>NW_022111310.1:7184603-7187494 GCF_000313985.2 Echinops telfairi
GCCAGGGGCTGTATTGATTTGCTCCAGTAAGGAAAACACATTTAGGATAGTAGTTGCAATTGGAGAAATTATCTAATTAAATCCATGATAAAGCTCTAGAGTTCTGAAGCACCAATCAATCTCTTGCCTCAACCACACCGAAGAGTTAAGTAGAAACATAACAGGAACAATCACTTCTAAAGTTTTCCTGAATTACTGTGTCTGATTCCCACAAGAAGGCAGGGTTGCTTTTGATTCAATCTTGACCCAAGAGCAATCTGGGAGTTCCTCTATAGCCTTTCTTATGTCCTTTTTCCAAAATTAAAAAAATGGTAAATAAAGAAAAGGAAACCAACAACAAGATTCTCTTAGATGACAAGATCTAAACCCGTTGTTCATTAGTGGGAGAAATTTCAGTGGAGGAGTCCCATTACATGTAAAGAAAGTTTGAATAGTTTTGAACTTCCACTTACTGCTTGACCCCTAATAAGTATCCTCCACATTTTCTAGTGGGCTGCAGGGATACATTTTTACCCATAATTATAATTATTTCAGAACACATTTGTTTGGTGTGTTGTTCCATTTTTCTAGTGAGTTAAGCGTTTGGCTTCTGATTTTGTAGAAGGATCCCTGGATAGCAGCGCAGGTCACATGCTGGGCTGCTAACTGTAAGGTCAGCCATTCAAAACCATCAGCCCATCTGTGGGAGAAAGTGAGACTTTCTACCCTTGGAAAGATCTAGTCTCAGAAACCCATGGCCAGTTATACTCCTTCTATAGGATGACAAGTCAGAATTAATTGATGTCCATAGTTTGGATTTTAGAATTTGGCAGAAGCAATAGAAGGTTCTGAGATGTGAAGGATCCGTGCAGCATGAAAAGGCTTACTCTATAATAAAGTCCTAGATCATATGTCCTATACTTTGAATAGAATTCTTCCTTCTCTGTTTTTGAGTTCTCTTTCACCCATCCTCAGAAATTACTTAATTAGTAATTCACTTCCTATGATTTTCAGTTGTAAATCACTTAGTAAGTACATATTAAAAATTAAATTTTCACTGTTGACTTTAACTTATGGAAACATTTTCAATAATACACAGTTTTTGGAATATGATTAACATACAAATGTAAAGATACACAACATAAATAATTGCAATCAATTGTAAAGCCTATAAGGAATATAAATTATGACATGGAGCATAAAAAATACATTTAATCCTATTGTCCTTGACAACACAATCTTATATGCATGAAAAGTATCCTGATTAAATGGAGATTCTCTCATTCTCATTCTCTACTAAAGAGCTATTTTATATAAGCCTGTTTCGTCTTGCTTTTTCATCAGCAAACCATTGAATGATTATTTAAACTGTATGAACACTGATTATATTTTTAGCAATGCCTACGTTTCAATCCTCCTACTACTACACCTGTACTACTATCTAATATGTACCAAAGGTAATTTTGCATCCATTCCTGTTCTAAAGATTTTACATACTGATCTCTTTATTTCCTCTCTCAGATCTGAGAAGCTACGGCTGATGATTCTCCGCTCAGATCAGTGCAAGAGATGCTGTTCTTTCTTTGTCTCTGAATACATGTTAGGAAGAAAAAAACTTTAAATGGATAACAATTGGATTTTGCTCAGTGCTTTTGTCAGAAATACCATCTACTAGGTATTCCATCTCACATTCCCTTTTTCTCTTGCTTATAAAATTACTTTGTAAACAGCACTCTATGCATGCCTTTCAAATAGCTCAACTAGTCTGTGCAGAAGTTTCTCTGCCATCATATTCATTAAATTTGCTTACAACTCCCAATTAATTGAATAATAAAAGTAATATTCCCAAATCCAATACTCAATTAAGAACACTTGATTACTTTAGATTTGAGGTAGATCTTAGACCTATTTTTTAATTAACTAATTCATTTATTTATAACGTATTATTCATTGAGAGTTAATACACAGACCATATCATTCCATAGTCTAATCACATCAAGAGAATTGTACAATCTCTACACAATCAGTTTCCAAACATTCTTTTTCTCCCTGGACTTCTTTTTTTTTTTTTTTCCGTTTGTTATGAATCTTTTATTTTTATTTTTTTAAATCATGTTATTGGGGACTCTTACAATTCTTATCACAATCCATCCATCCATTGTGTCAAGCATATTTGTACATTTGTTGCCATCATCATTTTCAAACATTTTTTAAGATGAACTTGAGGCCTCTGCCTTTCTAGCCTTGATAGCTTCACAAATGTTTGCTATTGAAACGCGGGTTCTGTCCATTTTGCATCTCTTCTTTTTCCTTATTATGGGATCTTGGAGGCATCGTAGGTTATGCGCAAGATCAGCAGTTTAAAACCACCAGCTGCTCTGTGGGGGGACTTTACAGCCTCCGAAGCCCACCGGGACAATTCCACTCTGTCTATAAGGTCTCTGTGAGTCAGAACTGACTCGATGGTCGTGAGCATGTTCCTTTGCTCCTAACTCCCACAGAGCTGAGATTTGTACATAAGTAATGCTGCCCCAGAACGTTCTCGAGTGAGGAACATGCTCTATAGAGCCACAATTCAGTATAGTAACCAGGACCACATGTGGCTCCCACGCACTTAAAGCATGGCTAGTGCAACTGAGACACTGCGTTTTTAATTGTACTTCGTTTTAACGAAGTTAATTTTACATTAAAGGAGCCATTGGTGGCTAGTAACTCCTGTCTCAGAGAGCACAGTGTGTCATCTATTGGTACATCAGCATTTTCAGCCTTAAAATTCCAGGGGGCATCTTTTTTTTTTTTTTTAACATTTTATTAGGGGCACATACAACTGTTATCACAATCCATACACACATCAATTGTGTAAAGCGCATTTGTACATCATTCTCAAAACATTTTCTCTCCACTTAAACCCC
>NW_022111310.1:7187594-7192558 GCF_000313985.2 Echinops telfairi
CCTCCCTGCTCCCCCCTCCCTCATGAGCCCTTGATAGTTTATAAATTGTTATTTTGTCATATCTTGCCCTGTCTGATGTCTCCCTTCACCCACTTTTTGGTTGCTTAGACCTATTTTTTATTCATAATTTGAGCCTTAAGAAAAAGTCTTTGTATTCACTTTTCTGTGACTGGAAGAAATATTCATTTCTATAAAATTCACCAACAGGTAATGCTTGAAACTCACATTCTGCTGTGTACATCCATCCGGCTTCAGTTGGGTGGCATTTCTGGAGCGATCCTGTTCCCATACTCTCTCTTTCACTTTAATGTACTAAGACACCTGTTTGAAAGGTACTGTTCTTAGACAATCTTTCACGTCTCGAAAATGACCTACTTAGCTTTCAATTTTTCTGTTATGCATTATTGCCAAATTTCCTTACAATTCAGCTGGCCAGTTTACTCTTTTAAACTTAAAGCAATTCTCAATATTAAGTCAACTTATTGACTATTATTCTTTCAGCAAGCTGCCAATAAGATATATGGTGTGCCAAATAAATTATATTTTACTTTAACCATTTCTAGAAATGTTTCATAAGATTCTTATTTCACCTATAGTTTTTGGTTTAATCATAATTGAGTTCAAGAAAATATTATGAAAAATATTATGCGGGGGGTCTACTATGAACTATGAGCTATGGTAAGATCGGGCCTCATATTAGCCAGCAGGTCAGAGATGCAATCCCAAATTCACATTGTACAAATAACCTGGTAAGTGCTAGTAAAATGGATATATTCTGCAGAGAAGAGTTCAGGTCTGCTGTGGAAGTGGGAGAGATACAAAACAGTATGAACTGAAGTTTAGGAGCAAGAGAAGACATGACAAATGAAGAGAATTGAAAGCATGTTGCAAAGTGTGTCAAAATATGAGATTACTGAGTAAAGTAGTAAAATGAGAAAGGGTAGATATTCAATTCCTGGATGGGAACTTTGACTTCATACTAAACACATTGGGGATCTATTAATGGTTTTGCTGGAGTGTCACAAAGTCACAATTTCCTCATGGTGTGGAGTGCAGTGGAAGGAGAAAGTTGGAAGGCCGAAAGGGTTAGGACACTATTGAAGCAATACATGAAGGAGGATGGGGGTGGTTTAAAGAAAATCAATGTTTTGGGATATTATTTGAGCAATATGTAGAACATAGAAACTGGAGTTATTTCTGTTTGACTAGAAGCAGTGTTTGAGGAAGGAGCTGATGCAAAAGTTTAATTATGAATATTAAATGCATTACTTATATCTATCATCCTGCTAAGGGCATGGCCCATATGATGCCATCTCATAAAATGTATTTTTTTTTCATAAAATGTATTTTTAAAAGCTCTTAAGTCATAGGTTTTCTATGGGTGAGGAGTTGAACATCAGCATAAAAAAAAATCAAGGTTGGAAAGACAAGGGGCATTGAAGCAGAGATACAGGGGAATGTCATGCTGGGAAATTGTTAAAGACCAGTTGGGAAGAAATAGTATCATAGGCAGCCAGAGAGTGTTGGAATTCTTATATCATATATTTGACAATAAGGTTAGAATATTGCATTTTGTAGTGCACTCTCTCATTGCCATTAATGTTTCTTTGTGGCTTCTGGAAGACTCTATTTGCTTCCCACTGGCCTAGCCTATGAGACCGTTTTCTCTGGTCTGTGGTTTCCTTCATTATGAATCCCTACTCTCTATATATAATTTATAGTTTGTAATCTGTCCTCAAGTTTGTAATTATATAGTTTATAATCTGTCCTCAAGATTGTAGCCAAGAATTTAATAGAATGTATTTTCAAATAAAAAACTTTAATATTAGCTATGCATAATGACACTCACTGTTGACTAAAGTTAGTATACCTTGGAACTTGGACTTACAATGATGATAAAAGAATTTAGATAGCATAACTGTCCTGTAAAAAGGGAAAATACACCTAAACATTCTATGCTCAGAGTTACTTTGAGAAATGAAGCAATGACTTCATATACTAATCGGAAATAAGAACACATATAATTATTAATTCAAATTTTAAAATAATGTTTCACCCATAATATGAAAACAGGGTTTTTTTTAAATTAAATAATGTTTTATTATCATTTCAGCGTACATATTCTTATTTTATGTTCTATGTAAAATTTGTAGTAAAACATATTTATATTATTTACTTTTTATAAACCTCAAATTGAATATTTTTCCTAAATTAGAAAAACCTGAACTGACTCTCCTAATCTGACTTATTTTCTTCTCATTGGAAATATATTAAGTACCTATTATGAGACTCTACCACTTTGTCTATATTTAATTGTTCCAGAGAGCAAGACACTTAAACCAAGAAAAAAATACAACTTCTTCCCCTGTCCATACTTATTTGAGTAATTCTGTAGGGATGCCTGGTCTACCAGCAATGTCTCTCTCGGTTTATTTAAACCTGAAGAATCAGTCATCTCAGGAAAACCACAAAATGTGAAAATAAGGAGCCTTTTGTAATCATATAGAGACCATCTCCAACTGTCAAGAGTAAAGTCAATTCACAAGAGTGAGATATGAGAAACTAAAAAAAACAATCCAGAAATTTTAAGTGTTTAATAGTATTTTCTTTGCCCGATGAATATTTGTATCATGCAAATTCCAATTTCACACATGAGTATTGATAGGCAAATCTTGTTTTGTGAGTACAAATGGTATGGTATCTCTATTTGCACAAACAATGCTATAACTTATGGACCGCACTGAATGTCAGGTGAGGCAGTGGTTCTCAACCTGTGGGTTGTGACCCCTTTGGGGGTCAAACAACCCTTTCACAGGGGTCACCTAAGACCATCAGAAAACACATTTTACAATAGATAATTACATATTATTTTGTGATTAATCACAATTATGTTCAATATGTAATAATGAAACTATATCCTGCTTATCAGATATTTACATTATGATTCATACCAGTATCAAAATTACAGTTATGAAATAGCAATGAAAATAGTTTTAAGGTTTGGGGTCACCACAACATGAGGAACTGTATTAAAGGGTTGCAGCATTAGGAAGGTTGAGAACCACTGGGTAAGGGTCACTTACATTGTAAAAATGTTACTTGAATGCTATGTTTGAACACTATACCTTGTTTTCTATTCTCAGAAATATGTTGTTGAATACATTTGTCTAGAAAGTTAGTTGCCCGTAAATCCTGATAACTTCATCCTGAGGTTGAGAATGTAAACATGTTTTATTCCACTAGGTCAAACCTACTATGTTCTAAAAGCCAATTTGGAAATAAGCAGCAGAAAATGTAGAAGGAAAACTTTGAGAAAAATGTATAGTAGTTAAATTAGCTGAATATATACTTTCAAAAATCTTTTTCCATTTATTATTTCAAAAAATATTTCTCCTTTTTCATGGTATGGAAAAGAGAAAACTGTAGGATTTATAGTATTGGTGATCTATGGGTTCAAAATGAGGAAAAGAGACTCATGATTTTTATTATTTTAAACCCTTTATCTAAAATCTCTGAATCACAAAGAAATGGGAACAACAATATCTGCTCCATCCAAAAACATAGGTTTGTTTTAAAAACCAATGCACACAAATTTGGTGAAATAATTTAGTAAGTTATTTAAGATTACAGTGGAATCTCATTTTACATGTTCTGTGACAATATCTAAAGTAGAATCCGTTGAAAAATACAATCATATGTTCCTAAACATAACACTGTGAAAAAGTAAGACAAGAAATCCCTAAAATGATGGCTAAATATAGTTGACAAACATAATAATTATTATTGTAGAAGGAGGATATTTATGTAGAATTTTTCTTTCCAATTATACATGATGTATACTGTCCATGTTCTTTTGATATTAAAATTCATTTATTTTGCCATAAAAATGTTAAACCTACTTAGCTCATTAAAATAACTAATTGGGCTTTTTTGGTTTTTCAATTCTTATTTCTTACATATAATATTTTTTAGAATGTTGTTATTAAACCCATGGTCTCTCCTTAGCAATTGCAAAAGTTTTCAAACTACCTAATCATTGTTAAATAAGAGGGTTTTAAGCATTCATATTCTGAGATTTTTACTTTTACTATTGTAGACGGGAATTTGGTGCAAAAACTATGAGGTCACTTTATTTCAAAATTTGTAGAAGTTTTTAGACTATGAGTTATGCAGGAAATCAAAAGAACTCAAAATATTGCCTTAAGTGGTATTTCTCATTCTGTACTTTGAATGTGAAAAATGCTATAGAACATCCAAACAGATGGGGAAGCAGCGAACAGGAAGCTAAGTCTTTGGGTTGGAGGGACTGTAGGTTTTTGTTGCTGTTATGTTCCCTCTGACAGTTGAAGTTGAAAAATATAGGGGGGAAAAACAACAACTCACAACAGAACTTCAAATTGTTTCCCAGTGAGTCTTTAAAAAAAGAAAACATATATTTGTATGAAAGGAACATCACAAAAACTGAACTCTTTGTATTTGGTAATAGATGATAGTAGGGACTCAGTCGCAGCCTGAGGAAGACATTTGCATAGGTGAGAGTTCCTGTTGGTGTAAAGTGCTGTTGCGTTGCCTTTGATTCACAGCAACCCTATGGAGAACAGAATAAAGCACTGCCCAGTCCTGTGCCATCCTCACAATAATTCCTATTTTTAGCCCATTGCTGCATCTACTACATCAATGCATTTTGTTGAAGGCCCCTTATTATACTAAATAGATGTCCATAATCATCTTTAGAACCTAAATTTGAAAATGGGAATGACAGTCTATGTTTGGACAGTATTATTTGTCACTGTGTTGTGCCTGAGAATTCCCTGTATTCCACTGTCTTCTTCTGCTGTTTGGGTTAAATCTTAAAAAATAGGAAGTGGACAGTGAGATAGATATCGACTGATAAGGAGGTGTGCAGCCTGATTTCAAACCAAACCTCTGAGCCCTTTTAAAGAACAATAAAACATATTTTACAT
>NW_022111310.1:7193691-7264891 GCF_000313985.2 Echinops telfairi
AATGAATGTACAAATGTGCTTTACACAATTGATGTATGTATGGATTGTGATAAGAGTTGTATGAGCCCCTAATAAAATGATTAAAAAAAAGTAGAATTACTCCATAGGGTTTCTGAGACTGTAAATGTTTAGGAGAGAGTCTCTTCTTGGTCTCATGAAGCAGTTGGAGGGTTTGAACCACCAACCTTACAGATACTGATTTAGTGATTAACCTACTGTATCACTAGAGTACACTCTAAATTGATAGATTGATAAATATTCATATACTTCAGGATTCCTTTCAGATTTTTTCTGTATCAACAATGCTATCATATACATTACTTTAAACCTTCCCTGGCTCATGAGTGTAGATTGCCTAGAAATTGGTGTCTATAGGCAAATAGGATAATTATTGATTCTTCAAGTATGCACATTCTCACTTGTGCTACGTCAAATTATTTTACAATATATATAAGCCAATCTGTAGCAGGAAGAATTGGTTGATATTGAACCATTTCAGGAGACAGAATAAAATGAAGAATTAATGGTACTAAAGGAGGAAATTCAAGCTACATTGAAAGCATTTGCCTCTAGGAATTGATTCAATACCAGTTGAGGGAGTTTTACATATGGATGGCTAGCAGCACTCATTTGTTTATGCCAAGAAGTCAAAAGTCGCCTTTCCAACTGCCTGGAAGAGATCCATACATATGCCCGTTCCAAAGAAAGGAGCATCAACAAAATGGCGAAATTGTCAAACGATATTATATGCAAATACAATCTTACTGAAACACCATTTTAAACTTGTTGAAGCAGTCCATTGACTGGAAACTGATCAATTCAAGACAGGTTTATGACATGGAATAAGGAATATGGCTGATGTCAGGTGAAAGCAGAGAATACCAGAAGAATATTTACCTGTGTTTTATTGACTGTGCATGGGCATTTGAATGTGAGGATCATAAAATTAAAAAAATCTGGGTAACAAAAGAAAGAAAAGAAACTGCAGAACACTTAATTGTAGTCATGCAAACCCGACACAAATAGACACTCATTTGACCAGAACAAGTGCACATTGAATGATTTAAAAATACGAGGTGTACATCCGGGTTGTGTTATTTCCCTACATTTATTCAATCTGTGTGTTGCACAAATGATATGAGAAACTGGACTATATGTAGTAGAATACAGCATCAGGAGTAGAGGAAGCTTCACTAATAAACTGGAAGTGACAAATTACACAACCTTGCTTGCTGACTGTGAAGAGAATTTGAAGCACTTACTAGTAAAGATAAAAATACAGCTAGACCAATAAGTAACATCATGAAAGGTGGATAAAATATTTAAATGGAGAAAATATTTAACTCATCATTAATTTAATTTTATTTGCCTCCACAATGAACACCCCTGGAAGCAGCAGTCAAGAAATCAGCTGACATATTGTGATGGATGAGGCTGTTTCACTCAGAGGACTAAGGGGCACCAAAACCAAAGCATAGTAATTTCACAAGAAGAGAAAATTATTGAGTAGGATATCCAAGTTGATACCAGAAAAAAAAAAATCACATGGTACTATTTCATTTCTCTTTAAAATACAGAGGCATTTTTATCAGTATAATTTTGTTTTATTTTAAATGATAGTAAATACAACTTTCCTCTAGTTCCAAAATGCTTTCTCCCTTACCCCCTCCCCATCCCCCCACTATCATGATCCGAATTCTACCTTGCAAGTCTGGCTGGACCAGAGGATGTACACTGGTACAGATAGGAACTGGAAACACAGGGAATCCAGGGCAGATGATCCCTTCAGGACCAGTGGTGTGAGTGGCGATACTGGGGGCGTAGAGGGAGAGTGGGTTGTAAAGGGTGAACCGATTACAAGGATCTACATGTGACCTCCTCCCTGGGGGACAGACAACAGAAAAGTGGGTGAAGGGAGATGTCGGACAGGGCAAGATATGACAAAAAAATAATTTATAAATTATCAAGGGTTCATGAGGGAGGGGTTAGCAGGGAGGGAGGGGAAAAATGAGGACCTGATGCCAGGGGCTTAAGTGGAGAGCAAATGTTTTGAGAATGATGCGGGCAATGAATGTACAAATGTGCTTTACACAACTGATGTATGTATGGATTGTGATGAGTTGTATGAGCCCCTAATAAAATGATTAAATATATATATAAAACTCTCAAGGGAGCCTCCAGACAGAACTTGGGAATGCAGCATGAACAGAGTAGCAGTGTTTTTAAGGCTCATGGGCTTGTTTTTTGTAAATTATTATCACTTCACTATCTGTGACTTTAGATCTTTTTGCATTTTTAATACACAATATCTTACAAGGGTTTCTAGTTTTCTCTTTTTAAAAACCAATTAGCAGATTTTCTTCTCTTTATTCATTCAGTTAGTGACTAGCTCTGTGATTTGCTCCAAAAAATAAGTTTAATAAATTCTCAGTTAAATTGCATTAAAAAAGTCTATACTTTAATCCCTCGCCTATGCAGTGTTTTGATTCCTTTTAAGGTCTAAGTAATAGATTTTGTTCCTAGAATGTGTAGCCTCTCAAAAGGCATAGGAAGGATGCATGGAATCTTTAATTAATTGTTCCTATGGAGAGATTGCTTTTTGAATTGTGGGGAAAAGTAGAACAACAACTAAATGCATGGTCATCGAGTCAATTCTGACTCAGAGCAACCCTGTAAGACGGGGTGAAACTGCCCCTTTGGGTTTCTGAGACTGTAAAGGAAGGGACTAGAAGGCCTTGTCTTTCTCTGGCGGAGCATCTGCTGGCTTCCAATACAGAATCATATGCCACCACGCCTCCTTAAATGTAGGAAAGCCTCAATGAAATAGATTGACAAAATAATCACAACCATGGACTCAAACATACCAATGATCATGGAGACAGTGAAGGATCAGGCAACAAACATTTTGTTGTGTGATACGTAAGACTGTCATGCATTTGGACCCAGCTTGGGGACAGCTATGAACAGCAACAACAATATGACAAAGAGTATTTTCTTAACCAAAGCTCATGTCTGAAATGCAGTTCACAGGGTGCTTGTCTGATAGAATAAACCATAACGCCTCCACTACATGAGTCCAATTCTTCAGATACATCACATTTTTGTTGAGATGGCATTAATTTAGTCTTTCAATCAATCACTCTGCTTTCCCTGTGTTCCTATTTTGTGCTGGGAAATATTTCAATATATCAAAACAGAATAGCATCTCCTATTGTGTGGGAAGCCTGAGAAAAGTAAAGCACATACTGACTGGGTCAAATTAAGAACAAAGGTATGCCAAGCACCAACTTCCTCCTCTGTCTGCCTTCTGTAGATGGCACTAAAGCAATTTATATTCTTTGGTGTTTTTAACTAAAGGACAGAACAGATGGTAAAGGCTCATTTAAAATTAAAAGAGAGAAAATATTTATTTAAAAGAATTGCACTGCCAAGATGTAATTTATTCTTTGTAGAGGTCAGGCATGTGTTCGATGAAGCTTGGTCTTAACTAGAGTTAGATAATTTACTACAAATTGATAGGCTTTCATGTAAGTGAATTTCCATTAAGAAGTCCACACTGACAGAATTAAGTTTTCACTACATTTGCTATGTATCACTCTGAAATGTTAAGCACAGCATTTTAAACTCAATTATTGGCTTTGGTCTTCAAGAAACAATTCATAGAAGACCAAGTCAGCTAGATATTATTAGATTAATGCTAGAGACAATAGACAATTTGATTTCATTTGAAATCTGTAGGAATAACACATTGAACTTGATATTCCTCGGTGCAAAAACAAAACAAAAATCCTAGATAGTACATCAAGTGATTTGGGAAATAGATTTAAATTTCTTAGACCATTAGGTACGATGTGACAGTTCCTTAAATGTTTGTGGCAGGTACATTCCTCTGAAATCCTGGCTCTGAAAATTGGTTTTATCTGGTGAACCAAACTTCTGTTAAACAGCACAGCAACTGATAGGCATACAGGTTGAGTAAAAGAATAGAGCTGCCATGCTTCCGGTTCACACCTGCATGGGCTTCTTGGAAAGAAGATGTGTCTAAGGACACCTCGGCAGTCGGTGGATGGCTAAAGAGAAGTGCTTTCCGGAATACAGTATATTTGTTTTAGAGTCGTGGGGGTGGCATAAAGAGAGGTCAAATCAAAAGAGTGGTTTACTAGAGCTTCTGCTCAGCCAGTTAAATGTAAAGTAGAGGAGTCACTTCACAAGGTTATGGAAATTGTCCTTACGGGTCTCAAAGGAGTAACCTTGATAGCTTTTATCTAAGGTCTCAGAACAATCCTGGGGATTTATTTAGAAGAAAATTGAAAAATGTTCTGTTGAGAACTATACCAGGAGAATTATGTCAAGGAATTGTTTTCCACCATGAAAACGTACTTGCTCATTCTTTAATGGTCTCAAGGGCTGTCCAATGAGGACTTTGTTTGGAAACATTACCCATCAGTCCTACAGCTCTGTGCTTTCCCTTTCTGACCTTATTTTCTGGTTGTCCCCCAGACCCTAAGAACACTTAAAAATAACACAATTTGAATCTCTCAAGGCACCCGAACTGCCATTCGGATGTGGTATAAATAGAAGCGTGTAGAATTCCTGGAGGAAGAGGTCTAGTTGGAAACAACCACCTCCAGAATTATATGGAGCTAGATTGAGGACATGTTAATGTTTGGTTATGTAAACGTGTCTGTAATTGTGTAGAGTTTGGGTTTTATTTTTTTGGTGGGGGTTGCTTTTTGGCAGGGGGTTGCTTACTCTCATATGGAGGTTGAGATTTCTGAAGTGCTTTTATTACCTGGTATCTCTAACCCAGGGATCAAATGCATATATGGGTAAATGTGGGTATGGGACAAAATACATGCATTTTATATTAAGTACCTTTCATCTTATATTTTATATACAATATATTTATATGTAAATACATACACATATATAATATATTATATATTTTTATATTAAGTACTTTTCCTAATAGTGTGTGTTTCCAAAAAGGAATGCAGTATCTTTCAAGTTTTGAAAATGAACTCTTCAAAATTTATTTCTAATGTTCTTAACCTTTTAGAGATATGGAAACTGGAAAGTAAAATTGGACTGTGTCAAAAATGTGATCATGAGTGGTAGGTAGCAATCTGGTCTCTAAGAGACAATCACAGAGGAGGACACTTTTGAAATGGAAGTATGTAATTTGTCTAAACAGCGCATTTATGATTCACTATCAGTTGAATGCTCGTCCAGTATTTCCAAATCATCTGCTCACTTTCTTCAAAGCATGAATGAAATAAGAATCTTATTGCCAAAGTTTGGTTTTCAAAATTTGCTTAACCTAAGAAACTACAAAACATACAAAAATCTAGATAAATTGAACATTCCTGATCAAAAAACATTAGTATTGAGATTGGATTGGGCACTAGATAAAGAGTTCCTAGAAAATGTGGTACTTAATAAAAGACATTGATAGAATCCTACCACTCAGAAAAGCAAAAAGTTTGATTCTAACTGAAATTAACTAGAAAACATATAACTGTGTTCTGGTCAGTAAGATTGCACAAAAGTACTCAAAAATAAATAGGAGATATTACAAACACCTCCAGCTATCACTTGCTTTCACAGTATAGTGAGAAATGACAGATTAAATAGTCATAATTAGCATAGCATGTCTTTCTTATATTTGTGCAAGGCACTTGATCAGTCTGCCCCAGCAGTCCTTAGAGATTCCCTGATGTGAAATAGTATAATTCAGGGGAAATTTTACACTAAAATAAAAATGCCTATGCCACATTTTGTGGGATTTTCATTATTATTTGTTCATAATTTTATATTTGAAGACTTAATTTTTTTGTGTTTTTAGATAATTAGAAATTAAATACTATAATAACTATGAATTAACTAAGATGGACACTTTGGATGATTTATTTTTCTATACCATCAGTAAAATGATGATAACATTACCGCATGACATTATGTGATTTAACTGGCATAATATATGCAAAATATATCAAGGTATGGCACAAAAACTCCACATATATTACATATTCCAAACATTTAACATATTCTGGGAGGTAAGACAGTAGAAGGCATCTGAAACCATCAGAAACAGAAAATATTGGTGAAAAAACAAAGGGTTTCTAAGGCTGTGGCCGTTCAGAGGAAGACAGTCAGGCCTTTCTTTGGAAGCATGACCCCAGGGACTTCACGCTCTGCTCCCCTTGCTGCTCGGTTGCATGCCCTCAGTGTTTCAGCCCAGTGTGATGGGGTCAGATTGGGCATAATGCCCACACTGTGTCTCCAGTGCTGTCCCCCATAGTGCTAAGCTTCAGTGAGGGATGTCGTGTCTCATGGTGGGGCCAGGCCTCGGGTCCTCTCTGTGCATTGCCAGCTCTGAGCAGGAATATCATCCTCGGGGCTAGGTGGGCCAGGATGGGTTCCCCTCCCTCTCCATCACTCTTCGTGTCTCCTCTGTGCTCTGATCAGATGTGCCCCTCTCCCCAAGCTGTAGCTTCAGTGCTGTCCTCTGAAGTGCATTCTTTGGGTGTGTGTGTGTGGAGTGGGGGCAGGTAGAGGGGAGATGGGGGAGTGTCCCCATAGTTGGGATTGGGGCCGGCCCTGAAATTTGTTCTAATTTTTATTACTTTCTGCTTTCTTTTTGATGGAAGGTTTTCTCTGTGTGTTAATTTTTTGTTTTGTTTTGTTGAGTTTTTATGTTGTTTTTGTTTTGTTTGTGTCTGTATGTTTCTCGTCCAGGACAGGTAAATCTATAGAGACAGAAACTAGACTAATAAATTCTTAGGATTATGGCAGGGGAATGTTTGTTTTTTTCCCATTTGGAGATGAGCAACTAAAAAATAACGAGTCCAAGAAGAAAATATCCTAAACTTGATTGTAATGATGAATGCACAAGCTGTTTTAATATATTTAAACCACTGAAATGTATGGTATGTGAATTACATATCCACAAAAGTTACTTTTTTAAAGCAATGTAAGAATGATTGCACATGCAAAGAATGTAGTTTTTACAACTAAACTTTACATGGAGAAACTATTGAATTCGTGTATGCTTTGTTTATATTCTCAACAAATCACAGCAAAGAATACAATTTAAAGGTGAAAACCCAATTTAAAGGCAGAAATTAAATGAGAATCTCTCATACTCAAGAAATCATGCTCACCCATTGCTGCCTTTCCATTTAGGGAATAAAAGATATTTCACTTATCACAATGAAGCAATCATTAAAACAAAAAACCTGTAGGTGGAGAGCAAGAGTTTTCACATAATCACAGTATACTAATTTACCAACTGGTTGAGGGGCATTAGCCATTTGTTCGTATGCATTACCAAGTTGTTTGGCTTTTTTATAACATATTTAAGATCACACATGGAATTTGGAATAAAACAATTTGTTTCCCACCCAAATTGTATTTTGCGGGCTTGGGATTCCTTGAGAGATGTTCAATTTTACACAGGCACAAGCACATCACCACTACATCATCAAGAGCATTTTACCTTGGCTATAAAGAATAAAATTGCTTTCATGAGTATAGTTTATTCAGGCTAATAATGAAGTCACAGGAAGAAAATATAAGTCTATTTCTTTCACTTATCTGCACTGAAAGAACAAAGAGATGTGTAAATAAAGAGACAGGTCTATTAAACGGATTAAGGATTTCCTTCCATGGGTGACTAACATGTAACAGTTTCAACAAACTCTGCAAATTGCATTGTAAGAATTGTTTCAATCCATTTCCGCGGTATATTTCCTGTGCTTGTCACAGATGGACATTTCAAAGCCTTTTCTAGGGATCCAATAGAAACACATATACTTAAAGCATTCTCCTATCTAAACAGGCCCTCATAATTCACTGGTAAGTGCGAAATAAAGAGCTCAGTAAGCTATGCAACCAGAGTCCTTTTATCTCAATGCCCTGTCACCTGCATCTAGTATATTAAATGAGCAAAAAGCTGTCCTAAGTCCTCAATATTTACCATCAAGACAGTACAAAATCAGTAAATCTTACAAATAGGCAATCAATAATGTTTAAATTTTAACTGTCAACCTGTTGAAATGTTCATTTCAGAACTATTCTTTCAGTACTCTTTTAACCTATAGAAGATACATGCATTCTGATCTTTAGCAGTTTGATAAAATCATCCTACAGAAGTTATTCACAATGATCACCAACCTGACGATATGTCACTGTGAAATTCACCAATAACTCAATAAGTATTATACTATATGTATTACTATCAATAATATTTGATCCTTCAAGCTCAATGGAAAAAATTCAATACAATGAATGAAACAAGAAAGCTTAAAAATATTGTGATATATACAAATACACATGGATAAGGACTCATACAGATACACACACAAATATTGAGATCCATATTAGTTTTGTTTTCAGCACACATTTACCTTTATTTTAGTAAAAACACTTTACTTTCATTTATTTGATTTAAATAATTTATTTGCTTATTTGTCTATCAAGATAGCTTTTTGTCAAAGAAAAAGGCAAAAACATCATTTTAAAATTGAATATAAATTTATCTGAAGAAGATATATAATGATCAACAAGCATACAAAAAATACTCAACATCATTAATCTTTAAAGACATGCATACAATAGCTAAGCAAAACCATTAACACCCACTAGTTTTGCTATAATATATATTTCAACAACAACAAAAAGGTTGCAATTTGTTAGCCAGACCCTAGATTCCTTAATTTGGAGACTGCTAATCGGAAAGTCACTGTTCCTTCCTGATATTATCATATTAATGTATCTGCTCAGTTGTGATGCCTCAGATAATTTTCTTTCATTTTTGCTGGCCTGGAAGATTTTGAATTTTCAGTAAATCTCATTTAAAAAATCTCATTGTCTCTATTTTCACAGAGTAGATCATTGTTCTCTAAAACCACCACTGAGTTTGCCAAAGCCAAAGTATGTTTTTAAATTAGGTTACAACTGCTACTCACATCATCATCAAATCAAAGACTTCCGTTTGCTCTTTGCGCAAAGAAAATTCATGGAAAAGGGTTGACTTAACTTTAGTGATGTGGATCTTCATTTGCTGTGATACAGCTCAAAATGAAGATAGTTGCAAACATCCACTAATGATCAGAACATGGAATGTACAAAGTATGGATCTAAAAACTTGGAGATCATCCAAAATAAAATGGAACACACACAGATCAATAACCTAGGAAGCAGTGAGTAGAAAAGGACTTCATTTACATTTTGAATCAGAAACTCCTATAGTCTACCCTGATGACAATGATAAATAGTAAAATAATGGCATCATGCTCATCATAAAAAGAACATTTCCATATATATGGGGAAGTACTACATTCTCAGAACTAGGATAAAATCTACACATCTGCAAGAAAGTTCAATTAATAAGACTATCATTCAAATTAACTCATCAAATATTAAGCACCAAGTTGAAGGACTTGAAGAGTTACACCAACTTCTAAAGTATGAATTGGGAAAACATTAAACCAAAATAAATTGATAATGATTAGCTCTTGGAATATGAAAGTTGGAAATGAAGACCATATAGTATAATGAAGCCTTGGTAGTAAAATTTATGCCAGATATCATGCAATAGAATTTTGCCAGACCAATTACTTATTTGTTGCAAATACCTCTTTTCAACAATAAGTGACTATACAAATGAACCTATCCAGGTGGAATATACAGGTATGGAAAGAGATAATATTGAAGCCCAATATCCCCAGTCAAAATAAAGCCAAAGTTAGACTGTTGAACACACTATCAATTGCTAATATGCAAGTTCAAGTTGAAGCTGAAGACAATGAAAAGAAATCCACATAAGCAACAGTGTGACCTTCAGCAGTTCCCACCTGATTTTGGAAGGCATTTTCAAGAATATATTTGAAGTATTGAGCACTAATTATCAGAGATTAGGCATTTTATGGGATGACATCAGGGACATCATACATGAAGAAAGAAAAAGATTATTAAAAAGACAGGAAAGAAAGATATACCAAAATGGCTATCAGAAGAGACTCTGAAACTTGCTCTTGAATGCACAATACCTAAAGTGAATGGACGAAATGGTGAAGTAAAAGGCTGAACAGAAGATTACAAATGATATCTTGATAAGAAGAAGTAAACTATTATAATGAAATATGCAAAGACCTGGAGTTATAAAACCCAAAGAAAAGAACACAGTGAGCATTTCTCAAGCTGGAAAGACTGAGCAAAAGAAGAAAATCCTTGAGTGGCTATATTTTGAAGGAGTCTATGAGCAAAACACTGAACTTTCAGGAAGCATCAAAAGCAATGGAGGAATATAGAGTCACTGAACCAAAAGAGAATTGACCCATGTACAATCATTTTAGAAGGTAGCACATGATCAAGAATGGATGATATTGAAAGAAGTCCAAGCTGTATTGAAGATATTGGTAAAAACCCAGGTTCCAGGAATTAGTGGAATACTAATTGAGATGTTTCAACAAGTGGAAATAATACCAGAAGTGGTCACTCAACTATGACAAGAAATTTGGAAGCGAGCTACCCGGGTTACTGACTGAAAGAGATCAATGTGTGGCCATACCAAAAAAAGGTTATTTAATAAGCTATAGAAATGATTGAACAATATCTTTACAAAACTGTTCGGTTCTCCTGATCAACACAAGGTCTATCTTCAAATTTGGTGATGTAAAATTTCAACAGCAGAGTTTTCTAATGGCTAATAAATATGTAAAAATTTAATTCATTTTCTTTATTTATTGAATCTCATATAGCTAAAGCTCAAATGAATATTTTGCTGTAACTTCCAAATGTTGTCTCAAACACAAATCATTCTCAATCCCTTACCTAGTAGCACATGTGTCAATACTACTACTAACATCTGCAAGACACTTAAATTTACCTGCTCAAGCCTAACTATTAAACATGTCGCTCTCCTACAGTACAACTATATAATGAGAAAGCCGTGAGAAAACTTGACCTTCTCCTCACTCTCAAGGGCTTTCAGCAGCCTCACCTGCAAATCTGACTTCGGGAATTCAGTCTCTAGGATGTGTGCTTGCCTTTGCAGCGCTTCTAGTTGGAGTCTTCTTCATTTCGTTCTTGGACCAGTGAGGCATTCACTAATTGCACACTTCTCTGAAGAGTTCAGTGAGCCTTCAGGGCAGACCTTTTAAAACTGCAGTAATTCGGATGAAAATATTTTATCATTTATTATTCTTGCAATTTAACGTTCAGCATCTTTAAAATACATTTTGCCCCAAATTTCCATCGCCATGTACTCCTTTGATATTCATATTCCTAAGTGTTGTGAATCAGCCTTAGACCTTTGTTTATTGTAATCCTTCTGCCATGAATAATCTTAGTAGATCCTGGTTTGCTTTTTAGTTTTTGGTTTTATTTACCTTTAAAATTAACTATAAAAGCAATTGTGTTCAACTACCTCCCAGAAGCTATGACCCTTCTACCATGCTGCTGTATTTATTTATCTATTTGTTCTTATGTATCATTGTGTATAGTATAGTACAGTACGGTATAGTATAGCATGGTGTGTAGTGCTGGAATGTGATACACAAGGTCCACATTTCAAAACCACCAGGTGCTCATGGGAGAACGACAGGTCGTTCTACTCCCATAATGAATTATAGTCCTGGAAACCTACAGGGGGAATTCTATCCTGCCCTATAAGGTCATCATGAGTGAAATGTTGCTCAATGGCAGTGAGATTTTTTTGTTTTCTAATACAAAATATTTAATAATATCTATCAAACAATACATACTTGATATAGCCTTGTGAATGCACAGATATGTGAATTTGCTGAATCAAATTTACAAAGACTCATAGAAATTATTCATATAACGTAGATATAAAACTTTCATAATGTGGATGAATTCAATATATTTACAATTCAAATATAGGGGTTGCCATTGGGAATGCTTACAACTTGGAAAGGCAGTTTTAAAGAAGAAGGCTATGATCCGTGTATTTAAGAATCTAACTTAAGAGATTTATGGGGAGAAATTATCAATAAAATGTAAAGCAAATATTTACAAAATGCTATAGTATGGAGTAACTTGTAAGTTGGTTAATTTTAGATCATCAAGACAAGTCTCTTGGAGGTGGTATTGCAACTTTGACTTTTATACAAAAGTATATATATATATATATATATATATATATATATATATATATATATATATATTTCAGTGATCCAAGAGGAAGTCATTTGAGGTGAAAGAATGGCAGACCCGAGAAGACATGGGGATAGGAATAATTTGCCATTTTTGTGGAAGTGACATGAACCTGTATGATTTGAAAGGAAAACAAGGTTGAGGAGCATGCATATATTTCATTCTATAAGACCTTTTAATTTTTAATTTTAGTATGTTGACAGAAGAGTAATTACCCTAAAAGATGTTGTAAGGACAATTATAAAGGGTTGGCGGATTATGTCAAGACTGTAATCGAGAGTCCAATGAGAAACTTATCTTAGTCATCTATCTGAGAAGGTTAACATGAGAGAGGATTAACATGATAACCATGGATAGAAGTTGGAGAGAGTGGACATATTTAATTGTGTCTTTTTCAGGTACTTAGAGAAAAACAAAATCAATAGGTTACATAAGCATTAAGAGTATTTGAAAAGAATACAAGAGGTAACCTAAAATATCATTTGCTTCACATTTAGAGAAATAAGGATGATATTTACTGAAGGGAAGAGAGAAGTACATTGAAACTGGGATGCACCTGGTTTTCAAATTAATTTTGACATGCCTAGCAGTAGATCATAGACCCCCCAGTGGCATTAGTAACCACAAAGTCAGCAGTTCTAACTCACCAGCTTCTCTTCGGGAGAGAGGTGAAACTCTGCTCTGGCAAAGAGTGCAAACTCAGAAACTCTATTTAGGGTCACTGCAAAGTGAAATAGATTTGATAGCAATGGGTAAATGTCAGGTAGCTAGATTCCCGGACAAGGGGGGTGCTCTTCCCATGCCTGCAAAGGTCCCATAAAGGAGGTTGGAAAGAACTCAGGTGACCATTAGATGCCTATGAAGACCCCAATTGGGCATGCTCCTATTCAAGCCCTGAGCCAGGTGGGAGGTACATCTGTGTGGTCCAAACTAGGCCCAGGCTCATGACATCATCCAGGTGGGCTCAACCTAGCCCATGAGGTCAACCAATACCTTCAACCCCACCTTCCTCCAGCGAGGGAGTGGGCTACAATAAAGTCAGGACTGGCTCCAGGACCCTTGCCCCACACTCTGGCCTCTTCCGCTTCTTGCCCTTTCTCCCTAGACCCCTCCGTCCCTGAGATCCCAACCCCACCCCAGTTCCACATGCACCGGTCTTCTTTTCCACTTGGTTATTCATGCCCTGTTGTGAACTTCTGAGCGGCTTCCATGAGACTTGGCACACTTCCCAGGGAGAGGGGGTGCCCTGAGACTGTAAAACCTAAAACTTCTTCCATCCTTCATAAAAACCACTTGGACTACAAAATGGGCTTCTGCGTGAATTCTTGCATTGTGCAAAGCCAAGAACCGAAGTATTACCGACTCCAGAAATGTTACATTTATTTTTTAGGTTTCACAATACATTAGGTAGCTAAAACCAAAACCAACCAACCAAAACTCAACTGCCATGGAGTCACAGAGACACCTACTCATAGGACAAAGTAGAATAAATGGAAATATCACACAGAATGTGAAATCTGACCTTTTGAATGTGATATAAATGGTGTTGTTAATTGCCATTGAGTCGGCTCCTGCTCTTAGCAGCCCTATGCACACACTCGCACAAAACAAACAAACAAACAACACAACACAATACTGCCTGGGCCCGTGCCCCTCTCACACCGTTCCTATGCTTGAGCCCACTGTTGCAGCGACTGTGTCCATCATTTCAGAGATACAAATATTTAGCAGATATCAAATGCTAAATTAATTTATGGGATGGATTTAATTTGAGGACAGGTAAACAAAGAAAACACCGAAAGACTGTGTAAAAGATTAACCTTGATGCTAGGGTCAAAAGGAATAGTCATTTGGAATTTGTCTCCACTCCTGCTGTGTTTCCAAAAGAAAATGCTTACATGAAATCTGTGGACCAGCAGTGGACTGTTTGGGAGAGAGTTGCTGTATACACTACCGTAGAGCATGCTACTTAAAACTACCTATAGGAGGGTAATATGGGAATTGAAAAGCAAAAATACCTACGTATTTAGATTGCTATGAGAAGAGAGTAAGCAACTGCAGATTCAAAGACCAGATATAATAATTGTGTCATTTTACAGTACTAAAGATTTAAGAGATTTCCAATTACACTTTAACACTATTTTATTCTTACAGCAGGATTTCACTGGGGTAGATTGTTTCTTCTTATTATAGAACTGTAAATACTTTATATTGTGAAATTGCTACAATATTTTCACTTTCTAATAATCATAGCACATTCTAATATTCCAGATAATCATAGAAATTCTGAGACTTCAGCAATCATTCACTGAACTAAAAAGGTAGGGTGAAGATAAGAATGGAAATATCAGTTGGAAGTAAGACTATGGCATCAGTCTATCCAACCATGCAGCAGTTGAGATAGCTCATGAGGAGTGACCCTCGAAGAGAAATGCACATCGTTTTTGCCTTTGTAGTTCTCAAGAGGCACAGGATTTTGCTCAGGGAAGAATAATGTAGTAAGAGCAATGCCATGTCTGACTCCATTCTTTGCAAAAATATCCGCTAGCCAGCACTTTCAAGATTTGCAATATTTTCCTTTGAACTTCTTTAAATTCCTTTTCATGAAATAAAAATTGCTATTTCAATGGAAATGGAAGATATTTTTTGTTAAGGATCAAAGGAATTACTAACCATACTTTACAATTAAATAAATCTCAGTTAGTATTAAATTAAACCTAGACCATATGCATACCATGCTAACAAGAAGACCGATGCTGAGACTGTGGGATGTAATGACGAGGGAAGCAGAAGCCGGGACTCCCACAAACGGAGCGCTGCGTCCAGGCTGCAGCCACTGTAAAGGCGTGTACCTGCCGCCTGTGGTCCTTGTGCAGACCAGCGAAGTGATTCAGGCAGGCGCCTCGGGCCGTGTCTGACCGAAACGTCGTTTTCCTTCCCTTCATCATTGTTTAGCAAGAACTTATTTTTCCATGTCATACATTTTAAGTCCTTCACTGCTAAATAGGTCCGAACTACAAATCTGAAAAAGCCCCCCTTTACTTCTAACTCAAATATAGCTTATCCATCTCTTTAAAAATGCTTGCACTGTTTCTTCAAATTATTAATAGGCTTTGAAGACAGATTGCATTTCATTGAAGAGATTTCAGTCTCACAGTCTTTGCTGTGCGCCCTCAGGGCATCCTTTCCCCACAGCCAATGGATTCATTTCGCAGTTGTTACCGTTCATTAAAAGAATGAGGGATACTGCTACTCCAGCAGATGCAATTCCCGGGCCTCACTACAGGTCAGCTACCACTGTGAGCTTTACCTAGAGGAAGAGGGCAGCATGATGTCGCATAGTAAAGGGAAAATGATAATGGCTTTAAGCTCTCAAGATTAGGCTTGGTACAACCTTTGTAAATCAGGTCTGTAAACACCCACCAAGAATGTTGTTTATTTCAAAGTTACTTTGACTATCACTGCTATAAAGTAAGAGATATTCTCTATGACCTAGTGTTTTGTGTGTGTGTGTATGTTTTGTTTTTTTAATCACTGATCTTCATAGCAGTATCAACAATGGAATTTTCTTACTACCAAGCAAAGAAATTATATAAAAGCAAGATTATTAATACCATGTGGCAGTATAAAAACCTTTAACTGTTGACAAGTGTGGTGGTTAGATTTCATGAAGCTTGTCAGGTGAAGAATCCATTCTGTTAATCTTGGTGATGCCTCCTAGGAGTGGAGGCCTTTTTATAATAGAGATGCTGGGAACTTCTCTCTTCTCTTCCCCCACACCTTTCTGTTTGCTTGGATTCTGTGTATGCTCACTGCTGTTAGGAGTGGCATCCTACCATGATCCCACCAACCTTAGATCCATGGGACCCTGCACCCACAGACTTGTGATCTCCCTACTTCTGGCTTCACCTTTCTGCATCATATTGGGAGCTATGTGAATCTGAAGAGGGCTTCAGTCAGCATTGGACCTACGGGTTTAAGCTGGACTGTCTTTTTGATATAAAATTACTTCTTCATGCAAAGTTATTTCTTATACGTATATGAGTAACAATGACTTTGCTTCTCTAGAAAACTCAGCCTAACACAAGTAATGGTTCAGTGTGTTCCAGTCGGTTTTGTAAGGCCTCAAATTGCAGTGGAAAATGAGGTAGACATGGGATGTGGGGAAAAGGACAAGATTCAGCAGCATGGTTGCCACGTGAGGAGTAAAGCAGAGTCCAGCGTTGCCCAGCAGATTCATGCACAATGCGCAGAGGACAGGTCCGATGGAAGACACTGGGATGAAAAAGAGAGAAATAAAGAGAATAGTTTCTATTCGTGTAAGTTCAACCATTCCCTTCTCATCTGGGTTCCATCACCTGGCTCATATCGAGGTTCTCTGAGTGTCCACTATCATATTCTGCAACAGAGGAGTTGTGGGAAAGACATGAATCGCTGAGTGTGCAGCTATACGGCCAGGTGCCTAATGTCACAAAGGGCGTGGGGAGGCCTAACACCCTAAGGACCAGTAACGTGTAGTTTCTAGATATACTATGAGAGGAGAGCAGTACTTGCAGAATAAAGATGCCCATTAGAGACATTGAGGTGGTTCACCAAGTTCATGTCCAACAGAATGCCATGGTCTAGGTAGACAGCAGCATAAAGCATGTCATACAGTAGTGGATCAGTCCGTTTTGAGTGACTGAATGAGTGAAAAAGAAACATGTAGATAACTTATCAGGGACATAAAAATAGGGAAATGGTGTTTTAACACAATACAGCTTAAACACAAAGTCTTTTCTATAAATGAAACTTAATATTCAGTTTGTTTTAGATCTGCAATTTATGTTCTTACATCTGCATTTTGAAAAACACTACTTCATAAAATGCTGAGAAGTACTATGGTGAATAATAAAGGAAAAATATTGTTCATTAAGATGCTGGGTAAGAATGCAATTAATCATTGCCTAACTCAGCTAGAATGAAGGACAAATGGAATATTTGCATAGTGTTCCTTTTAATAAAGAATGTTTGCATAATTTACCCCACCTAATCCTTTCCCATTCTTAGCTATCAGTCTATTTCAAACTCTTTACATCAAGATAAAAGTGCTGACTGCATATGTTCAAATTCGAGTCATCATCAACTCCACTCAATTAAACATGTAGGAAAAAAACAAAAGTAAAAAGTAAAATATGTGAAACTGAACTTCTAGGGTTTTAGTACTTGGTCAATCTATAAAAATGATCTGAACTACTGGTGATTCTAATGAATTAACTAAATGTTTTAAGTGTGTGCTACTCTTCCGATTGAGAAAGTTCCAATATTTGTGTGTTGAAGCTTCATCTAAGACATACTAAATTGTAATCTTATTACTGTGGACTATCCATCTGTACTTTTCAAAAAACATGCTTTGCAAGGATTCTTACTTACTAAAGTCCGGAATAAGTGCATGGGCTACTGTACATTGTTGCAAGGCTTCCCTATGTCATATGATAGAAGCTTTATTTGTGGACTAAGATATAATTGTATATTCTCGGAATATAGTAAGTTTGGAAAAGTTTAATATTGTTGCCATTAGGTACCATTGGGTCAGTTCCAGCCCATGGCAATCTTATTACGCACAGAAGCACGAAATACTGCCCAGTCAAGCTCCAGTGACTCTCCTTTGGTCTTTTGCAGTCAAAGTTCAATTTTCACATGCATCTGAGGCTACTGAAAATACCATGGCTTGGGTCAGGTGCACCTTATTAGTCAAAGTGACATCCTGTTTTTCCATTTCTACAGCGGTCTTCTGCAGCAGATGTACCTAACACAATTCTTCTTTTGCGCTCTGACTGCTGCTTCTATGAATACTGGTAGTGGATCCAAGCAAGACAAAATCCTTGACAACTTTGACCTTCACTCCACTTATCATTATGTTACCTATTAGTCCAGCTGTGAGGCTTTCGGTGTTCTTTATATTGAGTCCTGATCCATATTGAAGGTTGCAATCCTGAATCTTCATCAGCAATTTCTTCAAATCCACCTCACTTTTAGCAAGAACGGTTGTGTTATCTGTATATTGCAGGTTGTTAATCAGCCTCCTTCCAATCCGGATGTCACATTCTTCTTCATATGACTCAGCTTCTCTGCTTATTTGCTCAGCATTCCAATTGACTAAGCATGGTGAGAGGATACAACCCGTCTCACGCTTTTCCTGATTTGAAGCATGCAGTATTCTTTCATACAACTGCCTCTTGTTCCATGTACAAGTTCTAAGAAGTCCAGGAAATTGCATTTGTTAGGTTTGCAAGTATTCTGTTTGTCTCAGAGAAAATATACACATATTGTGAAAGCACATACTATGCACCACAATTTCATCAGGAAAATGGGTTTTGGCCGCATGAAATGTCCTTAACAAAACACTTCCATTGCAGTACAGATCTGAAAATTTTAGTACTTTCTAATGCTTATAGAATCAACTCTAACCACTTCAGCTACATTCAAATTCACTCACGAGCCAATTCTATCCCCCCTAATGTAAAGGTGACAGGTAGTATAATTCCATATGGTTAGTGTGCTAGGAATATGAAAGTTCAATAGAAATAAAAAAATGGAAGAACGACTTCATTTAAAATGTGAAAGGGTTTTTGCTGATCTGATGAAGGCTTGAAACACTTAGACAACTAAGAGTCATTTCTAACTGCTATCACAGTGGAAACTTTCCCTGGATTTTTTCACATTCCTGCTACCTAGCTATTAGCATTAATATTCCTTTTGTAGCCATTGCCAGACCAATCTTTTCCGATAAAGTGGGCACATTAAAACCACTCAAATCTCTGTATCTTCAAAGAGTACTTGAGAATCCTTATTTCTCCAGCACATCCATTAGCTTGTGAACAAGATTTTGTCTTTTACTTCAATGTGAACCATGATGTAAGATAAGCAGATAATAAAAGTTGTTCATGGAATACTAAATATTCAATTTTGAAAATCTTCAATTAAAAACATGACTTTGTTTATGTTTTGATCACAGAAAATAAATTTGAAAATGCAACTTGTCGAATTACTATAATAAACTACTTTTTAACTTTGTATTAATTTATTTACCTGATGCAGATTGAGATAGATAGAAGATAGATAGATGATAGAGAGATAGATAGAGAGATAGATGATAGATAGATAGATAGATAGATAGATAGATAGATAGATAGATAGATAGAATACAGACACCCTGGTATGTGTAGGGCTGTTTAGCATGAAGTTAGCAGTAGTTCAGAACCACCAGCCACTCTGAGGGGCAAGATGAGACTTTCTAGTCCTGTAGAGTTATAGACTTGGATGCCTAGAAGGGCAGTTCTACCCTGTCGTATGGCCTGGTAGTCAGCATTGACTTGATTGCAATGAGCTTGGGTATATGGATGTTGGGCATCTTGTTAGGGGAGGCCAATCGCCGGAGGACATCATGCTTGATAAAGTGGGAGGACATCATGCTTGATAAAGTGGGAGGACATCATGCTTGATGAAGTGGGAGGCAAGGAAAAGAGAAGAAGATTTTCAACATGGATTGACACAGTGGCTGCAACAATGAGCTCAAACATAAGAACAATTGTGAGGAGAGAGCAGGACCCAGTGTTGTGTCTCTCTGTTGTACACACAGTCACTGAGTCAGAATAGCCTCAACAGCACCTAACAACAACATATACACATATAGTTACACATATGGGCGCATACATGTTTCTATCATCTACTTATTCATATGTATGCATGCGTCTATAAGGAGGCTTCAAGAAGTTCATGGGGAAATTGCCTTATTTTCAATTTATTTTCATGATGCTTTACATTTCTTCATGCATCCAGGCATGTATACATATACATTTATATTGATACATACATGTAACTCTGTGTGTGTGAAGCAATTTTAAAATGGGTGTAGCAGTACATCACCAGAGAAGTGCTTTCACCATGGGGCTGAAACACGGCAGTGTATTTCATTCTCCTGTATACGTAGAGGGTAACAGGGATTTGAACCAACTGTGCAACATCTAACAATACATCTCTACCTTTATCTATGTTTAAAGAATCCTCATGATGTAATGGATTAAGAGTTGCGTTGCAGTTTGAAAGGTCAGCAATTTGGCTTCACCACCGGCATTCCTGGAGAGAAAAATAAGACTTTATGTTCCTATAAAGATTTACAGTTTCAGACACCACAAAGGGCCGTTCTACTCTCCTCCAGAGCCACAGTGCAACAGAATAGACCCAGTGACATTGAGTTTGGAGTTGGAATCTGTGGGTGTGTGTTTCAGCTTGTACTTTTGTATAAATTCGTTATACAAAATGCACAGTAAGAAATTCTGAATCAGTTGGTTTCAAGTAAAAATGTGGTGCTGTGTGTTTACTCTTTTAATCAGCTGGATAGACAATGGTATTCTGGGCTCATGATTCCAACTGCAAAATTACCAAGAATAGAGACTAGAGCAGTGGCTTATAGGGCTTTGCATTAAAGTTTGGCTTCCTCCACTAAAATGATAAAAATATATTTTCTCATCTTTGTGATATAAGCATCGTATGGAACAACTGGCTAGTGAGACCACATTTATTGGTTTGGGTTTTTTTTTTTTTTGAGTGTGTAATTTCAGCAACAGAGCCATTGCAAAATCAATTCCAACTTATAAAATTGGGTTTTAATATGCATCATTCCCCAGGGCAAAATTTTAATTTAAGCTTTCTAGCGAGTAATATTCTTGAGGTCTTTTCAGACTGGCCTGTATACTTAGAGCATGAGAATTCATGAAATAAACTCAGCAATCTCATTAGAAACAACATGTCCGAAATCATCACTTTACCAGCAGGCTCCTTCCCTGAGAGAACAGAAATCTTGTGCAGACTCAGTAACATAGTGTCGTTGTCCTCGCTGTTAGGTGTATCTTCTCAAGAGGAAGGCCCATGTATTCTGATTAGGACAAATTATGAACATGTTTTTTTAAAGTTATCTTTGTTCCCATTGAGTTTCAAGCTTAAAATGACTTTGTATAACCAGCACATCAAAATTAATGACAGAATAGGTGCAGGGCACAGACTCTTGAAACCAACAGAATCAGGATATCTAACTCTACCTTTTGTATAACTATTTGATACAAAAGTAAAAGCTAATGCAAAAGGAAGTACGGTCAGGTCCTGACACACGACAGAGTTCCATTACAGTGAATCCTTTGTAAGGATATCTGATGTAGTGGAAAACCTTATTTTTAAAAATATCCATTATTATTGCCCTTTATTTTCAGTCTTTTGATAAATCATAGCTTGAGTATATGTGAGTACACATCTGAGGATGATAACATAAGCAAGTTATGTGTTGCAACATTGTATATTGTATACATTACTGACATCTCAAAACAATGAATCTTAATTGTGATCATTATAATTGGAATATGCCCTACAGACTGAGACCACCTGTATATCAAATAAATTTTATGAACATAAAAAATACACATAAATAGACTCTGACACTCTCACTGACTCACTCTCTCTCACTCTCACTCTCACTCACTCTCTTACTCTCTCACTCACTCACTGACTCACTCTCACTGACTCACTCTCACTCTCTCACTCACTCTCTCACTCACTCACTGACTCACTCTCTCACTGACTCACTCTCTTACTCTCTCACTCACTCACTGACTCACTCTCTCACTGACTCACTCTCACTCTCTCACTCACTCACTCTCACTCACTCACTCACTCACTCTCACTCACTCACTCACTCATTCTCACTGACTCTTACTGACTCACTCACTCACTCACTCACTCTCACTCTCTCACACTAACTCACTCACTCACTCTCTCACTCTCACTCACTCACTAAAGAAAAAAAAGAAAAGAAAAAAAATACACATAAATATAAACACTAAACTATAATAAATCTGTAATGTAAACATTAGGCTAGTAATTACCTTTGTGATAGTGAAAAGAAAAAATAATAATAATTATGGAAAGAAAGAGCTTATGAGTGCTAATAATATATTCTTGATCTTGATCATAAAGTTAACAAAAAAGAGAAAATCCAAATTCCATATTAAAAAATAAGAGCTATGATTTATTTCTCCTACCTGCATTAAGTTGATTCTGACTCATAGGGACACTATCAGGCAGAAGACCCTATCGGACTAGCACTGTGCGTCTCTGAGATTGTAATCCTCAATAAAGCAGAAAGCCTTATCTTTCCTCCGAAAGCAGTTGGTAGTTTTGAACTGCTGACCTTGCAATTAGCATTCCAACATGTACTCCACTGCATCACCAAGACTCTCATAATCTATTTAGTAACTACTAAATACTATAAAGTGTACTTAGTATTGCCTAGTATAAATTTTACAATACATCAGAGGGATTAACAAGAGGAGGCTTTACTGGTTACTATAAAGCAGCATCACCATGAATGTGTGTAGAATGCCTAGTATCTCTTATAACCATTGTACTACCAGTCCAGGCTAGTTATTGCCTATTAACTCTGAAAACCAGGCAGGAAACTTTTCTGCTTTAAGATTTAGGATGATATTTTCATAACATGTTTTTTATTATTTGTATTAATAGAGATTTTCAAATAGGTTTCAGTCATAACAAGTAACCCAGTCTCTACCTAGTTTTTTATTCTGTCTCTCTGATTTTATATTTCTCTGGTCATCCATCTACCTAACCATATAAATACTAAACGTCTTATTGAAACTTTTTCCAGAATAAAGTCCTTTGTAAAATAATTTTTAGATAAGTGAATGAACAGTAATCAACTGATCTAAATTTATGCACAAAGACAGTGAAAATATGGAGAGAGTTCTGAGAGTATTCTACCAAAGAAACCACTTAAAGTTACATGTATTGATTTGATTTGAAGATCAATTAATATAAAAGGCCGTTAGAGACAAACACCCGTTTTACATAGAAGATACTTTAATCCATGCACCTCAAAAGGGAACTGTAAGGTAACTTAACAAGGATCACGTCAAGATTGCTAAATGCAGAACAGGATTCATTTGTGTATGTTTTTTAATGTGCTACCCTTCTGTACCTATATCAATCGCCCTTTCTTCCCTTATCTTTCATCTGTAGGACTTTCAGTAAGCACTGAATCACAAAAAGCTAAAGAAATCCATTTCCAACAAATAGGGGTGGGGGAGTGCAGAAATTGATACAGATACTCAAATACAGTATGATTGATTTTAAGAAAGAAAGATGAGTCCTATGATACTTTCTTTTACACTCATCATGCCACCCTTTTAGCTTAAATTCATGCAATGATCCTTTTCAAAGGATGTTTGGAATGTTAATCAAGCTTTCCCTCTATTTCCTTTGGAATACTTCTGTTCTCATTTCTTAGATAGTCTTCATGGACTCTAGGCTCAGCCCTGATGAGCTCCCATTTCAAACCTACTAAAATATGCATCTAAAGTGACAAAGGCTAGTCAGTTGAACTGCAGTCGCTCTGAAGAAGTTGACAATGACAAGTGGGTTATAACAAAGAAGAACTTTATTGGGCCCATGGGTGGATCAGTGGATTCTTATCCAAAGACTGGGCCCTGCACTTGGGGTCGTGATGGCTTTTATAGAGGAAGGATTGCTCACATGGGGCTGTTGGGGATTAGCTGGTGAGCCACTAGCAAGCAGGTTAGAGATGTAGAAATGGTCAGGTGGTGGGAGGAAGTGTTACAGAAGTGCAATGGGAAAAGGGGGGGGGGGTTTATAATGGTCCTCAGAGGGCTTTTCACATTCCTTAGAAGCTCTTTGTCTCTGGAGCAGCACATGTCCCTGACTCAAAACAAACTGTTATACTACTAAGCAATACAAAGGAATGAGCTATTGGCAAGTGCAAAACACAAAAAACAAAAAAAACTGCATGTATAAACATAAAATTATACTGAGGGGGAAAAAATCCAAAAGCTTACATACTATATGATTCCATTTATAAAACTTCTGGGAAATGATGTTATTTGAAAAGAAGGCAGGCACATAATTTTGTGCGGTTGAGAAGATGTGGTTAGTATAACATTACCCTTAAGCATATGTTTGCAAACTACTCCCGTTCACCACCCCAGGAGCTCTGATGGCATAGTGGGTGGCTTTGGGGGCTGCTAACCACGAGTGAAGTGGTACAAAACTACCAGCTGAGATGATGGATAAAGTGGAAGCTTTCTGCTCCTATAAAGATTCACAGCCTCAGAACCACCGCCCCACCTCCCACCCCTCACCCCCAGTGGTTCTACCTTGTCCTATAAAGTCACTGTCAATCAGGACAGACAGGATGTGTCAGTCTGGGTACATTAGAGAAACAAATCCACAGAAACTCATGTATAAGAGAGAGTGTTATATAAAGGTTAAGTGCACATCAAGAAAACATCCCAACCCAGTGCTGCCCAAGCCCATAAGTCCAACTTCAACCCATTAACCCAAATGTCCAACACCAATCCACAAAGTCCTCCTCCATCTCACAAAACACACTCAATGATGCCAACTGCAGGAGGAAAGCCGAGTCAACGAATGTCTAAATATCTCAGCGCTGGCAGGGGTCTCCACACTGGTGCTCCAGCACCCAGGGCTGCATCTGCATCGGGGTAGATCCATGCGGCTTCTCCTCAGGGATGTCTTGCAGGAAGTGAGCCTTGCCAGCTGAAGCAGGAAACTGCTAAGGCAGCTGCACCCTGGTGCAACCATCACAAAGCAAGAGACCAGAGAACTCGAAAGTTCACCGAGCCATTTATCCCTCCACCCTTCAATTAACCTCGTGTGTTTATCGGCCAGGTTGGCACAATAAACTAACTAGCTCACTGGACAACAGTTAGTTGTCATTTATTTTTTCTTTCTGTCCCTTCCATGCCCCCCCCCAGCCCCTCCTCTGCTCCCCATCCTCAGGAGATGTTTTCTTGTCATTGTGCCTTTTTTTAAAATTTTCTAGCTATTGTTGTTGAGAAAAAAAGAACGAATGAATGAAAGAGCAGAAATGGCACATTCACCAAATATCTCCTGGAGGAAGGGAGCTGCTGGCAAACATAGAGCTGTCACAGTTAAATTAATGTTAACTTGAAGCTGTGTGAAGTGTAGGGCTGGAGTCAAACCTATCAATCAGGCTACAGCCTGGTAAAGCCTCCTTGAGATGTACCTTATAATATTAAAAAAAAAAAAAAGTCAGTAAGAAAGTTCTCCTTCATCCTTTCTGGAACTTTGTCTGCCTGGGGGATGGCCTCATGTGTCAGCTAATCCTGGGAGCTGTCTGTGCCATGTTTCCGCCAACCTTGGATCCACACAATGGTACAACCTCTGACTTGTGATCCTGCATCCCACTTCACCTTTCAGCACCACAGGCCTTTTGCTAAGTGAGTCTGAGGAAGGCTATGGCTCACATCAGGCCCATGGTCTTGAGTTGGATTGGCCTGGGATGCTTTCTGGATATTAAGTTAGTTCTTGATATAAAGTTCCTTTTTATACATATATGAGTGTCATTAGTTTTGTTCCTTTAGACAACCCAGCCTAATGCAGAAGGTATGTGTTACTTTCATCTGCAATATAATTATTTAGACATAAGTACCGGCATAAACACACACGCCAGTACAAATGACTGCAAGATCAGCTTAAAAGTAGCAGCTGCTCTGTAAGAGAAAAACGAAGATTTTCAGTCCCACAAAAACGTGCAGTCTCAGAAACTCAGGAGAGCAGTTTACTCGGTCCGAGAGGGTTGCTATGAGAGAAACGGACTTGATGTCTACGAGAGAGTCGGTGGGTAGTGTCCGTGGCAATACTTGCATTGACTTGATGGCAGTGAGTCAGTAGGGAGAGGGATTCGAACTGTTGAATGCAGAATTAATGGTCTGAAATGTAAACCCATTATCTAATTCACAGTAGCAAATCCATTTGTTAAAAACAATGAAAAACAGATACAGACTTATTCTATCATCACAAAGACGGCTGTGCTACTTCACTGTGGCCACACACGCTCCCGTTCCGTGCTTTGTCCCCTCACAACTGCTGGTCATTACATTAGTCTTTCATTTTCTGGAATCGTTGTACAATATTTAAGAGAAAAATATATCCAGCAAGAATGAAAGTTCATCTAGCATACCTAAGGGTATTTTTGCACTCATGCCCTTCCTTGCTATCCACTTACATACATATGTGTGTACACATGTTGTTTTGGTGAATTTGATTTCTTTTTTACCCTACAAAATACAGACATAACTGACTTCTGGCCAGGATGTGGAGCAATAGGAATGCTCACTCATTGCTGGTGCATATGAAAGATAATCTGGTCACATTAGAAAAGGACTTTCTCATCAAGCTAAACAGAAGCCAACCACACAATCCAGCAATCACACGACTATGTATTCTCCCAAATGGGAAACTACATCAACACAAAACCTGCACAAATGCATTTGTAGCCTTCCCCCATCCCCCTTAATTCTCTTAAACTGGAAACAACAAACTTTTTTCAACAGGTGACAACATAAATAAACTACAGTGCATCCATAAAATGGAGTACTACCCAGGGATAAAAAGAAGTGAGCTGTCAAGCAACAAATAGCCATGAAAACATCTTGAATATATTTTGCTAAGTAAAACAAGTGAGTCTAAAAGAAGCTACACACTGAATGGTTCAGCTATATGATATTATGGAAAAGGCAAATACATAGAAACAACAAGAAGTTTAGTTATTTCCAGGAGTTCAGAAGAATAAGAATAAGACAGAAGAGTCATTTTAATGTTATATTTTATATTCTCTTTTTTATTGTTGAAGTATTGGAATGTAATTGTGATTTTTTTCTATACTGACGTTATATACAATGAACTCCTTGTTCGGGACCGTGATTCCATTCCTATTCATAACAGCCATATGTGCAGCAGCACTAACACTGCTTGATACTGCGTCATCCTCACACTTTTTCTTACTGTTGAGGGCATTGCTGCACTCACCATGTCAATCCATCTCTTCTAGGACCTGCTTCTGCTTCTTCACTGCCCTCCACTTCCCCAAGCATGACGTCATTCTCCGACAGCTGATCTCTCCTGATGATATGTCCAAAGTACATATGGCAAAATCTTGCCATCCATGCTTCTAAGAAGCATTAAGCTTATTTTACTTAATTCAAATATAGGATTTGCAATTCTATTTGATTTTTCAAATAGATAAGCATGTGTAAAAATTAGTTATGTAACTTTATTTCTAGTCAAATAAAATGCCTATTCCTTCTCATTTTTCTATTATTATACTGTCTAAAACCATCAGCCTAACGTAGAAAAAGAGTTTCCTTAGTAAGCTTCATTTTCTCTTTGTGAAATTAATGGGAAATTTCCAATAATACACCATTAATCATATCATGTTATATAAATTATCTTTATCACATGAACATAGGCCCTTTATATTATTAATTGACTAGGAGTTTAAAATGAATAGGTATTGTATTTTTTCAAATGCTATTTTTAAGTCTATCCATATAGTTATGTGATTTTACTTTTTTCCCCCCTCTAATTCTTGAGCATAGTGTTAAATTTGCTGCTGCTGGCAGTGGGTCTGTCTCAGTCAAAATAAATTATATGCATGTATAAGACTCAAAGTCTACTACATGGTTGTGATAGATGTTTTTGTTGTACATCATTTTTTTTCTTTTTTAGTTGTATACGTATGTGATATCTGTGTGTATGTATACACAAACTATTTTATATAAAGCAATTTATCATTGAATTCAGTTACTACCATATTTTTAGGATGTTTGCAGCTATGCTCGTGAGTGAAATTTACTTGCAATTGTTCTGTCTTACAAGTTTGTTGACGTTCAGGGATCTGAGTTATGCTGACTCCACAGAGCAAGCTCTGCAGTATTTCCTTCTTTCCCTGACTTCAGATAGCACGCACACTGCTCCTTCCATTGTGAAGAATTGGGCTGCTGAAAGCACGTGGGACAGGAGGCTGTGCGTTTGCTTGTAGTGAATTTATTTTAATCAGCTTTATTGAGGTACGATTTACAAATATTAAATTGCACCCATTTTGTTATGTATTTTATGTTTTGTTAAATCTATTTAATCAGAAAAAATAGCATACAGAAATTTCCATTAGCGCCAAAGTGTTCTTTCACCTCCCTTTCTGTAATTATAAACAAAAGAAGTCATCAAATAACACAGCGTATACTGTACGGGGGATTTTAGGGTTTTGTTTTTTGAATTATAGGGAGGTCATAACAAAATATAGTGTAGGGAAATAGGTGGCTAAGTCAGGGGAACACAATGGACTATTATAATTATTTTTCATGGTGGTGATTTCAAATTAGAAAATATCTCTGATTGTTCATTCCTGAGAGAATGATAGAAGTGGTGAAAGAGTTACACTCGTATTAATCAAAATACTAGAAATTTAAGATTGAATTTGTTGGAAACCCAACATGTAAAAGCCCCTTTTCTTATAGTAAAAATTCCCTTTAAACTTAATAAGTAGGGATGTTCTAACTCTGGAAGATCCTAAGCAAGGCCATTAAGAGAGGTTGTAGGCAAACAGCGTGCCCCATTTAGATAAACAATGGAGTACGAAGCTTCAGGAGGATGGTGGTCTGGTAAACCTGGGAGAAATGTAGGTAAAGATCATTGTTTCTCATGTTCATTGCAAAACCTTACATTTATCACATTAAATTGGAGTTACATAACTTACTTGATTTTCATTGAATGATTTTTAGTGAACTATTTTGTTGCCTTATAGTCGTGTATCATAGAGCTCAATAATTTGGACATATTTTAAATAGCTGTGCAATCATGGTTAGTGTTGTTATTTGGTGCCATCAATTTGGTTTCTACCACAGAGACCCTATGCACAAGTGTTGCTATCTATCGCCAGCCACATGTCGGTCCAGCTCCTCGGGAACCTCCTCTCTCTCTTTCACTGCCCCATCATTTGACCAACCAGGGTGTCCTTCTCCAGGGGCCGGTCTCTCCTGACACTGTGTCAATAATGTGGGAGACAAGGTTTGGCCATTTTTTCTTCTAAAGAGCACTCTGTCTGCACATCTTCCAAAACTGTCCAAATAATGCTTATAATAAGCATAAGCCTCTTTCACTCTCGTACCTTCTTCAATCACCCACCTGATAATTTGGAAGACAATAATTTTCACTTAGGTGTGCCAGATATCTGTGGCCATGCTGTTGACTAGTATTCATGAAACTGTATATTCTAAGGTTGTAAATAGATATAAATAAGCTTTTATTATTAGAGCATATCCACTTTGTCTGTGGATATGCTTTTATTACAGCAATAAATATTCAAATCTGAGAATCAAGGCATGAGCTACTTTCTGTGGTAGTTACACAATCTCATGTCAATTGAGGGTATTAAGAGTGAATGGGTGGAGGCTAGCCTGTCTGTCAGATCACATCCTGATGATACTTCCTTGTAGGCATGGCCTTCTTATGAGGATTCTGGGAACTTCCTCTCTCTGTGTTTCACCTTCCTGTTGGAAAGCCACACTTGAAGACCTAGAGGAACCACAGGGAGACTCTCACCAGCACTAAGATGCATCTACGGCCACTGGATCCACAAGACTTTGAACACACTGATCTGTGATCTTCCTGCATTTTGGATCATTGCATGTGCTAGGTGAGTCTGAATAGAGATGTATGGACTAGCATTGGACTCGTGAGCTAATATCAGACTTGATATTATGGACTTGATCTGGACTGGGCTGCGATGTTTTCTTAATATACAAATACCCTTTTGATATAAACCTCTTTCTTATACACACATGAATGCCCCTGGATTTGTTTCTCTAGTCACCCTGACATAACACAAATTCCATCAGGAGAAATAAAAAAGAAAGTCTATGAATGTGTGCTATTGTGTGTTTGTGAGAGAGAACTACTTTATCCAGTGTCCGTTATAAAAAGATCAGTTACCTCTGAGTTGATTTGGACCCATGACAACCCTGTGTGTATCTGAGTAGAACTGTGCTGTATAGGCCATTCAGTCGCTGATTGCTCAGAAGTAGGTCACCAGCTTTTGTATTAGCTGCTGAGCACATTAGCCTTTGTACCACTCAGGGAAGCACACGGTGAGGAACCCAGATTTAGGCAGTGACTTATGTGCAGGCAGCATGGCAGATCTTGTCTTTCTGACTCATTCCTCTCGCTCTTCTCATCGCGGGCCCTGCTTTATAAGTTGATATAACAAACAAATCCTCTAAACATGGAAAGTAAAGTGATGACTACAGGCACTCTTCTACTCTGACCCACCTAAGTGTGCACATCAGCCACCTGGGAGAGTGCCATGGTCACACCGATCACTGAAACAGAATGCATTGGAATTTAATTACTCAACATGACGATATATGGACAACAGACTCATTATCAGAATGATTATTATTATGCAAACATTTCCATTATTCATTTACTGAAAACGTGGGCACACTTCCCAGAATAGAAATGAAAATTCCATCTCTTTTCAGTTCATTACCTTTTTTATTTGAATACTTTTTACTTTCCGAGATGATTATTTTGACTCATGTCATTCTTCACCATGATTAAACTATTAAAACCCCTTCAAGAAATAGATGTTTCTTCAGATAAAAGGGTGGCATTATTATGACAAAATCCAGGGAATTTTCACCAGTTCTTCAGTGACTACTCAGCTCACAGTAATCTGCTGTTTGCTCATAGATCTGACTGTGCATGGCTTTCATGGCTTTCATTTCTTAAGGCAGACTCAGAAACCAATAGTTTGGTGTAGCAATTGGATGGATGGCAAAAGAAAATGGCCTCTTAGATGCCATCTTTATCTAATGTTTTAAACTAGGGATGTCATTGAATTTAATGCTCCTTTTCTAAAGGGGCCACTGTTTACCTTCAAGTAGGCATCACTATCTACCAGAGTCAAACAAAACCCATGACACTCGTGCGAGCAGTCATGCTGTTTCACATTTTCACGTGTGTCTGTTCAGACTTTTCCTTTTACTAATAAGCGTCCTGTCTAGGATGATCCATGGCAAGCACTTCAGTTCAAAACAAATGCTTCAGATATTGTAATTCATTACCAAGTTGAATTAACCTGTGCAAGAAAGAAAAAAAAACGTTTGCTTCTCCACTCTTTAGCCTACACTGGTGAATGCTAGTATACATCTTTGGTGTTCAAAATTGTTAGTTATACTATGGGTTCTGGGATGATCAAATATTTCTTTATATTGCCTCTCTGTAATCTCATATAATTAAAGAATTATTCATTCCCAGAAAAGCCTACATAGTGACTTTTGAACCAATCTCTGAGAAATATGTCAGCTATCAAGAGCTATGGAAGCTATTGTGATAAAGTAGTTCACAATGGTCTGTGTGACCTTTCCTTTTTATGAAAAGACACAACTGTTTCCTGTTCTCATATAATGAATTGAAAACAAAATAAATAAATAAGTAGCATTGGGAATTGGAGAGGTGCCCTAGATTCATGGCAACCCCATGGTGTTCATTTCAGAGAAAGCTGCAAATGCTGCAAAAGTTATTCAAACTAAACCTATATATGTGTAAAATATAGACTCCAGGATACATAAAATGTATCATATCTCAGGATTTTACTAGTACTGATTCTAATAAAATAAAAGGAGGCACGGAAACATAGTGGGTTAGACTTTTGCCTGCTAGTCGAAAGGTCAGCTCTTTGAATCCATCAATTACTCAGAGGAAGGAAAATGAGGCTCTTTGCTCCTAGAAGGATTTAGAGTCTCAGAAACTCTGTGGAGCAGTTCTGCTGTCTATGGGGTTTCTCTGAGGCAGAATCAATTCAAAGCAGTGGGTTAGGGTTGACTCCTCATTAAACATGGGGCAGTTTAAATCCAATAGATGTCAATCCTAAAAGGATAAAATTTTAAATGTGGTTATCTCAACTGTGCCCAGAGGAAGCAAGAAATGGTAAAAGAACAGAAACTTCTGGAGAAATAGAATGATTGAGAATGTGTGTGAGTTTATATTTGTATTTGTATATGTTAATATTAATATTATATTATGTTTCTATTTATATAGCTATATAAAACTCTCCCTGCCATGGGATTGAATTTGACTCATAATGACCTTAAAAGACAGGGTAGAACTGCCCCTGTGGGTTTCTGAGACTGTAACTCTTTTTTTTTTTTATTGTAACTCTTTACAGGAGCAGAAAGCCCTATCATTCATATATATATATATGGAGGTGCTCAACAAATAATTGAATTTTCAACCCCCCCAAAGCTATGCATTTAAATTTTTTGCCGAACAAAACAACCTTATCACCTACAATGTACTCCCCATTACATTTCATTATGTTTGTGTAATTACTCCAACACATTTGTCAAATCTGTGAATCCATTCTTTTTTTAAAATCATTTTATTGGGGGCTCATATGACTCTTATCACAATCCATACATACATCCATTATGCCAAACACATTTGTACATTTGTTGCTATCATCATTCTCAAAACATTTGCTTTCTACTTGAGCCCTTGATATCAGCTCCTCATTTCTCCCCTCCCTCCCCTCTCCCCCTCCCTCATAAACCCTTGATAATTTATAAATTATTATTTTGTCATGTCTGACATTGTCTGACATCTCCCTTCACCCACTTTTCTATTGTCCATCCCCCAGGGAGGAGGTTATATGTCCTTATAATCGGTTTCACTTTCCACCCCACCCTCCCTCCACCTTCCCCGTATCGCCACTCTCACCACTGGTCCTGAAGGGATCATCTGTCCTGAATTCCCTGTGTTTCCAGTTCCTTTCTGTACCAGTGTGCATCCTCTGGTCTAATCAGCTTTTAAAGGTAGAATTGGGATCATGATAGTGGGGAGGATTGGGATCATGATAGTAGGAAGCATTTAGGACCTGGAGGAAAGTTGTATGTTTCATTGTTGCTACACTGCACCCTCACTGGCTCGTCCCCTCCCCTCAACCCTTCTGTCCAGTTGCCTACAGATGGATCTTGGGTCCCCAATCTGCACTCCCCCTCATTCACAATGATTTGATTTTTTGTTCTTTGATGTCTGATACCTGATTCCTTCAACACCTCATGATCACACAGGCTGGTGTGCTTCTTCCATGTGGGTTTTGTTGCTTCTGAGCCAGATGGCCACTTGTTTACCTTCAAGCCTTTAACACCCCAGATGCTATATCTTTTGACAGCCAGGCACTATAAGCTTTCTTCACCACTTTTGTTTATGCACCCATTTGTCTTCAGCGATCATAGCGGGAAGGTGAGCACACAATGGTATGATTTTTTTGTTTTTGATGTCTGATACCTGATCCCTTCGACCCCTCATGATCACACAGGCTGATGTTCTTTTTCCATGTGAGATTCCATTCTTGAAAACATTTTTCAAACTCATCTGTTTGGATGGCTGACAGCACCTCCCTCATTCTTTTCTTCACCTCCACGTGTCATTAAATTGCCCTTTCATGTCCCTCTTCATTCAAGGAAACAAAAAGAAGTTACACAGAATGAGGTCTTGTGAGGAAGGTGATTGGGGCAAGAGAGGCATGCTGTTTTTTTCCAAGAACAGGCACACTGAGAAGGCTGTGTGAGCAGCTGCATTGTCATGGTCCCAAATCCAGTCCCCCATCTGCCACAAATCAGGCCTTCTGTCGCAATATGTTACACAATCTTTTCATAACTCCTAACTAGAAAACTTGAATAACAGTCTGACCTGGAGGAACAAACTCCAAATGTCCTATGAGTTGACATTTTCATCCATTCAGGTAGTTGACGGATATCCAGAACAAGGTTTGTCATCAATCAACATTTCGCCTTTTTTGAAATGAGAAAACCACTTGAATGAGAAATACACTTGAGTTTTTCCCATAGCGCTGTCCTTGTAAGCTGTGTTCAACATCACAACAGTTTCTGTGGCATTATTCTTGAGCAGGAAACAAAATTTCACAGTCACATGCTGTTCTCTTAAATCAGTCATCACACACAAAAAACAAGGTTCAAGTGAAACTACTTTTATAAAAAAGTACACTGAGAACAGAGAGAAACTTCCCAGATGATGCCACTGGGTATACTAACTCAGAGCAAGTTGCTTGATGCTCACCTAGAGGAAGAAATGTGTACTAAGAAAGCTACGCCCGGCAGAGCATTTTACAATTAAGGGGGAGGGGGGAGGAGGTACCCCCTTGTAAATATAATTACTCTCTACTGCAGAAAATTTTGCTTTATACCACTTCACTTTTATGATTGATCTACATTGATTTCTGCTTACAATAGCTGAAAGCAACCTAAAGAGGTTTAGCAGATTTTATTTTTAAGGTAGAAAATAAAACTAGTAGTCAGTATTTGTTTTGCAATCAGTCACTAATGTGTCAAGTGGTGGCATTGCCAAGCCCCTTCTTCAGGAGCTACACTGTGCATACATCATTGCTACTTTATGTAAACAGTCTGAGTTTATTGTGCCAACCTGGCCTATACACACATGTGGGGTTAATTGAAGGGCAGAGGGATAAATGGCTTGGTGAGCCTTGTCTTTCTAGTTCTCGGGTCTCTTGCTTTGTGATGGTCGCACCAGGGTGCAGCTGCCTTAGCAGTTCCCTGCTTCAGCTTGCAAGGCTGACTCCCTGCAAGACAACCCCAAGGAGAAGCCACATGGACCTACCCCGATGCAGCCTTGGGTGCTGGAGCAGCCGTGTGGAGACCCCTGCCAGCACTAAGATGCATACACATTCACTGACTCAACCTTCCTCCTGCAGTCTGCATCACTGCCACTGTTTTGTGAGATGGAGGAGGACTTTGTGGATTGGTGTTGGACATATGGGTTAACAGGTTAATGTTGGACTTGTGGGCTTGGGCAGCACTGGGTCGGGATGTGTTCTTGATGCGCACTTAACCTTTATATAAAACTCTCTTATACATGAGTTTTGTGGACTAGTTTCTCTAAAGTATGCAGACTAACACACTGTCTATTTTTCATACAATTCCTCTTTTTACTCTATGTTTGTATAGTTCTGAATCTAGGTGTTTTAATTTAGTAAGTTGCTTTTCAGGTCTATGAAACTTCAAAATATTTTTTCAGATAAATGAATGGTAATAGGCTCAATGCTTTTTGTTATTTTATCATTTAGAAGATTTCACAGAAACGCTCAACTTTAGAATAGAGGAAATTTGTTTTATCCCCATGTAAAAACAAATTACATGTGTGTATATATATATATATATACATCTATATATATAAAGAGAAAGAAATAACAAAGAAGTATCAGAAATATATTAAAAGAGATTGCCACTGAAGCAATAATTGATGGCATTGCAAAATGATGAATAATATGAAACTACAATTCCATAACTTTTATAAAACTCATGGCAGAAAATCAAAATTAAGAGACAATGTTTCAACATACAAAATAAAATAAATAAGCTTATAAATGGCCAAGAGGAGAGTAGAAAGACTGTATACAAAAGAGTCACATTTGACACACCAACTAAGGTTCACAGAATACAGTAGAATAAGTACAGTGACCACAATTATTATTAGCATATTATTTATTTATACTCAGTTAACATATGCATCCAGTGGTGTTTACAAACTGACCTTTTGAGAGAAGCAAAAATGGAGAGTTCAATGGCAGCAGATCTGCGATGAAAAGACGTACTTACTGATGTTTCAAGCAGAAGCTTGAATAACGGATATGCAAAAAGAGCAAATGAAACTGTATTTCAATACTATGGGTGAATCTCAATGAATGATAGATCCGTGAAATCATACCAATATTTCCTTAAAGAGATGCTGGTCATAAAAAATTGAATAAAAACATGTGGAAAATGGAGTTAAAGTATCTTCAGGTGCTGGCTTTGCCTGACTTTGTCTAGGAAGACATACTCATTATTAAACTCAGTACCTCAATGATGTATGATGTATGTTAGATGAAGACCATCTAACCCCAATCTCACACAGGGAATAAAGAGCAATAAAAACATTTACTCAATCTAAAGTAAGTCAAGAGGGGAAAAAAGTACTGTAGGTTAGGATAGCCAAAATTACATTTTGGTTACAATGTTAGACTTAGAATATATATGATCTGCAGTGTTTTGCCAAAACAAAGAGGACTTGAAGCACTTACTGTTGAAGATCAAGGATTGCAGTCTTCAACATAGATTACAACTTAATGAAAAGAAAACCCAAATTCTCATACTGGACCAATAGGTAACATCATGATAAATGCAGAAAAGATTGAGATTATCAAGAATTTCATCTTGCTTGGATCCACTATCAATGGTAATGGAAGCAGCAGTCAAGAGATTGAAAGATACTTTGGATTGGGCAAAATCTGCTGCCAAAAAATCTCTTTTAAAGTGTTGATAAGCAAGACTGTTACTTTGAGGACTAAGGTGCACCTTATGCTCTTCTTGAAAGTTGAACGTATAAGGAAGACTGAAGAAGAATCCATAGATTTGACCTATGGTGCCGGCGAAGAATATTGAAAGTAGTAGGTACTGTCAAAAATACAAACAAATCTGTCTTGGAAGAAGTGCAACCAGGATGCCCCTCAGAGCCAAGGATGGTAAGACTTTGTCTTTTGTACTTTGCACACATTATTAGGAGAAACCAGTCCCTAGAAAAGGCCAGCAGGCTTGGTAAAGAAGAGGGGCAGTGATAAAGAGGAAGGCCCGAGACAAAGAAGGGATGACCCAATGCTGTAACACTTGGTTCAAATGCAGGAACAAGCGTGAGGATGGCACAGAACGAGATGGTATTTGGTGTGATTGTAAGTAGGGTTGGTGAGTCAGAATGACTCCAGGGCACCAAAGAACGATGACAGGACAGTACAATTTAGATGAAACGTGGGAGCACCAAAGTATGCTGCCTGTTTCATAGAACTTAACAGTTCTTTTGACAAAAGTGATATCATTCTTAAACAGTACATATATTCAAATCAAAATTTTAAAATATCAATAGCTAATATATAAAATAACAAAATAAATTCAATTGGTACAATGTAACTAAATGAAACCATATATTTTATAATACTAATGATATGAGTATAAAATATCTAGACTAGACAGATCTATAGTGACACATATAGATCAATGGTCCCCTAAAGATATAGAGCTGTCTATGTAGGGAGTGTCTTATTTTATGTACAGAATTTCTTTTACATAGGACAAAATCATAGCAAAATTATACTTTGGTAATGGTTATTTAATCTTGTGATCATCTTAAAATATTATATATCACATTATTAAATGTTGGATTATAAAATACCTGAATTGAACCCCAAAAATATGCTTTTTTAAAAATTCCATAACAACTTATAGGAGTTTTACATGTAATTATTATAGAAGTTGTTAAGGAGCCCTAGCAGCATAGTGTTACTTCCAAATGTAAAGGTCTTGCTCTACAGCAATTAACTTCAATCAATAGCCACTCTGAGCCAAATGGAGGCACAGATAGCTACGTTTATTAGAAGACCAGTCTCCTGAAGACACTATTACAGTAACCAAAACTGTGTTTGAATGCTTTCCCAATGAAAAGACTTACACCAATGTCACACTCAGTTATTCTCTTACAACTGGTAACTATAGATAATATATAAGATGGAGTACTCACGCACAAAATTAATGAGGAAACACAGCAGGGTGGGAGATAAGATTGCTTCTTAGAAAACGTGCTGCCCTTGTAACAAATGCTATAGACTTCCTGAGTCTCTTCCCCATCTCCAGGGCTAACTCATACTGTTTGCACCTCAAAAGGTTCAGGAGGGCTAAGGTTAATTACAATATGTTGATTCTTCTCTTCTTTGGTCTCCAGAGAAATTGGCAGACCAGTTGTCCAGAATAGAATGACTTATATTAAAATGTTTTATGGTGACCCTCTCAATAGCGTGTTATGCATTGAGCTGCTAACTACAAAGTCAGAGGTTTGAATCCATCTATCAGACGAAGGGAGAAAATGAGGTTGTTTGCTCCAGTAAAAATTCAAAATCTTGGAAACCCAAAAGCTATAGTTCTATGGTGCCCTATGGGGTCCCTGAGAGTCAGAATTGATTCTATGGCCATGGGTTGTTGTATAGGTGTTATTGACACATAGGGAGCTATTTGTTTTGTAGTAGATAATTTTGGTGTGTGTACGTGTGTGTGTGTAATTCTTTTCCAAGTCACCACTACCAAAAATGTATCACCAGCCATTTCATCTCACATATTATTGTCATCCATAAAGATTCCCTATTGTCTTTTAAGGTTTACATATACCAAAGGTAAATTACTGAAACATGAAGGTTCTGAAATTGCACTGATAGTAGTTTTGCTGACAATGAAATAGCTCTTTGATTTTAAAGCAAAAAACAAAGAAAAGAATTTATCTATAGCAACGCAAGGCACACAATTTCCGATAGCAAAAAACAAGATAAGAAAGGGTGAGCAGACAGAATAAAATTTCAAACATGGTGATGCCCATCTCCAGTCAGGAAGGTAGGGTGAGTGCGTACTCCCTGGAAGCCAAGGTCAGGTTAGAAGCAATTTGTACCTGGAAAAGGAGTGCCAAATTTTATTCATAATAATATGCCCACACAAATCACACATACAGAGACACTCGCACACACAAAGTACGCCCCAAAGTATGCACCACAGGATTATATAGTTTGCAAAAGCATATAATGTGCCTGATATGTGTGCAAAACTAAGGTGAGCAATCTGTACTTGGGAAGTTGGTATACAACTGAACATTCACCTACCAGGTAACTCTCACTTCCTTCACCAGGTGGTCAGCCTTTACATTACAAGGAAATCTAAAGCTGAAACTGAATCATTAACCTTACCTTAACTCTGTGGAATAAAAATCTCTAATTTGATAGAGATAGCAGAACACGTTGTATTATCATTTAGTGCTATTCAGCTCATGCTGTATTATTCCTCAATAGAACTCCTCTCTTGCACCACTAACAGAGCATGAGATATTCTTCTTTGAGAGGTGAGAGGACATGTTACCATGAATAAAGGATGGACAGGACTAAGTACAAAGCAGAGAAGAGAGTCCACTTCCACTGATGTGCACTGGTGTGTCATATTGTATTAACAGTGCCAAGGAAAGGTGAAACTCTTCCAATACTTACATTAAGCTAAGGCACTGCTAAGAAGTTCAAATGTGAAAATAGCAGTCCTTGGAACACTGTGAGAATGTTTATGGTGTATTAGCACCACATCGTTTAACACAGGTGTTCCAGTAATTGTAGATCACTGGGAAAAGGCAGTGTTCCATTTATCTTCATCATATCCCAAGGTGATAAACCAGTAGCAATTTAGCACCTGCTAGAGCAATTTGGCATCTCTGGTATTTAACAAAGTGTTTGGTCTTAAAGGTTGGAAGTGTTATTTTGCACTTCTCTGCATAGTGAGGAATTATCAAGCACTTGCCAGTACAGAGTGCATTATAAAATCCCTCTAATTGAAAGTTGCAAAAGCAAATTTAATAAAACAAATGTATAAGGATTTTATACATGTGACAGTTCATGTTATTTAAAGAAAAATCCCTGACCAAAAAAAAAGTCTTCTCTTTGACCATCACTGATTAGAAATGGCATGGTATTGCTTAGCAAAGTAATTCTTTTATGAATAAACAATTTGGATAGAATTATTTGACTGTGTTCCACCATTAACTTTCCAGTTGTTTTAATGGTATCAGATACATTAGCTTTTAAGGTATCAGAAACGTTAGGTTAAATAGCTTTTCCTCTTTATATGTCTAAAAATTATCTTAAATATATGCAAATAAGAAAGCTACCAAGACAGGTATTTCAGATAGTTAGATACCTAGATGAAGAGAGAGATTATCTCTTTCTTTGTCATAGAACACCAGGCTAAGGTTGCAGCTTTGCTTTTGTGAGAGATTCCTTCGGATAATGAATAATAATGTTTTGAAGGCTTCTTAGTTTCTCAAGAAATGTTTAAAGTAAGGTTAGTAATTAAATATTGGATCTACAGATGCTGGGATTCAAAATATCATTTGTAGCTAAGGGCAGAAAAATATGAATCTATAAAATAGAGAAAAAGTAGCATAATAATATCACTCAGAAAAAAGAATTAAGAAAAATAAAACATTAGGTAAGAGAAATTATGCAAACTATGCATATTCTATTCTAGTTGGTACTCATAGTACTTTTATAAAAATTATAATGATGTGTTTGTATGTTCTTCATCTATATAACATTCTAGTCATAGTATGGATTACATACAAAGTTCACTACATCTTTGCCAGCTACAGAAGAAATAAACAAAAAAAAGGAAAAATTTTAAAAAACATCGTCTAGAGAAACTCCAGTTTTTACTCAAGAATGGTGTATAGCTATTATTTAGCAAATATTGGAAGGTATGATATTGAAATTAAATAGATGCTGAAGATAAAACAGTGAAAGATCTTAAAATGTGATATACCAAACTATTATCCATTAACTACTAAGCAAAATATATCAGACATACAAAGACGTCTTGATTAAAATACAATTAGAGTTAAAGATATTGATTTAACTCAATCAAAAGCAATCAAATCTAGAAAACAAAAATAAGTTTGCATGAAAACTTAATATTAAAATCAATTAGACCCACACACTTATAATCTTACAAGCTCTTATTTACTCTAGATAAAAACAAACCAATTTTCATAAGTACCTTCTAACACATAGGTCAGAGTAGATCTCTGTGGGTCTCCAAAATTTTGGTGCAGAAAAGCTGGTGGGTTAGAACCTTGACTTTTTAGTTAGCAATGATTTCATTTAATTGTGGCTGGTTTTCTTTAATTGATGCACCATCAGGATTCATCATTAAAATAGTGAGCAAACCATATATATAATGTTCACGAAAAATTATTAAAAATGTTCAAGATAGACATATGTGTTTATGTTATTAGATACAATCCAGTCAATTCTAGCTCATATTGACCCTGCAATAATTAACATTGCCTGATCCTGCGTCACCCTCAGAATTGTTATTAAGTTTAAACCTATTGTTACAGTCAGGTGTCAGTCCTTCTTGGGTCTTCCTACACAGACCAGGAAGCTGGCGGAAAGCCAAGACACATGGAGCTCACCAATCAGCACCAGTTGTCTACGTCACACATCTTGAAAGAGAAGAGAACCAGGCCACCTGAGCAGGCAGCCAGAGAAAGCCTTCACTCAGAGCCAACTTTCAGAAACTGGACTTCCAGCATCCTAAATCGTGAAAGAATAAATTTCTGTGGGTTAAAGTCACCCACTTGTATATCTTATTGCAGTAACATTAGATAACTAAGACAGGAGCTTTTCTCATTACTATAAATGAACTGCATTTTAAGTTCATAGGTAAAAAGCATTTGATGAAAACATGCAAATTTCTAAAGCTTCAGCCAGGGTAGGAACAAGGAAGCTTTGGGACTTCAGCAGAATGCAAGTTTACACTTTTATCTCAAAATATCCTCCAGGCAATGTTGGGGATAAATTATATCATAAGAACATGTGTTATTTGAATTCACATACAATAATGAGTAAAACCCTTGATATTTATCCATGAATTAGGTCACCACCATCTATGATTTTCTTATTACTTTATAAGATTTACTTCATTTTGTAGCTTCAATATTCTGTGAACAGCATTTCTAATGAATTATGGATAGGAAAATAATTTCATTTTTTGCACTTGGATGAATTATTCTGCTTTTTATGAGCAATCTCCAGTATTTCTGTATCACAGAATTCATGACAAGCGGGAATCAAAGCACTTCCATGAAAAAATATTCAGCATTTGGTATTGCCTTTGCTTGAAGAAACAAGATGAATATAACTATCCATAGAAATGCACAATTTAATCATAATATTCACCCAATTAAAAACAGAAGCTATCCCTGGAATAATGGAGTAGAATACATTTTCAAAACAGAGCTTAGGTTTAAAATGTTCTTCAGGGGAAAAAAACTTCCAAAATGTACAATATCATTGTTTTCACCATTATATTTCAAAGGGCAGCTAAATATTTGTAATTATTTTAGTATTTATATGTATTCAATAAATGTTGTAGGGAATTAACACAGCCTAGGTTCAATTATTAATGATTATTAGAATACTCATTTAGTAGAATTGAAGTGAACACAATATTGAAACTTCTCATTTTTCCAGAACTCCTGTTTAAAATACTATTAGTGACATATCACTCATATTAAACAGTTCACTAGTTCAATCATATTAATAATTGTGCAATCATCACCACAATCAATTTGAAACATGTTCTTCTTTCTTGTACCCAGTGTTGTTAGCTCTCTATCTCTTCACAACTTCCCTGCCATGTCCTTAGGAGATTATTAATCCAGGTATAATTTCTATAGATTTACTTATCCTGGAATTCACATACAAAAAACAATTTTTTTAAAACAACAATGATGAAATCAAGCAGGGTAAATCTTCAATTAAAAATAAAAAAAGAAGAGATGTTACAAGATGGTGTCCAGGTAAAATCACCCACCCAGTGATCCTGCTGCTACATAAGAACTTACAAGGTAAGGTAGCCACTAGTGGGAGACAGGGTGCCAGAAATAAAGTTCAAGGGTACTAGGGTCTGTGGATCACATACATAATACAGTAGATCAGAAGTTCATGTAGGCTTGTACATACTCTCTCCCTACGGTTTCAAGAGGTTAGACTCATGATGTCAGCGATGTTAGACTCTGTAGAAGCCATCTTCCCTGTTCTTTCATGTTGTTATCAGAATTCAACTCCTTACTGTTGCCAGACTGGAATGTCGATTTTCTATTGGATGTAGACTACTTGTAGTCACTAGATGTCTCTTTCAGGTCTTTGCTCTGGCACCTCCTTCGTGTTGACTCAATAAACTAAGAACTATATTGTCTATGTAAAAGCTTCACATTAGTAAAGCAAAAGGTAATTGAACTAAAAGGAGAAAAGGGCAAATGTGTGATTATATGGATCCTATAATTGTTATAATTGTGCCATCCTATAATTGTGATTGCCCATCCTTACTGGCACTGTTTCAATCTATCTCCTTAAGATTCTTCCTCTTTTATATTACCCCTCTACTTTACCAAGTGTGAAGTCTTTTGGCCAGAGACTTGTCTCTCCTGATAACACGTCTGAGGTATGTAGACAAAACTCTCACCACCCTGTATTGAATAGTCTATTCTAAGGAGTATTCTGGCTATATTTTTTTCAAGGACAGATCTAGTTGTCCTTCTGACATTCCACTGTAATTTCAATATTGTTCACCAATATAATTCAAATGCATTTATTCCTCTTCCATATCCTTATTCATTGTTCAATTTTCAAATGCATATGAGGCAAGGACAATATCATAGCTGGGGTCAGGTGCACCTGAGTTCTCAAGGTGACATCTGTGCTCGTTAAAGATATCTTGAGAGACAGATTTACCTGATGCAAGACATTGAGTTCTTCACTGATGCCTCTCTGAGCGAGAATTGAGGATACAAGGAAAGTGAAATCCTCGACAATCTCAATCTTTCCTTCAGTCTTCAACTTATCATGCAGTTCTGCCTCATCCTTGTGAGGATTTTGGATTTTTTTACATTAAGTTCCAATCCATACTGAAGGCTGCAGACCTTGATTTTCATCACGGGGTTCAAGTTTTCTTGCCTTCTGAAAGCATGGTTGTGCATCTATCACAGGTTGCTCGGATCCTAATTACGCACTCTTCTTCATATAGTCTACTTTCTCAGAATATTTGCTCAGCATACCGACTGAATAGCTTTCATCAAAAGATATAACCTTAATGCACACCTTTCCTGGTTTTAAATCAAGCAGCATTCCCTTGTTCTGTGCTAAAGACTACAGATTGGTCCATGCACAAGTTCTACATGAGCATGATGAAGTGTTCTTGAATTCATGTTTCTAAATCCTATCCATAGTTTGTTATGATCTCCATCATCCAAGGCCTTTGCATAGTCAATAAAATACAAGTAAACATCTTACTGGTATTCTCTGCTTTCGGCCAAGGTCCATCCCGCATTAGCAATGACAGCCCTCATTCCATAAGCACTTCTGAATCTGCTTGACTTGAATTTCTCTCAGTTCCCTTTGGATACACTATTACAACCTTTTTTTAAAGTTATCTTCAACCAAATGTTAATTGTATGTGATATTAATGTTATTGTTCAATAGTTTTTACCTTCTGGTGGATAAGCTTTATTTGGAATTGGCAAATTGTGTATCTCGTTTAACATATGGACCAGATGGGTATCTTTTAAATCTTATCTTAGATGATGGAGTACTTCTAGTGCCACAGCAGTTTGTTGAAACATTACAATTGTTATTTTGCCAATTTCTGGAACGTTGCTTTTTTGCTGATGCCTTCAGCACAGCTTGGAATTCTTCCTTCAGTACCGTTGGTTATTGACCTTAAAATGGTTGAATGTCAACTAACTCTTTTGGGTACAAAGGCTGTTCATGCTTCCTTCATCATTCAATTTTTTTTCATAGATTTTTCAATATTTCAAATTGAGGCAAAAATTTTTCTTCAGTTCTTACAACGAGATATAATGTTCTTCCTTGTTAGTTTCCTAGCTCTAGGTCTTTGCACGTTCCATTATAAAACTTTACTTTGCCTTTTAAACTTTTCGGTTCCGTTCTTTTACTTGGTCATTTCTTCCATTTGGTTTAGTTACTACCTATGTTCGGGAGCGAGCACATTTCACAGTCTCTTCTGTTTCCAATTGCTATTCTCTTTCTCCCGTTGGTTGGGAGTGACATTCTGTCTGCTTCCTGTATGATATTCTTGATGCTAGCTCACAGTTCATCAGATCTCTATTATTATAGTCTAATAGGCCAAATCTATCCTTGAGATTGTCTCTACATTCAGGTGGGATATACTCAAAATAGTATCTTGGCTCTCGTGGAATTATTTTAATTTTTTTCAGTTTCAACTTGAACTTGTTTTTTTTGAACTTCAAATGCAAACTTTATTTCTATTGCAGGGAAGTTAATTACCTGTAATAGTAAAATGAAAAGAGGGGACGGATGCTGACACTTGATTTTCAGTGCCAGACAGGGGGACTAAGGCCTCAGTTCTGCCCAGGACAGAATCCAGCGTGGACCTGGCAGGAGCAGGGGGCCCCCAAGCCATCTAACCAAGAAAGGCTGCCCAGTGGAGATGAAGGAGCTCTGCTCTCCACCAGGAACCCAAGGCAGTGATGCTAAATGCCAAAGCAGCAGCTCAAATAGTCCTGATCTGCCGGCCTCCAGTTCAACTCTCCTCCAAAAGCCTGGTTTCTCATTCACATACTGGAACCTCTGTTAGCTCCTCCCCACGTCAGGAGGCCCAATTTCTACCACAGGGAGGAGCAGTATAGTAAAAAAAAAAGTTTCCCAAAGCCCCTCCTGCAAAGAGAATCCCTTCACTGGTGGGGCCCAGGCTTCCAAGCCCTTGCCACCTCCCGCCAGGCCCACAAAGCATCAGGAAGCAGTGGTGACAAAATGCAATGAGGGGAGCCCTGGGTGGGCTATGGACATAAATGCTGCCAACCAATGAGAGCTACAGCAGAAACCCTTTCCACACACACCTTCCCCAAACCCCCAAACTCCCGCTGCACAATCTCAAAAGACACAAAATGGCCACGACCTAGAAAAAGTTAAAATCCAAAAGACACCTCTGGCAGGAGAGGCGGGGCCTGTACACAGCCAGTGTGGCTGAGCATGGAAGGCAGGAGCCATAGGAGGTGCTGGGGAAACCCTGTTACTCTGCTTCCTCGTCCTCCTTCCTGCTGTCTGGAGCGTTTTGCCTCTGCCGTTCTGTTGTGGTAGCTGCGGCTGGGGGGTTGGCTCAGGGGTTCCTGCCACCTTCCCTTCCACCACTGGCTCCATATCTTCCCCCGGGCCCTGGGGGAAGGAGGACACAAGTGCTTCTGGGTAGAGATTTCGAACAGGGTGAAGGGCTGAGATGTGTCCAGGGCACCTCTAATTTACAGTCAGTTCCATAATCATCCTGTGCCTTGTTTTGGTTCATGATATTGAGCTTCTCCTTGGTCTCTTCCCATAGAAACTCATTTTGACTCCTGGTATTCCATCTGTAAAGATTCACATGCATCAGCATCATTTATGTCATTGAAAAAGATCTTTGAAAAATCCTTGGTTTTTCAAATTTCTATCTTGTGATTTGCAACTTCCTGTCTATCATCAAGGCCATATTTTCCAATCACGAACCCACCTACTTTGTTTCTAGCTTTCACGTTCCAATTATCAATAATTATTAAAGTATCTTGATTGCAGGTTTGCTCAATTTTAGATGAAGAATTTGGTAGAATTCCTAAATATATTCACCATTAGTTTTAGTAATTAAGGAGCCCTGGTGGCATAGTGGTTAAGCATTAGCAGTCTTCAGGAGAAGTTCAACTCCCTATGAGTTGAAATCGACTCAATGCAGTGCATTTGCTTTTGTTATTTGCTATTATTATATTGATAATAGAAGTCTAAAAAACAAAGATTTCCAGAGAGCTGTGGTCAAGGCCACAAAGGTAGTTAGGGCATGGCAGTCAATACCTGACTCTAAGCACTCTTCTCTGAACCACAGATTCGGCCTCTTCCAAAATACTTGCTCACTACTTGCTACTCAAGCTGAATTTTCACTCTTGTGTGCTGAAAACTCTGGAATTTCCCGTTGCTTCGCTCCTGTTATTATCATCATTAAGATTTTCAGAAAAGTTCATTTGAGAGTCTTTGCTCCTCACACCTATGGGAAAATGCCAAGATTTGTCTCCAAACAAGGTGTAAGGGTGCGTTTTAATCCAGAGAACTGCCATCTTAAGAATGTTCATAATATTCCGTGAGCACAGGTGTAACATTTCTCCGGGTCTATTTACTAAAGCTATGTTTCCTCATAAAAATCTATATTCAAATGCAAAACGACTTGCCAGCACAGCTGCCTCAAATTTCAAGCTGACTAATCAGCTAAGGATTGTGGAAGGGCCTCAGAAGAGCACTTACTGTTTTTGTTCAGCTCTGGGCTCTCTTCAAAATGCAGGCATGGTGCAACATTCAGAGCTTCCCCAGAACAATGATATTAGAGTAGTATGTTGCTGGTGGTTCTCCTAGAGCTCCACAGCTAGTAGGTATGTACCCAGAATGAGTGAGCAAGGGCACTCCCACCATCACTACGTACTAGTTGCTGTACATTTTCAAAGATGTGAACACTGTTACTTTTAACAATATTGCTGCAGGAAACTGAAGACCTGGAAGGAAGTGCAGTGGGCCTCCTCCCAGCCCTTGTGACCACAGGACTTGGCAGACCATCCCTAGAGGGAGGCAGAACAGCTGGGCAGTCCAAAATGTGGGGAAAGCACCTCAATACAAAAGAGTCAAGGAAGGAAGTGTCTCCACAGTGCATTTGCCACCGACCCACCCCCACCCCAAATTGCTTAAATAAAGCTGTCTCCTACCAATGCCTGCCTGCTCATATATGCAGTTAAAGTATGCCTATCTCTAAGAACATGTGCATCCGTTGTTGCTTACATAAGGAACATTTGCTCCTCTTGTCTCTGGTATGCTTTGTACTCCTTGGTACTCTTTGAAGGCTTGGATCAAGCATCAAGATTAGTCCATTATCCATTAGATATGAAGGAATAACAAGAGGCTTGCATGCTTCAAAAGCTATAAAAACCCATTGTTGAGTAAACTGTGGGTTCTTCTCCCTCTTCTTGCTTCTCCAAGAGAACTGTGGGACTGTAGGGCTGGACCTCACATATTGCCATAGCAGTTGTGTGCCCATATGACCCTACGTTCTGCTTTTCCAAGCATCCTCTCAAACATTAAAACAGTTGTTTTAAGTTCTCTTGTTCCTGAGACTTTTTTATGGTAATTACATATTCATTTATTTTTAAATCGTGCCTTAATTGAACTATGCATGATAATTAAGAAGGGAATAAACAGTCTTGCGTTGAGTTTGTGATTGGGTAAAAGGGGTATACTCCATCCTTCTTTGAGTTACTATGAAGATCGGAAGACTGCCTCAGTCGGATGATGTTCCTGCTCAGAGCAGACAATGCACAGGGAGGACCTTGGGCTGGCCCCACCACCGGACACGGCGTCCCCCACTGACCATGACTCTGCAGGGGACAGCACTGGAGACACAGTGCAAGAATAGTGCATGGTCTGGTCCCCTCACATTGGGGCGAGCCACTGAGGGCATGCAGCAGAGCAGCAGGGGAACAGAGTGATGAAATCCCGGGGGAATACCAAAAATAGATTTGGAAGACAGATTGTGGCACCCCATGAGTCTCGACTGGAAAACACTCGTAAAGGCCAACAAACAGACCTTGAACTATTCATAGGCTTTTCCATTTTCGTCAGTGGCTTTCTTTTTGTTATTGTATTTTGTGTTAGTTTTTTGCTGTTGTTATTGTTTTGTTGGTTTTGACTTCTTTTGCTGTTTTATTTGACTTTGCTTGATTTTTGCACTTTTTTAATTAAAAGATAATTTTATTGGGGGATCTTACAGCTCTTATAACAATCCATACATCAATTGTATCAAACATATTTGTACATATGTTGCCATCATTATTTTCTAGACATTTACTTTCTTTTTTGTTGTTGTTGCTGTTTTAATTAGTTTATTGGGGGCTCATACAACTCTTATCACAATCCATACATCCATCCATTGTGTCAAGCACATTTGTATATTTGTTGCCATCATCATTCTCAAAACATTTGCTTTACACTTGAGCCCTTGGTATCAGCTGCTCATTTTTTTCCCTTCCTGGTTTTTGCACTTATTAATGTACCTGCATATCTATCTAGGTAAGATAGGTGGGTTAAATAATTTGGAAATGAAAAGGACTGGACCAATGGTTCCGGGGGGATATGGGAGAATGGGAGATGGGAGAGAAGAAATGGAGGGTGGGGGAGGACCAACTCAGGGACAAGGGAACAACAAGTGAACTAAACTCAATGGAAGGAAGGTCATAGGATACCTAGTGGGGCTCAATCCAGGGCAAAGTAGCAGCGAGGAATTACTAAACCCGAATGAAGGCCAAACATGATGTTGGGAAAAGAGGGAAGTGAAAAGGAAATAGAGGAAAGAACCAGGAGCAAAGAACACTTATTGAGCCCTAAAAAAGGCATGTACATATGTGAATATACATATAATGAGAAGGGAATAGAACTATGTACTCATATCTATATGTTAAGAATTAAGGTTGCAGATGGACACTAGACCTCAACTCAAGTACTCCCTTAACACAAGAATACCTTGTTCTAACAATCTGGCATCCTGTGATGCTCTCCTTCCCGACACAATCGTTGAAGACAAATGGGTGCATAAGCAAATGTGGTGAAGAAAGCTGATGGTGCCCAGCTATCAAAAGATATAGCATCTGGAGTCTTAATGGGTTAAAGATAAGCAAGCGGTCATCTAGCTCAGAAGTAGCAAAGCCCACATGGAAGAAGCATAATGCCTGTGTGATCACAAGGTGTCAATGGGATCAGGTATCAGGCATCTAAGACCCAGAATAAAACCATACTCAATGTGAATGAGGGGGACCATGGAGTGGAGACCCAATGCCCATCTGTATTCAATAGGACATCTCCCCACAGAGGGGTCACAGGGAAGAGATGAGCCAGTCAGGGTGCAGTATAGCACTGATGAAACACACAACTTTCCTCTAGTTCTTTGGTGCTTCCTTCACCCCACTATCATGACCTCAATTCTACCCTTATGAATCGGATAAGACCAGAGCATGCACACTTCTACAGATAAGAGCCCGCAACACAGGGAATCCAGGATAGATGAACCCCTCAGGGCCAACAAGGAGACTAGAGATACCAGGAGCACTAGGGGAGGGTGCGGAGAGAAAAAGGGATTTGATCACAAGGATCAACGTAAAACTTCCTCCCAGGGGGACAAATAACAGAAAAGTGCATGAGGAGTGACGGAGCACGATGTAAGAAATGGAAAATATAATCTATAACTTATCAAGGGTTCATGAGGGAAGGTGGGTGGGGGAGTAATGAGGAAGAAATGGGGAGCAGATATCAGGGGCTCAAGTGGGAAGAGAATGCTTTGAAAATGATGCTGGTGGCATATGTGTAAATGTGCTTGACACATTGGAGGAATGTATGGATTGTGATAAGAGATGTAAGAGCTCCCATTAAAAGTATTTTAGAAAAATTTTAAAAAGAAAAGTGCCTCATCATCTTTCTCCTGGTAAATTAAGTTAATATCTAACAATTTATCTTTTTTCACATCTAATTCACCAGAAGTTTCTACTTTGTATCATTTTTTGAGACTCTATAGTCATTTCTGGATAGCCATTCTATTCTAAAACCTTTTCATCTAGTATTCATCTTATTTCAAGGACACCTTTGCTGTACATCTCCCATGGATTTTCCTCTACCTCAATTTATTCTCAAGGACCTCTAATGGTGGAGTAGTTAAGTGCTCAGCTGCTCACCTGAAGTTTGGTTAATTTGTACCCACCAGCCACTTCAGGCAAAAAAAATGTGATACAGTCTACTTCTGTAAAGATTATAGCTTTGTATCTAAGGTCTTAAAGGTTTGAAGATAAACAAGCAGACATCTAGCTGACAAGCAACAAAGTCCACATGGAAGAAGCACACCAAAATGTGTGCTTGTGAGGTGTTGATGGGAACAGGAACCAGGCATCAAAGACCTAGAACAAAAACATTATATCAATGTGAATAATGAGGAGTGCAGAGTGGAGACCCAAAGCCCATCTGTAGACAACTGGACATCCCCTTACAAAAGGGTCACAAGAAAGAGATGAGCCAGTCAGGCTGCAGTATAGCACCAATGAAACATACAACTTTTCTCTAGTTCTTTAATGCTCCCCCACCCTACAACTATCATGACTCCAAGTCTACCTTACAAATTCAGCTAGACCAGAGCATGTACACGGGTACAGATAAGAGCTGGAAACACAGGGAATCCAGGACAGATAAGCCTCTCAGGACCAATAATGAGAGAACGATACCAGGAGGGTAAGGGGAAGGTGGAGGTAGAAAGAGGGAACCGATCACAATGATCTATATATAACCCCCTTCCTGGGGGACAGTCAACAGACAAATGGGTGAAGGGAGGCACCAGTCAGTGTAAGACATGAAAAAATAATCATGACTTATAAATTATCAAGGGTTTGTGAGGGAGGGAGGGTGGGAGAGGAAGGAAAAAGTGAGGAGCTGATACCAAGGGCTCAAGCAGAAGGAAATGATTTTGAAAATAATGATGCAACAAATGTACAAATGTGCTCGATACACTGGATGGATGTATGGATTGTGATAAGAGCTGTATGAGCTTTCAATAAAATTTTTTTTTTTTAAGATTATAGCTTTGGAAACACTGTGGTGCAGTAATATTCTGTGCTATTAGGCCAATAAGTGTCATTGTTCTGTTTTTGTAATTCTAACCTCATAAATTTACCACATAGGCCATGTAACCAGACTATCTAATTGTTGTACTTCTCTACACCCATTCCTGTTGAGTTCATTCTGGTCATAGTAAAATAAGATAGACATTAATAATTACATTATATGCATATTTTTGGTGGGGAGTGGAAGTGAAGAGGAAAAAAAGAAACAAAGTAAAGGATAAATGTTAATCTTCTAGTAACTGAAGTTTCACAAAAACTTACTACTCCTTGGTAAGCTATTTTAATACCAAAATTTATGAAAATCCATTACTGCAATATGGCTAACCCCCAGAACTAAGCTATTTTCTTTGAGTAAATAGTGGGTGTCCATCAGGAAAACGGATGTCCATGAAGAAAGGATGAACTGTTTTACAGGCAACTAGACAACAGTGAACACTGCCCAATGCTTTCTGTTGAAGAACGCCCATTGGGAGAAACGCAAGTGTCGCTCAGGGTAGATTACACTCTGCTGGAGGTTAATTTTCCTCTGTGGTTCCTAAACCTCTTCCAACATGTAAATCTCCTATTATTGATAAACAAAAACATTTTAAATAGAAGTTCTTAGATTGCAAAAATAGTAGAAATTGTGCATATAATATATAGTCTTGCCTAATATTTGGGTACTTTTATGATTTTTTGAGGAAGCCAAACTCAGAGAAGGGATTAAGCTCAGCAATCAATGCAGAACAGGTCTTGAGAAGTTTCTAGGTAAGAGCTCCTATTCTCTTTGTCATTTATTCTCCACATTTGAAATTTTAGGAAAATTTAATATTAGGACATATATGTCCTATATATTAGGACATATTTTATGTATTAAAATGAACTTGTAAGGGTTTGTCCCTGATGATATTTTACCATCTCCCTCTATGCCAGGAAATACTTGGTAGCAGTTTATAATAAAATATGCACAGATAGTGTTAAAAATGAACCCTAAACTTATAACTGTCACTAAAAAAATTAATTAGATAACACAATCTAGGATATCACCCTAGGATCTCCACAGGACTTCATTCTACAGATGTGTTCTGATCAGGAGTCCTGGGGGCAGAGTGGGTTGCATATTGGATTGCTAACTGCAAGGTCCTCAGGCCAAACACAGAGCCAGTTTGCAAGAGAAAGACCAGGATTTTTTCTACTCCTGTAGAATTAGAGCTGCATGAACTCACAGGGGAAGTCCTCCTCTGTCCAACAGTGGTCCTAGGAGTGCAGAATACAAAAAGTAGAAAATAATCATTTATTCTTTTTAAATTATTCATTAACCAGTTGATATATTCGACAGTACAATGAGTTTTGGAAAAGCCAAATATGGAGAGTAATATATAATTTAGGTAATTTGGTTTATAAAATGCAAATAATTAATTTGAGTGATGTTTGAAGCACTAGGCTTACAAATATGTATATAATACATCTGTGCAAGTCAGAGAAGATGCTTGATTGAGAAAAAGAATAATGTTTGTTCAACTAAGTCTTAATATCCACACACTTCACTCTCACGATAGTTAATTAAAAAAATAAAAAAGGTTATCATGAGAAAATTAGCATTATGAGAAAATAAAGGATGACCATATCAGATCACAAAATGAAAGATGCCTATATAATTACCTAACTGCCAAATTCCAACATTACCTAACTTCTAAATTATTTTATTACATATGTGACAAACTATAGACTTGTAGCCCAGCCAAATTGACACATGCCATTAATCACCACAGCTGGTTTTACACTTGCATCACACCTCAGCGTTCTTTACTGTCAGACACATGTCATTAAGGTCTAAAAAATTTGGACATTAAATAATAATTTTTTATTATTGTACTGAAGGTGAAATGGCAAATAATGAGATAATATCTAAGTGAGAAGTAGATGTAATTAATGGCTAGAAGTAATTCAAGATAAAGCGATCAACAAGAAAAAAAGCACAGATGATAGTAAGAAATGCTTGCCAAGTCATGAGAATTTTAAAATGTGTGGAGTTCACATATTTGCAACCAAGTCTCAGAAATGAAGTTTGATCAGTATAATAGCATTTCTATTTTTATAGGCAAAGATCAGAATTTAACTTTCATCCTGGGTTTTTTTTGAGTCTTCAAATGTTATGGGCAGGAAAGTGGCATGATCAGATTTTTATTTTGAATATTGATTTGATTACAATGTGTAGAAGTGTGTAGAAATATTGGGATCAGAACCTCTCCATTTTCCCTGGGGAGGGAGCTTTACCCTGTTCTCTCTTTGTAAGCAGGGTTATTCCACTTACCCAACACAGTTGTTACTTTATTTTTTCTATCCTTGATGGTTTATTTTTCTATCCTTTATATAACCCAGTTTCGCAGATTATTTGCTCAGTACACAGATTAAATTAGTACAATAACACTCATGCATGCCTTTCATACTTATAAACCACAGAGTAATCTTATTCTGTGTGCACAACTTCACCTTGTTATAAATATAGGTTCCACATGAGAACTATTAAGTATAACACCCTAGAAACATTTAATAAATAAAATATCAAAATGCTCAGCTCTTGCATCTCACAACCTCTACTTAAGTCTATGCGCTTATGAAGGCAGTGTTTCTCTCTCAGGACTCTGTGTTGTTTGACCTTCACCATGTCAAGATGGCAGTTGGGCATCCTCAAGGGATTCAAATTGTGTTGCTTTGAATGTTATTTGAGTTTGGGGAACATAAAGAAGCAGAAGGAGCCAAGATCAGGAATGGATGGCATGACATTCCCAAGGAAAATCTAATAGGGCAGCTTTTGCAGTCCTAAGAATAAGTAAATGCATTGTTGTAATGGAAGCAAAAACTGTTCACTGCAACTTTCCTCACAGAAAAGAAATAATAATCATCTTTATAATATCTTGAAGTGAACTCTCTGACTTAAATGTCACGGGTCCAGGAGATCCACTTTCCTGGAGCTTTTAAAAGATACTCTAGTAAAACTAACCACTGCCATAGAGTCATTGCTGACTCCTAGTGACCCCCTTATGGGTCTCTGAGGCTGTAACTGTTTATGGGGGCAGAAAGCCCAGTCTTTCACCCCAGGAGATTCTATTGGGTTTGAACTGCAGACCATGCAGATCACAGCCCAATGGGTAAGCACTACACCTCAGGGGCTAAGTCAAGTGTGTTCTGGAGAGACCTGGTCTACAATGATACCTTGACCATAGAGACATAATTTAAATGTTTTTCCCCTCTTTCTTTTCTTCTTTTAAAAAAATAAACTTGTGCATATAGGCAGCTTGAGAAGATATAACAAAGTATTATAATGAAATGTGAAAAGACTGTGAAAAAACGAAAAACGAAGAACATGCTGAGCATACTTAAAATTGAACAAACTAATGAAAAAAGTTCAAGCCTCAAATTGCAGTATTGAAAGATTCTAATAGGCAAAATATTGAATGATTCCGGAAGGATCAAAACAAGATGGAAACAATCCTGAGTCACCATATCTAAATGGTATCATTGACATACAACCATTATAAGAAGTAATCTGTGCGTGAGAACTAGCAGCACTGAACAAAGTTCAAGCTACACCGAAAGCATTAGTGTAAAGTGAAAATGAGGCTCCAGGAATTTATGGGATACCAGGTGATATGTTTCAACAAGCGGATGGGCCTTGGAAGCACTTGCTTATCTATGCCAGGAAATTTGGAAGACAGCTACTTGGCCAAATGACTGTAGGAGATGCTTACTTGCACCAATTCCAAAGAAAGATTTTTGTTTGGTTCGGTTTTGTCTTACCTCCCAAAATCTAAACTTCTAAGAAACAGATCCAATTCCACATTTGCTGTGAACTGTCTTTATTACATGGTTTAGTCAGAGAGCAAAACAGAATGTCTACCTAATCTTTTCTCTCTGAACACCTAAGCCCTGACAGCAGCTATTCACCTGATACTACCAAATCTACATTACTTAACAAAGTACATGGTGACATTTTATTATGAAAAAAAAATGTATCTCTGTAGCTACACAATTTAAGAAATAATTAACCAAATGTAATTATATAAGTGTAGTAAGACTTGCAACATTATACATATACATTATAAATCTATGTAATTATTCTTAAAAACAACAAGGTAGTCTGATTAATCACACTTCTTTTAGGACACTGGCAAAGAATATAGCAAACAATTCCTTTTGACAAGTATCTCTATTTGGTTCTTTCTGTATTCCCTTATCAACTTATGCGTTTCAATAGCAAAAGAGAATGGTACAAATATTATGTCGTTTTATTTATCTTTTATTGTTATTGTTGTTTTCTCTAACAGCTATATATATCTTATTCCTTAAACTAGGAGACATTTGGAAAAATAAATAGTATTCAACTTTGAGGTTACCACAGCATCCAATACAGTATATTAAACATAATAAGTGTGGTAGTTATAAGAGTCTCATCTGTCAATGTGATCATAGCCAATAAGGCCTCTGTGTGGGCCTGGCTTTCTCCTGAGAACTATGGAAATTCCTGAATTTCCTCACTGGAGGTGGGAGACTCTCTCTCGGCTCACTCCCTTGGAGACTGTCCACTGACTAGACACATGGCACTACACTGTTAGACAGACCCCCGTCCTGGGAACTGGAGAAGCCACGTGAAGACCCCGACCAGTACTGAGATGCTTACACCACCACTGGATCCAAGACTTTGCACTCACTGGCCTGTGATCTTCCTGCTTTCAGCGTCATTGCATGTATTTTGTGAGTCTGAAGAGGACTTTATAGATTCGTATCGGACATATGGACTAATATCGGATTTATGGGCTTGGACTGGACTGGGTTAGGATGTTTTCTTAATGTACAATTACCCTTTTTTTAAACTCTCTTATACACATATGAGTGTCAATGAATTTGTTTCTCTAGTCTACCCAGACTAACACAGTAATTAATAATCAATTTTATTTCACAGTATTGTGTTGAAGTAACACAGAACTGAAACTTTCACCTGCTGCTCTCACACGATGTGAATGCCACTTTCTTTTCTTCTGCAAGCACTTTTATGCCTATAATTATAAAATGATAATGTTTAATTTTTTATTTATCAAATTATTCACAAAACTTATTTTAACATGAGTAACACTTTTTCCACATTATCTTTTTTGTTCACTCTATGAATGCACCTTCAATTAGCTTACTTTAAAAAATCATTTTATTGGGGGACTATGACAAATCTTATAATAATCCATCATTGAATGGCATTAAGCACACTTGTACTTATGTTGTCATCAACATTTACAAAACAATTTTTTCTACTTGAGCTCTTGGTACCAGTTCCTCTCTTTTCCTGCTCTCTCCCCCTTCCCACCTTCATGAAATCTTGACCAATTATATGTTATTATTGTTTTTTCGTGTCTTACACTGTCCGTTGTCTCCCTTCACCCACTTTTCTGTTATTTGTCCCCCTGGGATGGGTTATAGCCAAACTTTTCCCCCTCCTCCCTCCCCACCACCCCAAAATTGACTTAAATTTTTAATACAAATTTCTAAAATAAGTAGCTATGTGCTGGGTTTGGGGCTAAGCACTGGAAATAAAAACACTGATATTAAATTTCCCAGTAGAACAAAGAGAAAGACCTTTTAAAAATGTAATAATGAAAAACAGGTACCAGAAGAGAAAAGTTAATTACCGTTATGGAGAATTTCTACTTGCCAGACACCACACACATCTCATTAAAGAAAAAGGGAAAGTACAAAACCTTTGGGGAATAAAAACAAGGAATTGTTTAATTTATCTGATGGAGTTAGGAAAAGGTTCAGAGAGTAGCCTTTGTTTGAGTAGAGTCTTGCACAAAGACTTGACATTCAACACACAGATAATGAAGTTTAAAAAGGGGGGGGGGATGAATTAGAAGACAGCTCACCATGTAAAAGCTGTCATCTTTTGTAAGAACAGTTTTTGATTTCAAGTTTTGATTTCAAAACAATATAAAGAACCTAGTTGTTATTATTAGGTGCACTTGAGTCCGTCTGAATCATAGAGATCTGATTCATAAGAGAACAAGACAATTGTGCTACCCACCCCCAATTGCTGTTGTACCGGAGCCCATTGTTGCCGCCACTGTGTCAATTCAACTCATTGAAGGTCTTATTTTCACTGACCTCCTACTTTACCAAACATGATGTCCTTTTCCAGAGACTGGTCTCTCCTGATGATATGTCCAGAATATATGAGATAAAGTCTCCCAATCCTCATTTCTTCTTCTTCTTTGTTAATCATTTTATCACAATCAAAACATACATCCATTGTGTTGAGCACATTTGTACGTTTGGTGCCATCATCATTCTCAGAATATTTGCTTTCTGCTTGAGCCCTTGGTATCAGCTCCTCATTTTTCCCCTCCTTCCCCACTCCCCCCCTTCCTCATGAACCCTTGATAATTTATAAATTATTATTTTTCTGTCATATCTTACACTGTCCTATGTCTTCCTTCACCACTTTTCTGTTGTCTATCCCCCAGGGAGGAGATTATATGTAGATCCTTATAATCGGTTCTCCCTTTCCATCTCACTCTCCCTCAACTCTCCCGGGATCGCTACTCTTAGCACTGGTCCTGAAGGGATCATCTGTCCTGGATTCCATGTTTCCAGTTCCTATCTGTACCAGTGCACATCTTCTGATCTTGCCAGATTTGTATGGTAGAATTGGGATCATGATAGTGGGGGTGGGAAGCATTTAGGACCTAGAGGAAAGTTGTATGTTTCATCGTTGCTGCACTGCACCCTCACTGGCTCATCTCCTCCCCGCGACCCTTCTGTAAGGGGATGTCCAGTTGCCTACAGATGGGTCTTGGGTCCCCAATCTGCACTCCCACTCATTCACAATTATTTGATATTTTGTTTTTGATGCCTGATACCTGATCCTTTGACACCTCATGATTACACAGGCTGGTGTGCTTCTTCCATGTGGTCTTTGTTGCTTCTGAACTAGATAGCTCTTTGTTTACCTTCAAGCCTTTAAGACCCCAGATGCTATATCTTTTGATAGCTGGGCACCATCAGCTTTCTTAACCACATTTGCTTATACACCCATTTGTCTTCAGCGATCGTTTCGGGAAGGTGGCTCACAATCCAATCCTCATTTCTAAGGAACATTCTGGTTATACTTCTTTCCGGACAGATTTGTCTGTCCTCCTAACAGTACATAGTACTTCCAATGTTCTTTGCTAAAACCACAATCCAAATATATCAATTATTTTGTAGTGTTCTTTATTATTGTTCAGCTTTCAAAGATAGAAAACACCATGGTTTGGGTGAGGCACAATTGTCCTGAAAGTGACATACAGATTGGCTCTTTAACACTTTAAAGAGGTTTTGTGCTGCAGATAGATTTACCCAATGCAATTTGTTTAATGTTTTCCTGACTGCTACTTCCATAAACATTGACTGCGAATCAAGGGAGGTAAAATCTTTGACATTTTCAATCTGTTCTCCGTTTATCATGATCTCACCTATTAGTCCAGTTGTGAGGATTTTGTTTTCTTTACAATCCAATCCAAACTAAAGATTGCAGTCTTGGATTTTCAACAGCAAGTGCTTCAAGTCTCCTTGATTTCAGCAAGGAAGTTATGTCAACTGCACATTGCAGGTTGCTAATAAGCTTTCCTCTAATACTGATAATAAATTCTCCTTTATGTAGTCCAACTTCTCAGGTAATTTTCTCAGTATACAGATTGAATAAGTATGAAATGATATAGCTCTGACCATATGTTTCCTGATTTTGAAACCTATACTATTCCCTTGTTCTGTTTCAACAACTGCCTTTTGGTATATGTATACATTTCAAAGGACCACAAAGAAGTGTTCTAGAATTCCGATCCTTCTTAATATTATCCCGGGTTTGTTTTGATCCACACAATAAAATGTCTTTGAATAGTCAATAAAACCCAAGTAAGCCTCATTTTCTACATTAAGCCCCAAACTGTTTGACATCAATAATGAAATCCTTTGTTCCATATCCTGCTTTGAATCTTACAGGAATTTCTGCCAACTTCATATCTATTTTTTTTGCCAGCTCAATTTTTGAATGATGCTTAGCAAAATTGTACTTGCAAGTTATACTAATGATATTGCTTGATAATTTCCACACTTTTGGGGGTCACCATCTGTGTTAGTCTGGGTTGACTAGAGAAACAAATTCAGAGACACTCATATGTATATAGGAAAGAGCTTTATATACAAGAGCAATTGATTATTGAGAAAACACCCCAGCCCAATCCAGATCAAGTCCATAAATCCCATGTTAGCCCATATGTCTGATAGTAATTTATAAAATCCTCTTCAGACTCATGAAACACAAGCAATGATGCCAAATGCAAGATCACAGGCCAGTGGGTAGAAAGTCTTGTGGATCCGGTTATGCTATAAGCATCTCAGCACTGGCAGAGGTTTCCATGTGGCTCCTCCAGCTCAGGGCACTAGTGTAGCTCTATGTTTTGTCAGCTGCAATGTCTCCCATGGAGTGAGCGTGTGTCCAGCCTCCAAGGAGCTATTAGGCTCCTGAGTGCCTCCAAATGAGGTCATCAAGCTGTGATCTGATTGACAGGTTAAACTCCCCCTTTCACTCTTAAGCCTCAAATTGACAACAGATTATGTAACTACCACCCATCCTTTGGAATTGGGTACAAATATGGGTATCTTTCAGTTATTTGCTAAAGAGCCATCTTCCAAATTTTATGGAGGGGCTAGTGAGTGCTCCAGAAAATGATGGGATACTAATTGAAATGTTTCACAAAGCTGATCATGAACTGGAAGCACTCATTTATCTATGTCTGGAAATATGGAAAACAAATACCAGGCCAACAGGCTGAAAAGGATTCATATTTGTATTCATTCCAAAGAAGGGTGACCCAACAAAATATTCAAATTATATAACAATATCATTATCACATTCAAGTAAATTTTATTGAAGATCACACAATAATAATTGTAGCAGTTCATCCACAGTGCTTAGGCTGGAATCAGAAAAGGGCATGGAACAAGGAAGTTCATTACTAATATTAGATGGATCTTGGCTAAATGCAGAAAACACAAAATACATATATATTTAATTGTGTTTAATCAACTATGAAAAGGCATTTAATTCTGTGGATCATAACAAACTCCACTGCTTTGAGAAGAATGGGAGATCCAGAACATTTTGTTGTGATCATGTGGAACTTTTTTCTGGATCCAAGGCAATAGTGCAAACAGAACAATCGACTATTGTGTGCTTTAAAATCAGAAAAGGTGTGCTTCAGGGATGCAACCTCTCACCATACTTATTCAATCTGTATATTGAGCAAATCATCAGAGAAGATGGATTACATGAAGAATAATTCAGCTTCAGGATTGGACAAAGACTTATTAACAAGCTGTAGCATGCAGATGACACAATCTTGCTTGCTGAATGTGAGGGCGACTTGAAGCATTTGCTGACGAAGATCAAGGATTGCAGCCCTCAGTTTGGATTGGAACTCAATGTATAGAAAAGAAAGATCTTCACAACTGGACCAGTAGGTAACATCATGATAAATGGAGAAGAGGTTGAAGTTATCAAGTTTTGTGTCTTGAATGGGTCCATAATCAATGCTCATGGAAGAAGCAATCAAGATTAAACAATGTATTGCATTGGGTAAATCTGCTGCTTAAGACTTCTTTAGGAGATGTCAGACAGTGTACGATATGACAAAATAATAATAAATTTTAAATTATCAAGTGTTCATGAGGGAAAGGGGAGTGGGGAGGGAAGGGAAAAAATGAGGAGCTGATACCAAGGGCTCATGTAGAAAGTAAATGTTTTGAGAATGATGATGGCAAAAAATGTACAAATGTGCTTGACACAATGGATATATATATATGGATTGTGATATAAGTGGCACGAGCCCCCAATAAAATGATTTTTTTTAAAGACCTCTTTAAAGTGTTGAAAAGCAAAGATGTTACATTGAGGACCCAAACTATAGATTTCCAATCGCCTAATATATATGTTTGAACAAGGAAGAGCAAAGGAAAATAGATGCATTTGTACTATGGTGTTGGTAAAGAATATAGAAAGTACCATAGGCAGCCAAAATAACAAACAAATCTGGCTTGAAGTACAGCCAGAATGCTGGATCTTGTAGAGACAAGAATGGTAAGGCTACTCTCATGTACTCTGAACACGTTATCAAGAGAGACCAGTTCCTGGAGAGAGACATCTTGCTTGATGAAGTGATAAGGAGGAAGGACCTATATCAGATGGGTTGACACTGCGGCTGCAACAATGGGTTCAAACATAACAATTGTGAGGCGACACAAGACCAGGAAGTGTTTTGTTATGTTATACATTGGGTCACTATGAGTCTGACCTAACCCAACACCACCTAGCAACAACAGTGAGTGTTTACAATGCTTCATCGGTTTTTATTTGAAATCTCATCAATACCTGCATTGTAAAGTGGAATTGAGGTCATGATAGTGGGGTGAATGAAGCACCAAAGAGCTAGTGGAAAGTTGTGTGTTTCATCCGTGCTATACTGCACTCTGACTGGTTCATCTCTTCCCTGTGACCCCTCTGTGAGGGGATGTCCAATTGTCTATTGATGGGCATTGGGTCTCCACTACATGTCCCCACACCTCATTCACCTTGGGTATGGTTTTATTCTGGGTCTTAGATGCCTGCTACCTGATCCCATCGACACCTCATGATCACATAGGCTTCTATGCTTCTTCCATGTGGGCTTTGTTGCTTCTGAGCTAGATGGCTGCTTGTTTATCTTCAAGCCTTTAAGACTCCAGATGTTATATCTTTTGATAGCCAGGCACCATCAGCTTTCTTCACCACATTTGCTTATGTACCCATTTTGTGTTCAGCAATTGTGTAGGGAAGGTGAGCATCACAGAATGCCAGATTGTTAGAACAAAGTGTTCTTGTGTTAAGGGAGTACTTGCGTTGAGGCCTAATGTCCATCTGCAACCTTAATTTTTAACATAAGATGAGTACATAGTTCTATCCCCCCCCTCTATATATATATACATATATATGTATGTATATATATATACACATGTATATATAAATATATTTACATATGAACATGCCTATATTTAGGCCTCTATAAATGTCCTTTGCCTCCTCGTTCTTTCTTCTATTTCTTTTTTCACTTCTCTCTTGTCTCACCATCATGTTTGGCCTTCATTCAGGTTTAGTAATTCCTCGCTGCAAAAAAAGACATGGGTGGGGGGGGAGCAGGGCACTAATCCACCCAAGGGGAGGGTATTGTTTATATCTCCACAGGAGGAGAGATAGACCAGGGTTCAACCCAATGTACCAAGACATGAATACAACATACTGGCATGTACCAGGGAACCAATAGAAAGGTCTGTGGAGCTGGCCCCAATCCCAACTATGTGGACACCCCACACCCTCATCCCTCAGAAGAATGCACTTCAGAGGACAGCACTTGGTCTACAGCTTGGGGAGAGAGGCCAGTCGGATTAGAGCACACGGGAGAAACATAAAGGGATGGAGAGGGAGGAGAGGATATCCTGAACCACCAAGCCCCAAGGATGATGTTTCTGCTTGGAGCAGACAACGCACAAGGAGGACTATAGGGCTGGCCCCACCACAGGACACAGCGTCCCTTACTGAATCATGACACTGTGTGGGACAACACTGGAGACACAGTGCGGGAATAGTGCATGGTCTGGCCCCCTTACGCTGGGACGAGTCACTAAGGGCATGCAGCAGAGCAGCAGGGGGAGTAGAGTGATGAAATCCCCAGGGAATACCAAAAATAGACTTTGGAGACAGACTGTGGCACCCCTTTAGACTCGACTGGAAAACACTCGTAAAGGCCATAAACAGACCTTGAAATATTTATAGGCTTTTCCATTTTTATCAGTGGCTTTCTTTTTGTAATTGTTATTTTGTTCTTACTTTCTGCTGCTGTTGTTATTGTTTTGTTGGTTTGGGCTTCCTTTGTTGTTTTTTTGGCTTTGCCTGGTTTTTACTTTTTAATGTATCTGCATGTCTATCTAGATAAGACAGGTGGGATAAATAATTTGGAGATGAAAAGAACAGCATCAATGGTTCTGAGGGGATACTGGAGAAGGGGAGGTGGGAGAAAGAAAAGGGAGGGGGAAACCAAGCCAGGGACAAGGGAACAACAAGTAAACTAAAATCAATGGAAGGAAGGTGGTAGGATGCCTAGTGGGGCTCAGTCAAGGGCATTGTAGCAGCGAGGAATCACTCTGTCATTTATATGGAAGTTCTTAAGAAAACTGATTACTATGGGTGATCCTACTGGTATGTAAAATGCCAGTGACATAATTTCCAGCAACAGAGCAACTCCCAAGACACCACAGTATGACATACTGACAAAAAAGTAGTGAAAGATGTTCCCTAGGAACAAATATGATGTTAAATTACAAACTATATTTAAGAGTTGTTTCATAAAAGTTTATGGAACATTCCATTATTTTTAATTCTGCTTCCATGAATTTGAAATCTAATATATGTTCTTGAAATAAATGGTTGTAAATATTGTTTCTAATAATCTTAATGTGTTCGGGGGTTTTTTCCTATTAATTCAGAAGTATATTGTAGTATATTTATCCAAATTTCCCCAAAACTGAAAAATGTAAAAAGTTAAATAAAAAGACTGACGTTATGCACAAAATGACCTTTAACAGATTACAGCACTCCCAAGCAACTTATATATGATGTATGCATACGTGACTACTTTTTAAGTAATCAATGCATGTTACACACATGCATGAATATATTTTAAAAGAGAAAATATTCACCCAATCAAGAAGTAACCACAATAAAAAGAACCGTAAGATTTGATATTTCCCTAGAATTACATACATGCAGACATTTTAAAAACTAGGTGTCATACTGCCCAACTACTTTTGATTCAAAAAGTGTCATTAAAATTAAGAAAATTGATTATGGAACATCTTCAAATATTGGAGTTTTTGTGTGACTTGCTGTTCCATTAATTCTTTCATTTTTAGATCGTACTGATTGGCAACCTTCTATTTAAGGTACAAAAATTAGCATTCCCACCTCATTATATCTCACCTTCTGTTATTTTCTTAATTACTGTATATTATATTTTTGGATATTTTAACAGAACTATAAATATATTTTAAAAAGTAACTTTATCATGAAAGTAAAACTTTTCATGGTTATTTCACTTTGGTTCAATATTTAAATGATATTAATGCGTATCTCCAAAATGTTTGCTATTGTTTTTCCATTCCTAATTAATTTTACTTTAAAATTAGTTTTATTTAAGCATTAAGTATGACAACCAATTGAACATATCTGAAACATACATCTTACTAAGTTTTCACTAAGAGAACACACCACAATAATGACCACTCAGAGTGAGAATAACAATATAACCAACACAATAATCTCTTTGTATTCTTAAAAACAGGTTTGATTTGCTTGTTTTGTACTTCATATTAATAAAGCATACAGTCCTGGAAATTCTGTATTCAGAAATACACCCATTTTAGAGCGTATTGCAGATATATGTGACAGCTCCACAATCTACTTATCCATTATATTAGTTATAAATCCCACTTTCAGACCCTTCTGAACAATACTGATCAAATCAATATTTTACATCTGTTCACATGCCAGATATCATTTGTCTGGAAATCCATCTATGGAATTAGGATAATTCAGTATCCACAGACAAAATGCGTTAGGTCGCTAAGCAAAACAAATCAATACAAAAACTCTAAGACCAAACTCACTACCATAGAGTCGATTCCAAATCATAGTGACCCGAAAGACCACTTCTCTATCCATCTCCAGGGGGGTTCGCCCACATAGGAGTACCCGATGTGATGACATCATCGCACCAACCCCATCACATACACCCCGTACAAATACAGGTGTATGCGACATGGTTAGCGCCATAATGTACTTACGCGGACCAGTCACACATGTAGAAAGCAGCTACTGGTTAGAGAGCAGCTACCCTGTTAAAAAGCAGCTGCTGTGTTGAAAGCAGCTGTATTGGAGGTAAAACACTTCATTACACAGAATTATAATTACTGTGTAAATGTGGAAGATGATCTTCGTTGTGCTCTTGCAAAGACTGCCCTGAGAATTTCTGATCTGGTGAGATCAGAAATTTTGCACTGACAGTTGGCTTTTTATTTGCTACATACTGTCACAAAATGTAGCAATGCAGTTTACTGTTGTTATATTAAGACTGTTACCCATGCTACACTATGCTTCAAGACAAAATTTCATTTATTTGTAATTAGAAATAAATATTTCACAATATATAATTACTTATTGTTCTGTAATTAATCACTATGCTTTAATTATGTTCAATTTGTGACAATGAAATTATCCTGCATATCAGATATTTACATTACAATTCATAACGGTAGCAAAATTAGTTATGAAATAGCAACAAAATTAATTTTATGGTTGGGGGTCACCACAACATGAGGAACTGTATGAAAGGGCTGTGGCATCAGGAAGGTTGAGAGCCACTGCTGTAGGGCATGGTAGAACTGCCTCTGTAGACTCTGAGACTACAATACTTTGTAGGAGTAGAAAAGCTCATCTTTCCCCCATGAGCCACTGCTGATTTCTAACTGCTGACTTAGTGATTACTATCCTAATGCCACTAAGCTACCATAGAAGTTACTATGTTCCTTAAACGTTATGAAATTTTGTGGATTCCATGATCTAGTATTAACATCTCATTGCTCTCATGTCAATTCTGACACACAGGGTCCCTATAGGACTGGCTGGAACTATACCACAGGGTTTGCAAGACTAGAATTTTCAGAGAAGCACACTGCCATAGCATTGTCCCATGCCACAGCTGGTGGGTTATAACCACCCACTTTCAGTTACCAGCTGAACACCATACTCAACGCACTTTTAGATCTCCTTGCTGATTTATAAGCCATTCCAGAACCAAGCTTCTTAAAACAATATTATTCTTTCCCAGGACACTCTTGTCAACTCTTGTTATACTGGGAAAGGCTCAATGGATTTGTGCTGGGTTTGCCCATGCACTTGAGCTTCACTGGCAAGTTGGTTCTGATTTAATGACTTTGTTCATACAGCTGGCTACCCTGTGTTAGTTCCAGTGTTGGTGCCATTCTTGACTACTTTCCAATACGGATGAGTAAAGTACACCTCACCCTCTAGAAGAGCCTGTCAACCTGCTATAAAAGAGCATTGCTCTCAGGATAGGTCGATAGTGAAGCAGGAAAGAACCATGTACAGTGTACAAAGGTAAGAGTATGTAGCACCTCATGCTGCCGCTGGAAGGAAAACACAGAAGACTTGATATATGGTATCATCATCACAGAAGAACAGTTGTAAATACTTGTAAATTACTCTGATTATTTTGCATTGCAACTAAATTCACTATGTACATAAATTAATTCCAAGTTTGTTATTTATCCTTGAGGATTATGCCATTTGCTGCCATGTTCAAGTTATCCTGATATAGAATAAGCTTTTATCACTTCATAAAACTGAATTCATTATATTGAAGTATCCAGCATAGAAGTAAATGTACATTATTTAACATTCAGAGAAAAGAGCTGTTACTGACTTTGCAAACATCGAAAAGCATACATTTGTTTACATTATCTATAAAAGAGGTTCTATAGTATGGATCATTAAAAATATCAATGAAGATGCTACTACTGCATGACTGTACATTTTTAAGGTATCGTATTAGGTTAAAATCATGATTGCTCATCTTGTCTGCCCTATAAATTATACGTTTTATTAGAAAGGCAAAGGGCTATGTCTGCTACACATTTCTTAGTCCTGAAGAGACCAACATAAGCCGGTTGATCCATTTAAGAGAAAAAATGTGAATTTGAGAACATAATTGTGCTTACATAATATAGGTAACATTGTACCATTGCATACTGGATATTTAGTTCCCCTTATTAAACAAATAAGACAAAAGTAGAACCTTAAGTGGAATCATTCTTTGATTAAAGGCTTCTGTGTGTTATGAAGGGAGAGAGGTAGCTTCTTATTAGATGACAACACTATTGTATGCATATTGAGTTCATCTCTAAATCTTACTATAATATATAAAGAAATCTGTACCAAATTTACAGATATGGAGATATGCTTAAATTCATTAATTTGCTCAAGGTCACATAGCAAAAATGCACTGGAGCCTCATTTCTATTGGGCGAGTCTGACTTCAACGCTCACGCACTTCTATTACCACATAAAGTATTTCCTTCTAGAATGACCTTACACTACAACTAAATACTGGAAAAGACTTCCAACTGGAAGGCACTCTTGGCGTTTTGAAATTGACAGTCAGTAATTTGTAGGCTAATAAATCTAGGGGTCCAAGTGTTTCTCTCATTGGCAGTAATGGAAGAGTCACTTAGGGCTTTGCATTTTGGTTAATTAGCACACTTTTCAGGTGGTAAAATTGATAGCCTTCAGCTTTGTATTCTTTAATGCCACCTCAGGCATGCTATTGTCATTCAGAAATGTACTGGCAAGTACTACTATTTAATCCACATACTTAGTTTAGCTTTATCACTATAGTCATTGAATTATTTTCCAAAAAAACGCTAAAAAGTGAACTTAAAAAAATGCATGTTTAGTTTTCATCACAACTGGCTTTCCAGGTTCTAGTGTTATTACTTGAAAAATAATTTAATTTACTAATCTTCTCTAATTATTAATAATAAAAAATATATTAATAACCACAGCCACAACTAAACTAATGGTGATTACTGGGGCTTTATACTACAGTCACTCTGATAAAACCTACTTATTATTTATGTGGTTCATTCCTTGAGCCAACTCTATGTTGGCTTATGCTGCTTCTCCAGTTTTTTGGATGTGAAATTGTGCATTAAAGCCTGTCAAAGAAATTTATAGTGGAAATCCTCCTATAATTTGAGGGTGTATCAACTAACTCATGAAGCAACATTTTTCTCCTTCAAGAAATCCCTGACCAAAAGGCTGTGACTTTACTTTTACCTAAAGTTGTAACCCTTTTCTTTTCTCTTTATAACCAAATTTATTTCATTTGAATTTCCAAAGATATGGCGGGGCGGAAAAGGACAGACCAGCATGTGAACTGATATCCATTGATCATAGTCAAAAGATGAGGGTAAGGTGCAATCAATCATGTTATGATGTACTAATAGCTGATCAGATTATTTTTGTCTCCTCCTTTTTATTCCCCAACAGTTTATTGGAACATAATTTACATATCGTACAATTGAACAGTTCAATCATTCAATCACATCAAGAGGGGTTATATAATAACCACTACATCTATCTGAGAACCTTCCTCCACCTCCCCCCATGGTTATATAGCCTTTCACGTGACAGCTGTACCAAGAGTGGTGTACTATTGGTTGGTGATAAACAAGATCTTACTACATCAATGCCCCATAAGTCAAATTAAGATACATACTATTCCAGCAATCCTGTTAAGGCCATTCTGTTATAATTTGCTTATGCTTATGTATAATAGGGTGTATCTCAGAGAGGCGCCACCATTGGGGGTCACCCTGTTGAAGTTGTGTTACTTGTTTCTCTGGTTTTCAGTACCTGAAACCCAGGGACTTTGCGCCTATAAGGAAAAATAGCATAACAAGACTTTGGAGGGAGGAGCAATATAGGGGGTATGTAATATAAGAATAGATCAAGCGATGAGTTCTGGGCTTACAGTGAATCCTAGCTCCAACTTAAGAACACTTACTTCTTATATCATGGTCCTGCTCAATATTCAACTTCATGAAATGATCACTGAAGGTAAGGGTGTTACAGCAAAGTGTAATTAAGAAAGCAGATGGTACCCGGCTATTAATCCTTAGTCTGGGGTCTTAAAGGCTTGTATTTAAACAAGCAGCCATCTAAGCAAGGAGCCAACTAGTCCACATAGAAGAAGCATACTAGCTTAGGTGATTACAAAATTCAAATACAATGAAAAGTATCAGAGCTAAAATTATGAACACCCAATTTGTAGAAGGCGCTGGAGCACATTGGGAGCCCAAAACCTATGTCCAGAGTATCTAGTCAGAAAGAGCTGCTGGAAGACCCACTCTACCAAAGGCAAGAGTCCCGAAGATCCTTACCATCAGTCAGAGACCATTGTAATCTTGATTATGCTGGATGGAACTAGATACCAGGCCAGTTGTCCTCCCTACAGACAGGACCTGAATTTGTACTGGGTGCAAGCATCTCTTAGTTGTCCCATGACAGAAATTTCTTCCCTGGCTTTTTTAATGTTGATGGGGGTACTTCTCACTCTGTATTTTTGTCTTTACACTAATATGATCTTATCCACATGCCCTAGGTCAGTTCTGCCCACCCGCTGCATGCCACTAAAGACTTGCCCCACCTAATGATCCCAAGAACATCCTCAGTCTCTCCTCCCCACACCTAGTAATCAGCTCTCCCTTCCCTCCCCCCAGCATACATGCACCTATGTTCACCCAAACTTGACCTTTCCCTCTCCCCTTTTCTGAACTCCCCTTACCATCAGAAAGCCTCACCCCTCTATTAGGGCCTCCTCCCTCTCTGGGGGACCTCACTCCAGATCCTCATGGCTACCACTCAGAATATAGCATCCCTCCTCTCCCCCACCAATTTGATCCCTCCAGATGATGGGAGGGGTTAATGGGCCCTAGTCTGGCTCTTTACCAGAAGACCGGATGCCCTGTAAGCTTGAGCTTGCGCATGTTTTGCTGCTTGTTTCTTCCGCAGTGGAAATAAACAGTATGTGTCCTTTTGTGCTTGACTAACTACACTCAGTATAATGTCCTCCAGATCCCTCCACGACTTAAGGTGGTTCCTAGTTTCATCACTGTTTGAAGGGACGTGTAGTGTTCCATTGTACAGATATACCAGAGGTTTTTTTCCCACAGTTTTCAGCTTCTTGCTATTGTGAACTGTGCTGCAATGAACACAAGGGAGCAAACGTCTGCTCGTGTCTGTTTCTTATTTCTTTTGGGTATGTGCCCAGTAATGGTATTGCTGGATCATATGGTAATTCAATTTCTCTCTCTTCTAGGTATCGCCATAGCACCTTCCACAGTGGCTGTGGGTATTTATAAGTCCACCAGCAGTGGATAAAAGATCCTATCTCACCATACCCTCTCCAACATTTGTTTGCAGTTTTATGAAATTGGGCTACAGTAATAGGTGTTAGGTAGTATCTCATAGCTGTTTTGTTTTGCGTTTTCCAGATAGCATTTTTTCTTTTGTGTTTCCCAGGGGCATTTCCTCGTGTGCTTATAAGTCATTTGCGTGTCATCATCTGTGAATCATCTGTTCAGGTCTTTTGCCTACCTTCTCAGAGGGCTAGTACTTTTTTTCTTGTAAGTTTGTAAAATTTTGTCGATTTTAGTAACTAGTCTTTTTTCTTTTATATCGTTACTAAATATCTTTTCCCAGTCTATGGGCTTTCTTTTCACTCTTTCAATACAGCCCCTCAATATACATGAGTGTTTTATTTTCAGTAAGTCCCATTCATGTATTTTATCTTTCACAGAATGCTTTATTTGTTAATTCTGATAGTCTGTGTATTCTCCACTTTAGCTTTGTCCCAATTTTCTCATTGATGATCCTCACAGCTTTGGTGTTTTGTTTTTTTTTGGTTTTTTTTTTATTAATCAATTTATTGGGGCTCATACAATTCATCACAATACATAGATCAATTGTGTAAAGCACATCTATACATTTGTTGCCCTC
>NW_022111310.1:7265953-7322581 GCF_000313985.2 Echinops telfairi
GTTTAGCTGAGCAAGGTGTTCTTGTATTAGGGGAGTGCGCATGAGGAGGCCCAATGTCCACCTGCCGCCCCACTACCAAACCAATAATTATTGCACCTAGGTCTGTTCCCCCCTTAATCTTAAATATATTTACATATGTACATGTCTGTATTTAGGCTTGTATATATGCCCTTTGGTTTTTACATTTAGGTCTTTGATCCAGGTCTTGAGTTTGGCTTTGTGCATGGAGTGAGACATGGGTCTTGTTTCACTCTTCTGCAGGTGGATAGCCAGCTTTTCCAACTCCGTTTATTGAAGGGGGCATCTGCTGCCCATTTAAAAAATTTTTGGGGGGGGGAGCTTTGTCAAAAATCAATTGTCTGTACAATTTGTGTTTGATATTTTCCTTTCTTTCCCGCTATAGGGTGGTATATATATGTAAGGAATTTATTCTTGTCTTCAATTTTCCATTTGATCTGTGATATTTTGGGTGCTGTTTTCTGTGCTTTGGTTTCTGGATATTTTTACGCCTATGGTGATCTCATGTTGTGTTCTGTGGTTGTTGGCTTTCTGTCCATAAAGAACTGGATAGTATTTTTGTAGGGCTAGTTTTGATTTTTTCATATTCTTTAAATATTTCCTTATTTGGGAAATTTTAATTTTTCCTTCAAATTTCATGGAAAGCTTTGCTGGATAGAGAATTCTTGGTTCCAGCTGTTGTCTTCCAACATTTGGAATATATTACCTTAACTTCTTTCTTGCGTGGTTTCTGTGAAGAAATCTGAACTTATTCTTATAGGTTTACCTTTATATGTGACTGATTTTTGTCTCTCTAGCTCCTCCTCTCCTTTTCTTTGAACTTGAATAATTTGACTACTATATTTCTTTTTTGGGTCGGGGGGCGGGGGGTTAATCTAAACAGTGTTCTCTCTGCTTCCTGGATGTTTATCATTTCTTCTTTCATGATATTGGGGAAATTTTCCTCCAAGATTTTCTTTACTATTTTAACTGTAGGTTTACTTATTCCTTCCCCAATAATACCCATAGTTGTTTCATAGAATTCCACAACATACTTGTACTTTCTTCAGATTTTTTCATTATTTTGTTTGATTGCTTGTCTCATTTGCTGAATTCTTCTGGTTATCTTTGAGTTCAATAATTCGACTATCCATTTCTTCCATTCTGTTGTTGAGATCTTTCACTTTGTGCTTTAATTCTGCTACCTCCATCCTTATCTCGTTTCCCTTCAGTGTGAGGATCTTGTATCTCTTTCTTCATCTGTTTACATGATTGAAACCCAAAATTTTTGTACATCCCTCAGCGATATTCTCTTGAATTCTCTACCTGGCAATTCAAGGGCTGCTTCTTCTTTGTAGACTGTTAGGTTCAGGTCATTTTCAGTAATTCATTTGTGTTTCTCTAGATTTTTTGTGGTAGCTGATGATGGTTGCTGTTTTCTGTATCACATTGTGGATGAACCAAGGGCTGAGTCGGTTTCTGTGATTTGCAGGGAATGGTGTATATTGCTTATGAGAGGATCAGCTAGATTCCAGAGAAGGTGGTGTGTACAGATGATGTGGGTGTGTTAGCTGGGTATATAGGATATAGGTGCCTGAGATTGAGTTTTAGTCATTGGTTTTAATCTTAGGAAGCCTTCCTGTGAAGTGTGTTAATTTCCCCCCCATTTTATTGAGAGCACTAAAGCTATTATAACAATCCATAGTTCAATTAGATTAAGCATGATGGCACAATTGTTACCACCATCATTTTCAAAACATTTTCTTTCTTCTTACTCTTTGGTATCAGCTCCTCTTTATCCCTGTTCTCCCCCACCCTACACCAGAAGAACCCTTGCTATTATATTAAATGTTATTATTATACTTCCTTTTATTCCCCCGTATCTTACACCATCAAATGTATCCATTTACCTTCATTCTGTTATTTGTTCCCTTCAAGTGGGATTACATAGACATCATTGCTATCAGTTTCCCTTTTCCCCCTTTCCCCCACCTCTTTCTGTACCCTCAGGGACTCATTACTCCCATTACAATTCCTATAGGGTTTATCTATCTTGGATTTCTTGCAACAAATGATCTTAATTATACACATGAACATATGCAGATCTAAGAGAATTAATGGGGTAATCTAAAACCTAATAATAGGAGGAAACATTAAAGAACTAGAGAATAAATATGTTCTTCAACAGTGTTATACTGCACCCTGGATATATCATCCCTTCCTTGTGGCCCTTCTGTCCAATTATCTTACAGTGTGTTAACTTTTAATGAGTTGGTGAAAAGGGTTAAGGGAGATACCTTTTACTTGTTAAGTTAGAGGAGAATGGGCATTGTCACGGTGTAGGAAATAGGTTCTAGAGTTTGTGGTGGTTAGGGTGTGTGAGGGGTATATTAAATCTATCAGTCTCTTATCAACTGTGGAAATTTATAAAAGGGAGAGTATCGTCCTTTAATTACTTGTGTTTATAGCAGAAGGCCCCTTTATTGTAGATTGGTGCACAACTCAGCATTCTCCACTCCGCATGTATGATCCCAGGCTCAATGTAGGCTGATGTAGTTGGTGCCCCAGGGAAGAGGGGATTCTGACAAGGTGGTCTAGCTAAGGCCAATGTAAACCCGTGTTTGCTGTCTACCTTACCAGAGTTGGCGATGATCTCTGAGTAACCCTCATCTGCTGAGTTCTAATTCCTCTGGTGAGGAAAGGAGCCCTATGTTTTCTTTCTCAGAAGCTAATAGGAATAATTCCAAGAGCTACTTGGAGCCAGCTATGCTGTGGGTTTGAGCTGTATCTCTGTCTCACTAGGGCTTCCTTTCTCCTTATAAAGACAGGGCTATCTATTTGGAAGGTCTATCTGTGCCCTTTTATTAGGGGAGTATGCAGCAACTTGGCAACGGGATTATCCCAATTGGAATTTAGCTCTCCTGGCTGCAGTCGTCTCCAGAGTCTGGGGCCTCCAAAACTCCAGGGGGATTTCCTTATGGTAGTCAATAGGGGCAGACTATCCGGGGCCTCCTCCCAGAGAGGGGATGCCTGTGGACAGCGGCAGGTGGCACTGTGCGGACCAGTTATGTGAGGCATGGGTGGCACTGGCTGGGCTGCTCACAAGAGCAGGTGGGTCACAAGTGTTAGTTGTGCACATCGTGGGCTGGTGCTCACAAACTGTGGGGGCAGAAACAACTCTGGGACAGAGGCATAGGCCCATCGCCGCTGCTGGTCTTTTGTAACGCAGGTTGGTCACATGCAATTTGGTGCTCACAGGCTGTGGGAGCAGGGATCAAATCGGGGGACTGAGGCGTGTCAGTCGCCAGAGCAGGAACCACAGGGGATCATGACTCCCATGTGGGGGTGGGGGTTGGGGATCACAGGGAAACTGGGTGAGCAGGGGTCTACAGCGCCAGGGTAAGCCAGAGAGGACCTGTGTTTGTTGCTTGGCACTGAGAAACAACAGGGGTCCGGGTGCACGGGTCTCAGGTGCAGGGGCAACCCAAGAGGATGCGTGTCCTGGCGAGCACAGCTGTGCTGTCGGTGGCGAAACTACTATGAAGTCCCCAGGGTGCTGTGAGACCAGGGCTAGGCCGGAATCGCCCAAATTGGCCTCCTCAGCCACAAACCCAGTGACCACTCCTAGGGAACTGTAGACGGGTGTCCCTACTTCGATACCATCTTTGTGGAAGTCCTAGGGATCATCTTCATATGCGGATGTCACAAAGTAGTTCTGTAAAATCCTAGAGACTTTTATTAAACAGAAATATCAAAATATGAAGATATCATTTTTCAACATATGATCCATCTAGGTCTAATCACTTCTGAAAGTAGTTTTAACATCTCTCTTACCCCTACCTGAAGAATTCTACAATCTTGAATTTAAACCAAGTAAAACTAACAATTTTTAGCACCCTTAAAGGATTCAAATTGTGTCCTTTTCAATGTTCTTTGAACTTTGGGAATGAAAAGAAGTCTGAAAGGGCAAGAGGAGGGCTATATGGTAAATAAGAAAAGTTTCCTAATGAAATTCTCACAGGACAGACCTTGCATCATGATGGAAAAAAATTCCCAGTGCAACTTTCCCTGCTTTTTTTTTTTTTTTTTTCCCCCACTACCACAAATTATGCAGTCGAGTTTCCCACATTTGGGGAAATCGCAGGGGTCAGCACATCCGGAGTGCAATGGATAAGCCTCGCCCTGGGAAAACCACCTTCGTGATCATGGTATCTCCCCTGCCAGGTAAGTATTCCCTGCTTTTTTTCAGCAATGCAGTGTTTGATTTTCTTAAAATATCTTCCTAATAAGTCCCAGTAATTTTCCTGTGTCCTTTGAAAACATCTATCAAGATTCCATCTATGGAATTCCATAAAACAGAATGGTCTTCTGAGCTGACTCATTTGCCCAAATTTCAGTGTTCCAGAAAGCTCCCTGGGATACCATTGTTTTGATTTAACCTGATTTTTGAAGACTAATCTAAGAGTACTATTGAAACAACTTGTCTGCAGTAATCAACTGACCACAGAATCGTCTTTAAAAATGTTTTGTTTGTAACAAGCTCATATATATGCTAACTGAAATCTAGTAGTGATACTTTTTTAAATTAGTCTTTTTACATATCAATAAACTATAGTTGTGAAAAGAAAACAATATTTAAATATTCACTCAGCAAATATGCTTAATTATTTTAGTACTGATTCACCCTGGTGATATTTAGAAAAAGTAAAAACTAGAGAAAGAAATATGAGAAAAATACTTGGAATGTGTTTGTTCTTGTGTGTGTATGCACTCAGAGAGGGGGTTGGAGAGAAAAATAATAACTGAGTATGAGATTAAAGTGTCGAATTGTATCCTTAACTACTGCTCTCTATTTATATCACATTGCCTATCTGGATTTCTAGTGCTTTGAAAATCTTGAGAGTGTGTCTGCACAACCATAAAAAATTGTAATTAATGTAAATTAAATATTTTCTAAATGTTACTTTTTACTTTATATGTAAAATGATTATTATTTTATGATTGGTGAATGAATGGAGGACTATGAAAATGAAAAATATGTTATATATGCTTAGCAACATGGCAGAAGAAATCATAAAGTATTGAATTGTAAATCAAAGGAATATTTCGGTAAACCATGGAGTTCAATAGATATTCAGTGTCTTATGGCTTCTTAATTTCCAGTCCAATAGGTGTTAACTATGAAACATTTGGATGCCATTTGAAGATCATTCTTTCTTTTGATGGCTAAAATGTAATGATCTGACATCTGTTGTGTCCTTATTAAGCCACAGTCCCTCTCCTAATCTTCTGACATATCATAGCTCATTTGAAATAGGTACTTACTTCACAAATAAGAAAATAGAGACATAGAAAGATTACATAATTTATTAGTTACTTAGCTACCAGATATTAAAATTTAACACAAAATTTAAGCACAAGTTAAAAGCAGAATCCAAATTTTTGACCAATATATTATAAGCACTGAAAAAATTAAAGTGACTAGCTAGACATAAATCACATTATGCACATGTTGATATACATATATACTTCTGGCAATGTTTTCAGCGAAGAAAACAAAAATCCTTATCAGTAATAGCAAATAATTATGCACAAATGACCTAAAAATTTAGCCCTCTTCCCTGTCATATCTGTTTCTAAAAGACAATTCACATATCAGATGTAACCATATGCTAACATTATTTAATATTAAAAGCCATGCTGATAGTTATGTCAATACAATATCTATGAATTAGAACAAAGATATCAGAAAGAAGAAAGTAAATTGCCAACCTCATCCTTAAACAAACCGAAACAGGGATATGTTTCCATGGGAGATACAGAACACAAAAAATTAACTATCCTGTATATTCAGAAGAAAGATTGATACTTTATCATTTTCTAAGCAACTGGAAACTTAAGAACAAACTTGTCACTAGGTTTTTCTCATGAAGGAATGTCCCTGTTGTGTTATTCATTCCTGAGTTTTCACTACCAGCATCAAGTTCATCTAACTACTGTTTTCACACTAATATCCTATCTACTGCCTAATTAAAAATGGACCTTTAGATTCAACAACTTCTACAAACCATATTTTTGTCCATCTTATTGCTGTTGAGTTGGTTCTGATTCATGGTGATGTCCTGTACAACAAACGAAATGCTGTCTGGTTCTCTCCAATCTTCACAATTAGTGTCATGCTTGAGTACATTGCTGCAGTCTGCTCAGTTTGTGAAATCTAAGAGGCTCATCTTCAAGCACTACATTGAAAATGTTCTGATTTGACTCATTAGGTTTTCACTGGGCAATTTTCAAAAACACAGTGCTTCCTAATATGTCTTAATCTGGAAAATGTTGAAACCTGTCCACCTGCTGATATTAGAAATACTATCGGCTTAGGTACCAGCATCATGGCAACATGCAAGCCACGTCAACTCAGCAAAGTGAAGGAAAATGTTATATAAAACACACTGTTGTTGTTAAGTCCAGTGAAGTTGAATTTCTACTCATTTTGAACCCAGGTGACAGAGTAGAATATTTCCATTGATTTTTTTTCTAGGCTATAATATGTAGCAGATTGCCGGGTCTTCCTCCTGAAGATGTCCTGTGTGGGGTCAGACCTTTGGTCAGTGGCCAATAGTACTAACCTACTGGGCTACCAGACTCTGAATTATGGATATCACCTCCCACCCTTTTTTGTTCTGTTGACTCTGCTAACACTGTTCAGGTTAAAGCCTCAGACTTTCCACATAAAAAAAACTTTACTTACTCTATTACCCTGTATTACTTTTAACTTATACTGCGTCATTCTGTGATAGTTTAATCTGAAATAGAAAAGTATCTGTGGTAGTTACATAATCCAGTGTCCATTTGATCTGTAAGAGTGAATGGGGTAGAGTTTAGCCTGTCAATCAGGTTGCAGCTTGATGATGTCATTTGGGAGATGTCATTAAGGAGATAAATTGTTGGAGGCAGGACACACGCTCACTCCATGCAAGACTTTGCTGCAGACAAGACACATGGAACTATGCTAAGCCCTAGAGCTGAAGGAACCACATGGAGACCCCTGCCAGAGCTGAGATTCTTCAACTGCCACTGGACCCACAAGACTTTCCACCCACTGGCCAGTGACCTTCCTGCATTCGGCATCATTGCATGTTTCTTGTGAGTCTGAAGAGGACTCTACAGACTGCTATCAGGCATATAAGCTAATGTCGGACTTATGGACTTGATCTGGATTGGGGATGAGGTGCTTTCTCAATATTCAATTACTCTTGTATATAGAGCTCTTTCTTATACACAAATGTCTCCCTAGAGGTGTTTCTCTAGTCCACCCGGACCAACACAGTGCCATTCTAAATATCACTCCTCCTTACTCTCTATGTTTGCCACTTATTTGTTTCAGTGGAATCTTCCCCTGGGGAAATCAATGCAGTTCCACTCCTCTGATTTCTTCTTAAAGAATCTTTGCTGGCATTTTATCCTAGACACTTTTAAGGACTGTAACATTAATAAGTACTACATGGCATAAGCTCATTTAGTCCTTCCAAGGTAATATTGAGTGATAAATTATCATTTTGATTTTCAATGTGTACGAAGATGCACAAAAGACACAGAAAGTTAAATAAGACACTCCATACCACAAAAACATGGATGACCAAACCAAGATCTACTCCACAGTTGCTTAAAGCACACATCCAGCATGGCACTTCAGCTACATGCGATCCCAGAAACACCACGTCCCTTTCAAAAGGTCACATTAGTATTTACTTGGCTATTTCAACTTTTTTATAGGTCTTTATTATCTTCCATTTGAATCAGTATAAATTATTTATCATAATGATGTTATTTTTTGGTTTGCCTTAATCTCCTTCTTCCTATAAAAATGGGACGCATTCATTGTCAGATTACCCAATAAGCAAGGTGAAGTATAGGCTTACTTATGTTTAGTTACTAATCTGTAGTGAAAATTTTTCGTTCTTCCTTTCATTCTTTCTTGAGGTGGGAGAATTGAATGTGGCTTAGAGTGTAGAGGTGATGTCTTGGTCCAGTCTTGTTGCAGCAGACCCAGGAGCAGGCAGTACAGGACCCGGCAGACAGGTGTGTAACCCAGGTGACTCGGACACAGGTAATCATATATGCCATGGTGACTTATGGTGCTATCCGATTGCATTCAGGAAGTGGGCCCAGGGGTGGCCTGCCAAAACCACTGCACCCGCTCAGTCACTGGAAGGTTATTCTCGTGAAGCTTGTTGGGGTGCTGGCCCCATGCTCGCAGGCCCAGCACCAAGACCTGGGCCAAGGGGTGCCACTGGGTCTCCAGTTACACATGGTCTGAATGCTGCCAGCCACCTGCTCTGCCATGTGTCTGTGGTTGCTGCTGCCCACCCAGACCACCCCAATATCGGGCGTGATGTGCCCAAGGTCCCCTGTTCCCCAGCCTCCGGAGCACTGGCTCTGTGCTGTCACCGCCAATTCCAAGGTTGAGTGTGTGCAGAGGAGAGAAGAGCCCCTGCCAGATCTCGCACCGGTGCCCTTGGTGGATCAAGGCATCCTCGATGAGGACGACTCCGGGTTCCTTGTCTTTACTGGCGGCCACAAACTGCTGGTGCAGGGACAATCCAACGTTTGTCTAGCCCATACATCCTGCACCAGAGTGGGCTAGCTGGCTGGTCTCCTTAGGGCTCATCTTGGAGCTGCACTATAAGCAAGTAAGTCACATTGTTTCCCACCGCATTTAAGATTCTGTTTCTTGGTCTCTCAAACAGTTCTCCCTCTCCCACCCCCACACATCCTGCTGGTAGAGAATCGAATCCTCTTTTCAAATACCTGAAAGCAGCAGAATACTCAGGAAGGAAGATAAGCATGGATTCACTTGCATTTACTTATTAATCTGTAGTGAACAGCTATACCAGATCACATGGTCAACTGTTCACTGCAGAATAATATGCAAATTCAAGCAACCCCATGTTTAACTTGCTTACTGAATACTGTCCCTGCATGTGCTGCTGTATTACAAAGTAGCTGGTTTCTTCTGTCCATATTTCTGTATGCTATAAAGGCGTAGATTACAACTACATCAATCCCACCCATGGTGGCTTCTATATATCCTTGCGCAGATTCCAGTTTCCTGATTTATAGTGAATAGTTGACCTCAAGTTCATTGCAACTCAAGTTTCTTGTCAATTCACATCTAATCTCTGTTTCTCTGTGGACCTTAATCTATGCACTAGATCTCCTGTCTTTGAGACCCTGCTATTGGATGGACAGGACCCCTGGTCTATCTAGATGGCTTTTGATAAAGCTTGTCTACCTGCAACAGTGATGTTCGTGTTGCTATGCTTTCTTTGTGTTGTCTTGTAAGAATCCGCTTTCCAGTCTTTCTCCAGGTTCTCTGAAACCTACGTTTTCAACTCAGTCTATTCTGCTCTGTCACGTTGTTCACAAGCCTGAGAAACAACAAATGAGGTGAACTCATTTGTTTGGAAATATCAAAGTACCTTCACCACCACTGCATGAGGTTTTCCCAAGTAAGCATTCCAACCTTATATTTTCCAAACACTGGACCCTGCATTTTGAAATAGTTCAGTGATACAATCTTAAATAGCACTAGACTCCCAGATAACATTTCAGCATCCTCTTGATAGAACACAGCAACCCCAAAATGTCTGTACATTTAAATTTTAAATTTGTATAAAATTTGGCTTACTACTAAGTTTAATAAAATAATCAGCCCAAACAACAACAAAAATTCCATCGAGTCGATTTTGACTTACAATGATGCTGTACAGGGTCTCAGGGACTAAATCTATACAGGAGCAGATAGCATCAGATCTCTGGTGGATTTGAACCACTCCCTTTGCTCGTAGCAGCACAATGCTTAAGCGGAAGTGCCACCAGAGTAATTTAAAAGCCTCATCCCAGTGAACCCATAAAGGAAATAATTTCAGGTGCATTTACAGTTTTCCACAGCACCGCCTTTCAATATGAAAAGTTTAATGCATTTAAATGAGTTATTTTAATGAGACTAACTGCAAATTTACTGACTAAGATACACTGACAAAAGTAAATGGCTTTTGGAAATGCATTTCTTATTATCTGATTACCTTTATAGATTCCTCAGATACTAATCAAATTTTCTGAAGGTATTTTCAATTACTATTTACTTCTTTTTATACTGCTTGCTAGGTACCTCTCATTTAACTAGCAGTCATTGATTTCATCTATTCAAACACTTCACATGATTTTTTCCACTCAATTCTCTTTTGTAGCCGTGCAATCCTCAGAATATATCCTTAGAGATATGAAAAAGCAAACAATCTCTCCCATGGCTCTCTTTGGAGTTTTCTCTTTCCTGAAAAGGATTCTAGCAGTGCTTGTGGAAGAATATAGTAGTCGTCATGATGAAGGATGAAACTAAAGAAACTAAGATAGGCATATTTGAAAAATGTACATGTGATTATCATGAAGAAAAGATAACATTTGGAGCACTCAAGTTTTGGTATATTAGCTTCACTATAACATAATAGGTTTATTGTGGAAAGTTGCAGAGGGCAAAACAAAGATTAATTTGTAGAAAGATTTAAACTGGTAGACTTACTATAACCGTATTGAAGAATAAAACATTCAGTAATACACTTAGTTAGGGAGCTGTGTGTTTTTGTATTGTAGTTTAATTCAGCAAACATTTATCTTAGCAAGCACAAAATGGGCATTTTGCAAGGTCTGAAGATGACTGTAGCCCAGTATTACACGGCGAGTCAATTCAGATCTCTTTCATCTCCAGAAGTTTTATCTGCAAATGTTATCTGTAGACTTTGAGCATGCTGGTTGTCATTAGCTTCCACAGTTTGTAATACCCACTGATATTTCTGTTTCCTTTTTTATCACAGTGGTCGTTGAGGACACTAATTTCTATTTTGTCAATCTCACCCAAATTAGTTATACCTATGTCTTTTTTTTATGTTCTTAGAGATATTTTCTCTGTCCTTTATAATTTAAGAGCATGTTACAAAGGTTCAAACCTAATAAAATGATCGTATTAAGTGGATTGTGTAACTTATTATAATTACATACTAATTTGATAGAACTTAGATCCACAACCCTGATACATTTTGTGAATTGCCTTATAGCTAGGCTACCAAAACCGACATGTATCTTAAAAATCACTTGGGGACTTGTGAAAATATAGGTTCTGATTCAGTGTGCTTGAAGTAGGTTGCAAGTCGCATGGAATGGTGCTATTTCTGCTCTGTTTATCACAGGACAGGCAGCAAGGCTTTCCTAGATGCTTTTCTAACAAGCTAAGGAGCATCTTTCTTTCATGTCATTCCATGTCAAAATCTGGGTTCACTTTGGGGTTCCCTGAAACACACACAATCCACACAGAATCCAGTTTAGACTAAATGAGACAGTGAAAGGGGGAAGAATTTCCTTCCTATCCAAAATACTCCACAACATCCAAGGGCATATTTCCCACCCCCAACGTGACATAATAGCCCAATTTCAAACTGAGCCAAGAAAATTAGAGAAATGAATTATTCATAATTAGTGTCAAGAGAAATGTAGAAAAGTAAGAATAAGTTGCATCTGAAACTCCCTCTAAATTAATCATGTATATCTGTTGTAATCCAGGTAGTCCCCAGATTACAAGCAAAATTCATTCTTTTTTATAATTATTTTTTAATCATTTTATTAGTGGCTCATACAACTCTTATCACAATCCATGCATACATCAATTGTGTAAAGCACATTTGTACATTCATTGCCCCCAAAATTCATTCTTAAGTGGGATTTAAAGTCAAAGTTATAGATAAGTTAGAACTGGTGCGTACAGTTCTTATTTAGACTCACTTTGATGCAAAACAACAAACAAACAAGGAGCCCTGATGGTGTAGTTGGTTATGTATCGGGCTGGTACTCACAAGGTCAGTAGTTCACTCTGAGAAAGATGCCACTTTCTGCTCCAGTCCAGATTATAGCCTCATAAACCCTAGGTGACTGTGAGTCTGAATGCTTCGATGGCATTTAGGGAGTTAGGGCAGTGTAAACAAAGGCTAAAAGCCTATTCATTAGTCTTAAAGCTGCTTGTGGATTAAGTGACATACTGTGATGAAGAATTTATTGCAAGTACGGGTTGGTTCAGTGCTTTCAAAATGAGATAAATTTTATATAACATTCAATAACTAGTACAAGTCATCCATAAACTGAATATTCATAACACACTTGCTGCATTTTCTATTACTCAAAAGCTTATACAGTACTAAGTTAAGAACAATGCCTCTAGAACCCTTACTGAATCTGACACTACTGGAGGTTAACCTGCACGACTCTCCTGCTGTATTCTGCAAATGCTCAGAAACATAACAAAAGTATACGAAATATATTTATCAAAAAAATAATAACTATGACTTTACAGGTACAGACTCAATCTATTCTTGGAAAAGAAGCATTATTCTGAGCAAAGGTACTGTGGAAAGATGAAACAATGACATTATAGTTAACCTTTCCATTATTACCCCAAATACTTTCGCTCATTAGAGTCATAGCTCTTTGGCCCCTTCCACATTTGGTAAGAACCTCTGGCTTCCTTTTGAATAATGAGCGATCTTGGTTTTCCTGATACTGAGAAACACACTTTACATAAGGACTGAGGGAGAAATGTAGAGAAATGGTTTGCAGGTAAGACCACATGCCTCACTAAGATAGTGTCCGAAACAAAACCTGGAAGAAAGTGTGAGCAGCCTAATCACTACATCCTGGAAGAGCACTCTTGGAAGACCAGCACTAGGGTTTGGAAGAAAACCTCCATAGTCCTGAGAGATGAATAAAGCCAAATACATATTCTCCATACAGAGAGATTGTTCCACAATTACCCACAATTACATTAGAATGCTAATGTAAAGCTGTCTCCTACTGGTGCCTGGCTCCTCTCTATGTAGATGAAGATGCCTACCTTTGTCTCTCTCCCTCAAGGAGTGATCTACTCCTTTGGCCTCTTGAATGCCTGATACTTAAGTTGAACTGTTCCCTAAGGGAACTCAAGGTATCCAAGAGTCACACATTGCCCATTCTATTGTGTGTGTCCTAACTGGAGGCAGCCCTCATGACTATATAAACCCATTGTTCAATAAACTCTAGACTGCTTTTCTCCAGATATTAGAGATAAGTCTCTTGTGCCCCACTTTTCCAAGAGATGGACCCCACAAGATAGTACCCATGTTCCTCCCTCATTTTCCTCACTAACAGTATAGCAGCATGTATATTAAAGTTATAAATGAAAAAAAGTGTTTTAAATTAATTTATGTTTTTAATAATTTTATTGGGGGCTCGTACAACTCTTATCACAATCCATCCATCCATCCATCCATTGTGCCAAGCACATCTGCACATCTGTTGTCATCATCATTCTCAAAACATTTACTTTCTACTTGAGCCCTTGGTATCAGCTCATTTTTTCCCCTCGAAAATAACATTTTTAAATGCACTTGAGTGTAAGAATAAGAAATGAAAATCTCTAGCTATCAGAAATGAAGAAGGAAATGAAAATCAGTGGACTATGGTGGCTCAGGAGGCTCAGGTAATAACCCTAAGTCAAATTGTAAAACAGCACAAGATGAGAATGGTAGAAATATATTTTTGAGAAGTAGAATACTGAAACTAACGACCACTATCAAAAGCCCTTAGGGTTTTAGACATTACCTTTTACAGAAGGTTGGCATACAATTTGATAATAAATGATGTCTTCTCACTGGTTTCAGAGGTGTCAAAGAAATCAAGCCAAAAGAACAGTGTCCAATGAGGCATGAAGACCCTGGGATTCACATGGGCATGAAATCTGAATTTATATTTCTCATGAAGTACGATATTTGATAAAAATCAATTGACTTATTGACTGTTTTGGACATGATTGAAACCCCAGCCCCTAGAAGGGTCTATAGAAATATAAAACCCTCTCCATGGCTACATTTTTTCTAGTAGTGTGGGGGTAACAGGCAGGAAGACAAAACAATCCTGCAAAATAGAGATTTCCAAATTAAGAGTATATTTCATACAAAAGAAAATATCAGGAGTAGGTAGTGTTAGGTAGTTTAGCTTAGGGCTGGGGCGTCCATTACGCATGCTCAAAGGTCAGAGCAGCCAAGAAAGAGTGGTACACTGCATGTGCTCAGAGATTCAGGCTTCTGGCCAGGAAGGGAGGTAAACCTGGGTGGGCGCTGTACCTGGATTGGCCCACCTAGGCCAGGTAAATTCAATTCAGCCAATGGGGTCAACTAGGGTTGTCCCCCATGCCTCCCATGGAACAATTGAAAAAGGCAGGAGCCCGGAGCTGACCATGTGACTTTCCAAGCAGCATTTAGGGACTGCACGGGTGAGCGGCCCTGTGGGTGCCTGTGTAAACCTGAAACTTCTTCTCACTCTCATAAAACTCACTTAGATCATAAACCAGGCTTCAGTGTGAATTATTTCTCACATGGAGCCAAGGACTGAGGTAGATCTCTCCTCCAAGAGATCTAACAGTAGTTCCAAACATACTCACATACACAGAAAGAGAAAAATTAATAGTAGGGTAACAATATGAGAGAAGTTATAAAGAAAACAATGAAGAATTTGATAGAAGTTATAAAGAAGGTATATTTGAATGATTATCACAATAAAAAGAGTAGACGTATATTAAAAAATATTATGATGACACCAAGTAGATTGAATATATAGTGAAATATAAGAGATTTGGATTTAAAAATCTGAATGTCTCCATGGCTCCATAAAATCTCAACAGAAATTAGAAATTCTGTTCTGCAGTTTCCTTCTTTTAATCAGAATTCTTCTATTGTATATTTGATCAAAAAATGTTCTGCTATGACTTCAACTTGAAAGATGAGATAGGAACCTAAGAGAGCAGTGAGTTTATGTTAATGGGAGAAGAACAACTCAGAAAAGAAAAGTGAGCATGATTGCTCAACTTGAAGACAATATTGAATTGTGCATGTAGAAACTTTAAAAAAGGAAATGAAATCATTTTTAAAAGGATGAATAGAAAGCTTAAGGAGATTTAGATATGTATTAAAACAAATGAAAACTAGGTTTAGAATCTAGGAAATGTTCAGAATATATCATAGAAAGTAAAATAAATAAAATATTTTTTAGCTAGTTTTTTTATTTTGTCCTCAGTCTTATTGACATAAAATTCACATATAAAATTCAGTAGTTCAATCACATCAAGAAGAGCTACTAAATAAGTCATTAAGTAAGGTATAGAATTTTCCATTGCAGCAAATGGGAGAGGCAATTTGCTTACAACCTCAGATATTAAATTAAATTTGGGTTACAAAATTCAATACCTATACCCTATCTTTCTTAAGATAAAAATATTAAACTCTAACAAGACTCTTACCATAAAAATAAATTTATTAAAAAGAATTAACAAAAACATAAAGAATCAAGATATTTAAATAATTACAACTGGATGACATATATTTATAAGCCCAACAGAGGCTAGAACATGTGAAAGGAAGTGCAATTAGGGTTGTGCTTTCAGAAGAGCAGAGAAGAATAACTGTCTTATGAGAGGGTGACAGATATTAATAATGCCATGCAGATATTTTAAAAAATGAATGTTATAAGTAGATAAGCAATATAAATAAAACCAGATACAAGAATATAAAAACTTAAATCTAGATGTAGTTATGGTGTAATGAAAACATAGACAAGATTTTAAAAAACAAGATCTAAAAACCAGGAGAGACAAAAGGTAGTTTACATATAAGAAACAATAGTAAGCTATATAATAATATTAATCAAAGTAATAAAATAAGAAAATGGTATTTTTAACATTCTGCAAAATAACAACTTTCAACTTATATAATAACAGAACAACAACTTTCAAGCTTGAAGAAAGTAAGGAACCCAGAAAAACTAATGAAAATGAGGAAACATAAACATTGCCTTTGAATATTGAAAATACTGTACACTGCATGAAGAATAAGCAAAAAATCTTGGAAGAAGTACAGCAGGAATGCTCCTTAAAATGAACCCACGATGGATGAATCTATGGAGACAACAATTAGCAAGAGGGCTCCTATGTTAGGAGAGGTGCAGGGAGTAAAGGGGAGCTGATACCAAAGAGTACAAGATCAAAGAAAATGTTTTAAAGCTGATTTTAGTAGCAATTGTACAGTACTACTTGATGTGATTGAACTATGGAATGGCATGATGTCTGGATTAGCTCCTAATCAATGGTTTTTGGGGGGAAAAGTGAAGAATGAAGGATTTTCTCTCAAGTACTTTGGACACATTATCATTAGAGACCAGTCCTGGAAGAGTATCATGCTTAGTTAAATAGAAGGACAAAGAACAAGTGGAAGACCACCTAGGAGATAGGTTGACATGGTGACTGGAACAATGGGCTCAAGCATAACCAGTGTGAAGATGCACCAGACCAGGCAGTGTTCAGATCTATTGTGAAGAAGATTGTAATCAGTCAGAAACGAAAACAAAACAAAAAAAATCTTCATCATCCAGTTAGTACTCACTCATGGCAGGCCTCTGGGACAGTGTGTAACTTCCCCTGTGGGTCTCTGAGTCTGTAACTGTCTATGGGTTTAGAAAGTCTCGTGATTTTTCTAGGAAGCAGATGGTGGTTTCAAACTGCTGACCTTGTGGTTAGTAGCCCAACAAGTCACCCACCAGAGCTCACCCCTTTTTAGCTAAAAGGTGATGATGGGGCTGTGTGGAATTTCTTCTTCCTATTTTTGTTTTAAATGGGAAATTTATGTTTTGTAGACCCTGGATGTGGGGGACCAGCCTCCCTACAAACAAATGGATCCAAGGGGAAGCTGGATAATTGAGGGGTAAATTAAAGAGACATGAAACAAGGCATTCATGGGCTCACCTCTTCCATGGCAAATGGAACCAGTATGAGGGAGTAATGTATTCTCTCACAGGCTTATGCAATCTCAGGCATGCAAGCCACTGGGAGATCATATGTAACAGGAAGGGGCTGTATTGTAGGCATACATGCAACATGAAGGGGATGAGCTAGGGGTATACAAACAATAGGAAGGGGAGGTGCTAGAGGCATACACGTGAGCGGAAGGTACATACTTAAGATAGGTGGCACTAGGATTAAGATGGTGGCCTAACCTTAGCCTCTCTGAGCTAGCTTGTTTTTTGGTGTCTCTGAGCTCTTCTCTAGGGGAATAATCTATGATCCTTATCAGAAGGGAGTGGACCCTACTTAGGGTGGGAGAGACAATAAGGTCTGACTGCTCTCTATGGCAGACAACCTTTAGGCAAGCGGCCTTCAAGTAGATGGCTTTCAAGCATGTATAGTAGCAACCAGGTGCTTTCAAGCACCTTAACATTGGGATTATTTACATAGTGGGTGGGGGGTGGGGTGAGGATAACTTTTACTTAGGAGAATGTGAGGATAACTTTTACTTAGGAGAATGTGAATGGGACGCATCTCCAATCTATGAATGTAAAGGTCTCCCTCCATGGGAGCCCCAGACTCCCAGATTTCGTAAGAGCATAGAGAATTTGTCAGCATATTCTCTTATTCATTTACTAAGTATATCTTTTAGTAAATTTACTCCCAAATTGAAATAATTAGGTATGGTTCATATTTAACATAAGTTAGTCAAATGTTTGCATAAGTATATTATGCAATGTTCTATGAAAAAAAATAAAACAAAGGAATTATCCTATATAAAGGAATACCTTCTAGTATATTAATGCAGTAATGATACTGCTGCTGCTGCTAATGATATGATGTTTTGATGTGCATCATAAAGTAGCATCTATTTATTACTATGAATTGTTTTATGTCCATTGACATTTTAATATAATAGATTTTATGGGAGATGGTTCAGAATTGCTAATTGTACTAAAGTTGGGTATTCATGGTTCTGAGACTAAATACTAAGTTTTCTAAATCTTATAGTTTCTACTTAGAATGATTTTTTAAAAATATTCAAGGTGAAAGGATGAATTCAACATGCTCAAGTGACCCAAAGCAATTTAAAATCCTATATCTAAAAAAAAAGTACATATGGCTCTTGACTAAAATAATTTAAACTGATAATGAAAACTACATGTTATTTTTTCTGCTTTAGCATATATTGACACCCCTCTTGAAGTATTAAACCTCTTATTTTAATGGCAAAGGAAAGATTTTACAGGGTATAAAATAGAATTGAATTTCTTTCAAAAGGTATTTTTTATATGTACATTATGAATATTCCTATTTTACAATAAATGCTTATTTTATTGTAATTTGAACTTTCTTGCTTAACTAAGTTTCTTCTATGAGTAAATAAAATATATAAGGGTAAGATCATCAAAATAATAAAGTAAAAAATCAATATTTTGAAAACGAGAGATCTCATTATGAATCATCAAGAATAAAAAAAGAGAGAATAAGCTATTTTTAAGCTCAAAGATAACCATCCTATTCTGAGTCAAAGTTTAGGAGATGTAGAAAATATTTAAAAGAAATGAATAGCACTGAACCAATGCAATCAATGACAACAATACAGAATAATTGGCTGATCTGTGATGTGGAACACTTTTGATTGCATATGTGCGAGATCAGATGTAGCAAATCTATATGCCTGCAAACCGAGCAGCAATTTCAACCAAGATGTCGTCTCTGTTTAAATGAGCAATAGGTGGATAGATAAGACAACGCGGGCGAGCTTTTAGCAGAAGTAAACTTTGACATGACCACTTCTGGAGTAAGTGGCTGAAATCGCATTTACTGTTTTCATTCAACTCATAGTGAGCAACTTTGTCAAGATAGTGCTTGGGGTTAGGCTCATAATGAAAAATGAAAATGATCTATGGTCTCAAGTTATTTATATCTCACTTAAGGATGAGGTAATTGTAAGGTAGTCGACAGGCGCCAGAAACCAAATCAGCCGAATTTTTAGCGAACAGATCTTATTACAGAAAAAACCCCACCTGGGCGAAGTCCCGCAGTCCGCAGCGTCAGGCCGGGGGCGTCGGGCAGGGCAATGGGAGCGACCTTTTATGGCCGGGATGCATGTGGCTGCGCTGCCCCAGGGCCCGAATCTAGTAAGGTGGTCAGGGATTGGATGGTGCAGGCACGTCCGGATTCCTGACTAGGCAGAGGTGTCTGCCGGTGATTGGTGGAGCAGGCGCGCCTGAATCCCGCGCCAAAGGTGTTCATCCAGGATTGGTGGGTGAAGGCACGTCCAAGGAAGGCTGCTGGTGATTGGTGGACGCAGGCATGTCCGCGCCCATAGCCTGGTGAGGAAGGCTGCTGGTGATAGATGGACGCAGGTATGTCGCGCCCCTAGCCAGGTGAAGAAGGCTGCTGGTGATTGGTGGACGCAGGCGCGTCCTCGACCCCCACCTAGCCAGGTAAGGGAGCACTTCCTAGTTACAGGTAGTGCGCACACGTGGCTGAGTGTAAGGTCCAGAGAGAATTGCATCAGCCAACTCTGACGAGCTCCACGTGGGGTGGGGGTTATTGATTTGGCCAGACAGTAATAATGAGATGCATTAATGTGTATATTCCAAGTGTTATCAGGCTTACAAAATCACAACATAGTGAGAGAACATGAATCTTTTAAAATTATAATTTATTGTTCTTTAATTGACATTAGCTTCCCATTTGACATTCTACACATTTTCCAGCAATATTTTACACCGTGTCAACATTCTCTTGATTGTGTTCTGATTGTCTAATTTCTCTACTCCCTTACCTTATTATCTTTATCTTAACATATGTTTGGCATTTTAGTCTCATATAGATGATACAGTTAATGGAACACCAATTCATGGAGAGCACAACTGGTCTGAGGTAGTCAGTAAATAAGTGAGGCATTTTGGGGGAAATGGATAATGAACTGAGCTCTGAGAGTTAAAAGAGAATTAAAAAGAAACAAAATAAGGGAGGAAAACTAGAACAGCAAAACCATAACATAAACATACAGAAACAGAGAGTATTACAGGAAAAAGAAACAACATGAGCACAGTTCCAATGACAGGGAAATATCACCAGTATGAGGGGCCCCCTGCCCCCCAAAAAAACTGAGTGTTATTGTCACACAGCACACCGTCGTAAACAAGTTGCCATATAAGCAAATTCTACTAATTGTATGTTGAAGTACGACTGTGCTGCACAGTATTTATTTGCATGTACTTGAACCCAGAACCTTTCAGGTAACAGCAGAGTGTGTTAGCCATTTTCACCACCCAAGGACTCTAGTGAAGAAATACAGAGGAAAATAAGACCAGCAGGCTAACTATACAAGATATTTAACTAAAGCCGAAAAAAAAAAAGGAAAAAGTATCAAAACTTGCTAGAGGCATATGATTTTTAAAAAAAATCTAATTCACATTTCTTAAAGATAACTCTGGAAAAAATGTTGACATGAGACATAAACATCTAAATAGACACAAGTAATGTCTAGGGAAATGCTTCACTAGTTAAAGTGAAATTTTTGAGTGGGGTATAAAGAAGAAGTAAAGCAAAACAAATGAAGAGATATTAATGAAGCAAAAATCAATACGACCTGGAGGTGATTTATTAAGCTTTATGACCGATCAAACAACTTGCAAATCCATCTACAACACTTGGAATAATGCAGCAAAGCAAACCATCAGACACTAGAAGATAAACATAATTAACACTAAGCAGAAATAAATGAATCAGAAAACGTTTTTTTTAACTATCAAGAAAACTAATAAGACAAAAAGTTGATTCTTTTAAAAGATTAACAAAATCCATCAATCACTGGCAAACCTAACAGAGAAAAAGAATGAGAAAAAACAAATTCTACAAAATAGAAAGGAAACATGATATTAAAATAGAACCAAATGAGATAAAAATAATCACATACTATTAGGAAGAATTGTATTCCAACAAATCTGAAAATCTAGAAGAAATAGATAAATGTGTAGGAATATATTATTTACATAAATCACCACAGGATGATGTAGAAAATGTTAACAATCTGATAACATGAGAAGAAATAATCTAGTCATAAAAATAATGATAATAAAAAGGAACTCCAAACATCAAAAAACCCAAGATCCAGATGGTTTCACTGGGGAATTTTATCAATCATGCAGAGAAGACTTACTACTAATGCTAATTTTATATAAACTATTCCACAGTATACAAATGGACAATGTATTGCTAAACTTATTTTATGAAGCAACTATAACTTTGATACTAGGAAAAGGTATCATCAGAATTGATATTTGAAGACCAATATCTCTAATGGATATAGATGCCAAGATCTTCAATAAAATACTGGCCAACAGAATTCAACTAAGCATACAAAAAAAAAATCATCACAATCTAATGGGATGCATACCAAATATTCAAGGATGGTTTAATATTAGAAAAACAATAAATGTAATTCATCATGTAAACAAAATAAAGTAATAGAAGCATGTGATTATATCATTTGATGCTGAAAAGGCATTTGATAAAATTCAACATCCATTCTTGATAAAAATAAATTCAATTCAAATCCCACTACGATTTTTCAAAGAAATGGAACCAACTTTATGTAGAAACAAGATCCACACATCATACCATGTACAAACAAAGCAAAATAAAACAAAATCACAAAAACTCAAAATGGATCAGACTTAAATATAAATCACACAGTTATTATAACCATCAATTAAAAAATAGGAAAAAACTTAAAGAATCTAAAACAAGGCAGAAACATGGAATATAATGAAAAATTTCCACTATAGAAGACAAAAGAATTGGGACCTACTAAAAATATGACCTTTGTGCACAACAAATATTCCATCAAGAGTCAACAAAGAACTCAAAGATTGGGGAAAAAATATTCAGTAATAACACAGCAGCTAAAGGGCTCATCTCCAAAATATATAGAGAACCACAATATCTTAATCAAAAATCCCCACAATAATTCAGTTTTTAAAAAAAGGCACATAATATGAACAGGCAATTTACTAAAGACAACATACAGGTGGCTACAACGATATGAAGCAATGTTCATGGCAACCATTAGCAATAAGAAATGCAAATTAAAACATTATCTCACACTGACACTTTAGGCAAAATTCAATAAAAAAGAAAATAATAAATGCTGGAGTGGATGTGGAGAGATAGAAAACTTTTATGTTGCTAGTGGGACTATAGAATCTACAACCAAAAAAAAAAAAAGAATTTACAACCATTAAAGAAGTCAGGATGGCTTCCTTAAACAAATGTTAATCCAAGTACTTCTGATCCAGCATCCTTTCTACTAGACATATGTCCAATAGAAATTAACAGTATAACACAAACAGACATATGTACACCTATGTTTATTGCAACAGTTTCCACGCTAGCAAAAACACAGAAACAAACCAAAACCCCAATTATAGAGGAATGGGTAAACAAGCTCTGATATATCTAGTCTATGGAATTTTATGCATCAATAAAAACAATGATAAGTTTTAAACACTGTAAAAGAAAATTATGCTCTGTTAACTCAGTCAACCTTACAAAGGTAAATATTTAATATCTCCATTGTTATAAGGAAAAATAAAGAGATAGAAATATGGTTTTAACACCAATAGACAAGACTTTGATGACTAGCAGGAGGCCAGAGATAAGGATGAGAAGGGATGGGGAGGAGGGGACAAAATGGAGGGTTTAACAGAAATAAAAATGTAATAGACAATTCAATAAAAATAAAAATTTAAAAACTATCCAGATTCCTTACTCCTCAGCTCTAAATATAGTTCTTAGAAGGAAAAATAAAAAGAGGAAACACAAAACTGAAGTGGACTTAGAGTCTTCAGTGACATACAAGTTCATTTCAAACACATGAAACAAACAAACAAACAACTTGTAACTCCATGTAGTTTCCTCGTCGGCATTTTCCTTGTTTGTGACTTGATGAGACACCAGGCTTGTGGTTAGGCTGTCTCCTCTATGTACCTTTATTCTAAACCTAGGAGAAAAGGGGAGTACAGCTATTTCTATGTACCTAGTCCAAAGAAAGGCGAACCAACAGAATGTGCAAATTTTAAATCAATATCATTAATTTCACATGCAAGTAAAATTTGGCTGAATATAATCCAACAAAGATAATCTAATTAGATAATCTAATCTTACCTTTTGGAGACCATAAAGCTTTGGCTAATGTTCTATACCAAATAAATGTTCAAGTTGACGTCATTTATTTTATTATTCAACTATATTTTCAAACACTTGTAATTATCGGGAAATGGATGACAATTCATGTTATTAGACCTTGTAGATCTTATAATAATGTTTCAGGATTGACATTGTACAAGGACATCTTTACAGTCAAGGAGGGGCTCACCCATAACAGCATTAAGGAGGAAGGTGCAAGATCAGTGCTTCATTCTGTTGTACGGAAGGTTGTTACAAATGGGAACTGACTTGATGCCGTTCAACAATACCAATAGGCAAGTAGGTTACAATGTAGAATGCATGTTGTCATGGGAACATAAATTCAAGGAAAAAATAGTGTGCTCTAAGATTTAGGAAGACTGCCTTGGGAAGAGAACTGAATCACAGGATTTACTGAAACACAAAGTGGAGGGATGAAGAAGGATTCCCCCAAGAATTAGAAAGAGAAGGTACAAAGAAGGAGTCACCTACTCAAAATGCTACAGAAACTACAGTGCAAGCAGATTTCCTGTTTGGTCTATAAACACCAAATCCTTGTTCCCATCCACTCACCAGTAACGCCTTTGTTTACTGTTCTTTCTCAAATATGGTCATTAATGTTCAGCATTACGCAGGCTATTCATCTTTCTCACACTGAATTGTGGCCCACAGATTGGGAAACTAAAGGTTGCAAGAATTTCATGTGTAATGTTTTCGTTATTAGCTTTTACCCATGGTGACCAGGTCTCTCCTTAGGATTTTCTTGGTTCATTCGACATACTCTGAGAGGCACACAGAAACCTGGAAACCTATAGACACCATTTCTATGAATAGTAATTATTAAAGCATATTACAAACAATCTAACTAAAAAGAAAACATTATGGAGAGATCCCATTGCGGGATTGATGATACACTAGTGGTTGATGTCTACAAATTTAACCTTCTCATGATCTGGACTCATCTATTATCTCTGTGTCAGGGTCAAAGTGTCTCCTGGAGCCTCTGAGGGTTGTTAGCCACATGCTCCCTAGAATCCATATTCTATAATTTCGCTAACATCTTTCAGAATTTTTTGTTTGGACATAGTCTCAGCTCCATGTCCTTCTCACTCCACTAATCTAGTTGATGTTTTTGTTTGTTTGTGTGTTGCCAGAGCACCTCTCAGTTAAAAAATATACTGGACGGGATCCGATAATTGTCTTGTCTCCACCTCTTTTATCATCCTCCTTCTGAAAATGTCTGTAACCTCTCTTGTTGAATAAATTTGGAGCAGATTTCATGTATCTATTCCGGTAGGATAAAAGCCAATGAACATAAGAGTGCATGAGTGAATGGTTATGTGAGTCTTCCTTATTTTACTTATATGTATGTGAATTCTGTAGACAAAGCAAATCATTAGTTTCAATATAAAATGGATTCTGCTACTATTCTACTTGGCGAGTAATCTAAAACTTGGATTTTGAAATTACACACCACTACATAGGAGAAAACCTGGAAATCTGTTGCCATAAAGATTACATCTTCAGCATCCCGATGGGGAAATTCCACTCTGTAGGGTCACTGTGAGTCAGAATGGGTTATTTCTTCTTTTATACATTCTTTACAGGAGCAGATCTCTCTATCTCACCATTCTTTCACTTAGTAGCCCTTCTACCCTTATGCTACAACGGCTCCTTATGAGAAAATTAGCAAGGTTGTATTATGTGTGCCAACTTGAAAAGTCTACATATGCAAGGGACTTGAGAGATCTACTCATACCCTTAGTCACGAGGAAAGTTGACTGCTTTTTAAGTACATAAATAGAAAATGATATTTAATGGCATCTTTCATATCCTTGAAATTATAGCTAGAGAAAAGGAATCAAAGGCAATAGTCTGTAACTCTGATTTTAAATACATAAAGTATTTTTGCTGGAAAAATTTCATAAGCTAAGATTATAGTACCTACCTTAGCATCATTGAAGTCCATAATGCACTTTTGAGTTGCTTAGCAATATTCTTCAGCAGTCTAGTTTATTCTTTGTAACTAGACAGTCCATATACAGTTAAAACATTTTTGTTTTGATTAATTTTTCTGTCATTTTATTGATTTCTCTATGTGTTCTTCATCTCTAGATAGTTCTTAGGTAATTTTACTCTTAAAATAAAAGCCAGATCCAAGAGAGAAAAACAAGAAACGTGTATGGTTTAATTAAATATTCTTTGCTGAGATCAGTGACTACCAGAAAGATGTTTACCTGTTTTTTTATTGACTATTCTAAGACTTTTGATTGCATGGATCATAACAAATTATGGATAAATTGTGAAGACTAGGAATTCCAGAACACCTTCAATTTGCTCGCTTGGACCTGTGCCTATACCAAGAGGTCATCATTCAAACATAGCAAAGGGATGCTGTGTGTTTTAAAATAAGAACTTATTTAATACCTAACTTATTCAACTTTATGGTGATTAAATAATACCAGAAGATGAACCATGTGAAGAACTCAGCACGAGCATTAAAGGAAGACTCATTAATGGCCTATGATTGCGTGCTGAAAGAGAAGAGTACTTGAAGCACTAAAGTCTTTGGTAAAAATTACACCTCAGCACGAAGAACACAGAATCATTACAATAGGATCTATAGGCAATGAGTTAGTTAGTTTATTGTGCCAACCTAGCCGATAAACACATGTGGGGTTAATTGAAGGGCGGAGAGATAAATGGCTCTGCGAGCCTCGCCTTTCTAGTTCTCGGGTTGCTTGCTTTGTGATGGTCGGACCAGGGTGCAGCTGCTTTAGCAGGTCCCAGCTTCAGCTGGCAAGACTGACTTCCTGCAAGACATCCCTGAGGAGAAGCCACATGGACCTACCCCAATGCAGCCCTGGGTGCTGGAGCAGCCATGTGGAGACCCCTGCCAGCTCTGAGATGCTTACATGGTCACTGACTCGGCTTTCCTCCTGCAGTCTGCATCATTGTGTCTGTTTTGTGAGATGGAGGAGGACTTTGCGGATTGGTGTTGGACATATGGGTTAATATTGGACTTGTGGGCTTGGGCAGCACTGGGTTGGGATGTTTTATTGATGCACACTTAACCTTTACATAAAACTCTCTCTTATACATGAGTTGCTGTGGATTTGTTTCTCTAAAGTACCCAGACTAATACAGGCAACATCATGATAAATGGAGAAAAGATAGAAGTGGTAAAGAATTTCATTTTCTTGGATCCACGAAAACAGCAGTGAAGAACTCAAATGACAAAGCTGCCAAGAATATCCTTTAAAGTGTTGAGAAGCAAGATGCCATGTTGAGAACTAGTTCTGACTGAAGCTATGCTATGTTTGCCTTATATGTTTGCAAAAGCTAGCCAATTAATAAAGTAGACTGAAGACGAATTAATACTTTTGAATTATGTGTTGGCGACAATATTGAATATATGATTGACTATCAGAAAAAAGAACAAAGTTGTCTTGGAAGAAGTAAAGGCAGGATACACCTTCAGTGTAAGAATGGCCACTTTATCTCCGTTATTCATCCATATTTCCAGGGAGGACCAGTCCCTGGAGATGCACATCATGCATAGTAGAAGGTCAGCATACATGAGGGAGATGCTCAAAAGGACGGATGGACACAATACAACAGTGGACGCAAACGTAGTAACTGTTCTGAGGATGATGCCGGACCTGGCATATGTTTTGCTCTATTGTTCAGAAGATTGCTTGCTTCTGAAGTGACTTGATGGCACATGATATCAACAAGTGTTAGTTCAAATCTGAAAAACCACATCACCACAGCCATGTCAGACTTTCTAATGTTTAAACACATTGGCCTCTTAGGTACCTTAACCTTTGTGGCTTCTTAACAGTTTTGCATTACTTTTCTTGCAGCTCTCTCTGCTCTCGTAGGGTTCATGACTCCCCTCTTCCCTTGAAGCGCATTCGTTACTTTTTCTTGGATGTCTCTTCATCTATCTTCCTTGTGAAGGTTGATAATCCCCAGAGGTCTGCATCTGACCTTCCTAGCCTTTAAAATCTCTGCCTTTGAAATGTATTCACTCTTCATGACTTGAACTGCAAGTAATCTACTGAGGATTTTAAACTATCTATCTCTAAACTCTTAGCACTTAGTTTAAATTCTTGTCTAGGATAACCATATTTTGATACAAAACTCAGCTTTTAAAATTAAAATGTACATATTATTCCACCTAGTTTTCTTCAACTTCTACATCTCATATCTGAGATAACTACATAATCTAACTATATGTCCAATTATATATGATTGTGTTGATTTCTCCTGCCCTACATAATCACTTTAACAATTTGCATGTCACATTGTGTTTTTTCCCCAAACTCTCTTTCACAATAAATGTTCTTGAACTACCATTCTCTTTGCCTCTTACATAAGGAGTCCTAAAGTGCCTTTTAATTATTTGTTTTATATCCTACCCCTTCTCCATCTTTTCTTCAGAGTAATGTTTCTAATGTATGAATAAGAACTATCATTCCCTCCGTCTAACTCCTGGAATGCTTTAGGAAATGAAGAACCTTGAGTAATGTCATTAAACTAAATGACTGTGATGGGCCCTTAGTTTAGGCTGGAACTTGCTACTCTGGATTGATAAACTTGCTTTGTGTGTTAGCCATGGGCCCACTCCCTCCTTATCTCCAAAGCCTGGTAATTCTAAAACACATAGCAGATGACTGTCCAAGATTACCTGTATTTTCTTTTAAAAAAGAAAAAGAAAGAAAGATCATTCCATACTGCTAGGGCCTCAGATATAATAATTGCTCATTATATATATAGTATATGCTGAATTAATGTAGCCCATTTGCCTTCTCTCTTAAACTATAATTAATCCATAACAAGGTAACATAGACAGCAGAGATGATAATGACAGTGAGACTGCTCCTATGTAGGGCCAGGAACTTTTGTCTTTTAGCAAGGATAAAAATCACCTTGAAGCAGGTTGCACAGGTTTTTCAAATAGCCACTTGAATGATCTCCCTTAATTATGTAAATGTTGAGTGAGTCAGCATCCATTGACCTCCAAAAAAAGATATGGAAGAACCTTTGGTGACTTCATCAATGCAAAAATATTCACTGATACCCAAAGGTAGCTTTGGGGCCTGGAGGGCAGGCGTGTCACAACTGCAGCATCTTTCACAGAGACAGGCCTTCTGAGAGGTGAACAGAAGGCCCAGAATCGGCTTTCCAGTTTTGAAATCATGGAGACATCAGCAGGCACAAATATTCCCGATGAGACTCCCAGGACAGAGAAGAACAACATTTTTCTGAAATAAAATTTCTGAAAACTGAATTTAAACTATGACTCAATTGAATTTGAAACTCAATGGAAACTTGACTCCCTTATGACTTTGTTAGTGCTGTTACTGCTAGATGCCATCAACTGGATTCTGACCTTGTGTCTAAAGAATGTTTTAAGTCTAATAGAAAGGTTGCCTGGCTCTGTGCCATTTCATTTTCATGATCATTGATATGTTTCAGTCCATTCCTATGTTAGGTAGGTTTATTGTGACAACCTGGCCAATAGGAATATGTGGGATTAATCAGGTGGCAGTTTGATTGGAAGGCAAAGAGATAAATGGCTCACCAAGGCCCGCCCTTCTCTCTGTTGCTCTCTTCAGATTAAACCAACGTGTGGCTGCCTTAGCTAATTCTGTGCTTCAACTTGTGAGCTACACCACAAGCCAATCCATGGATTTTGTTGCTCGAGCTTGAGGTGCCTTCAAGACCTACTTCGTCACGCTGTTGGTGTGTACATCACTTTAGCTTGAGGCTACTGGCCTTGCCTTGCTTGAGTTCCATATCTAATTCTGGCCTGCTTCCATAAACTCCTGATTGTTGGTGATCTGCCCTGCTGTTTGCTGCCTGTGGGCGGACTCTTCCTGCGTTCCCTGAAAGAAGACTCAGCTGTCTGCTTCCTTGACCTTGGACCCAGCAGCCCTGGTGAGTTGAAGGACTTCCAGTATATTAACTGTTCCATGGAAGTGAGTTGAACTGAACCTTCTGTGCTGCTGTGTGGACTAATTAGTTGTTATATTCCATCATGCTGTATAAATCTATCTATCTATCTATCTATCTATCTATCTATCTATCTATCTATCTATCTATCTATCTATCTATCTATCTATCTAATCATAAGTGCCCTGGTTTTGTTTTTCTAGAGAACCCGGCCTAACAGAAATGTGGCAAACTCTTATAAAAATGTGTAAATAAAAAGTAAAGGGAAATGGGCACAAACAACAATAGAAGTCTGACAGTGAAATATTAAAACTCATTCATTGTTATGGATTGAATTATGTGATGACGTCCAAAATATGATGTCCAAGCCCCTGCACTTGTGAATATTAATTTGTTTTGGAGGACAGGTCTTTCTTTGAAGACAAAATAATTTCATTCTTTCTAGAGCCCTGCTGGAGTTGAGCTATTAACTGCCTTCTTTAACTCTAAGAACACCATGGACAGTAAAGGACATTTTAATATTATAATTATAAGATTTGCCCAAACATTGATTAATAGCACTAGACCAGTTAGTTAGCTAGTTAGATGTGTTAGACTGGGTTGACTAGAGAAACAAATCTAGAGACATCCACATATGTGTAAGGGAGAGCTTTGTATCAAGAAGTAGTTATATATCAGAATAGTATCCCAACCCAGTCCTGATCAAGGCCCTGAGTCCAAAACTAGCCCCTCAGTCTGATACTAGCCCATAAATCCCTTTTCAGACTTGCACAGCCACAAGTAATGATGCAGAGTGCAGGAAGATCGCAGGCCGGTGGGTGCAGAGCTGTGTGGATCCAGTGGTGGGGGAAGCATCTCCATGGCTGGCACAGGTCTCCATGGGGCTTCTCCAGCTCTTTGAGTGTGGATCCTCAAAGAGAGACAGGAAGTTCCCAGCATCCTCAGGAGAAGGCCATGCCCACAAGGAGGCATCATCAGGCTGTGACCTGATTGGCAGGCTAGACACCATCTCTATATATATTTATCACGTTGACATGAGATGTTGTAACTACCACACTAGAGAAGTAATTAAAAAAAAAAAGAGCATTGGTAAAAGCTAGGAACACAATATATTTATAAATATCTTGTACTCAGAAGGATATGTGCATTTCTCAAATAAAATTATTGTATTTTTGTCATAATTAGGGGAGAACAACAAAAAAATAATTAATTGCTAAACAACCCATATCTGGAAATGACATTCTCCCCTATTCCCCCAACACCCCGGAGAATGAGGTTAGGACCTCTTCACATGCAATTCTTTATTTTATTCTTATAAATTGTAGATTTCATATGACCACCTTGAGAGGAAGATGTGTTAGTCTGTTTCCTATCCTTAGAAGCCCTTTGGTGCAGTTCATTTTGGTCCTGCAGGACCCCTATGAATTGGAAATAACTTGACAGTAATAGATTTCATCCTTGTTTTGTATATTTAACAAATATGCATGCCTAATCCAAAAATTGGCATATAATTGAATATATTTGGAATTTTGAGCACCATTGCAATAACTCCACAAGGGTAAGCCTTGAAAGCCAGTTTATAACAACAGCCAGAAAGAGGCATGGCTGTAATGATGGCTCTGTCCTAATAGTGAGTAATACCGTCTATAACTCCCCCTTTTTATTGTCCGATTCAGCTAACCATGCTGACCTTTTAACTATTTGATAGTCTTGAAAGCAACTTACATAGCTTGCTGCTTCTCTCTCTACTTCATCGTGAAAATGAGGCTAAATATTTGAAAACCAACGATTGTTTCCTTGTTTAATCTCCTATTAATATTTGATTGTATTTTGTGTGAAATTTGCAGAAAACAATGATTGATATACACATGGAGATCTTTAGTATCTCTAATTACTAATGGCTATCACAAAATTTCTTTTAGAAATCTGGCTATTGTTACATCTTTAAGATTTCAATGAACATAACAATCTTTGCTTCCTGATTTTCAATTACTGCCAGAAAACTGAAGCTTAGATTTAATTTAATCCTTAATTACAACTTTATTTCTGTTGTTCTTTTTCCTGGGACTGATTTTGTTCACATCCAACATGACTTAATTCTCTGCCTATCCTTTGTCTTAATACACCAAACCTTATTTCTGATCTAAGAATTGACACCATGCTTTCTAAAAATGGACTGATGATGATGATAATAGCTAACATTAATATGGCGTTCCCTGCATTCAGGCCCTATGCTAAGTGTTTTAGATGGATTGAGTCATACAAGCTGTACAACCGCCCTCTGAAATTGACACCATTATCATCTTCATTTTATGGAGGGGCGATGGAGATCCTGAGTTGTTAATACCATGGTTAAGGTCATATACAAAATTAGTAAGTTGTTCTATAGAAAAAGCATACTTTTCATTAATAATTTCACATGCTTAAGTGACTAATTATCTTATGTTGTTGTAACATAAATATCACAAGTAGATAGCTTTACCAAAAGAATTCGATTGTTTTCACAGAAGACTACAAGCCTAACTTTAGAGTGCTGGCTTTCGGAGACAAGTCTGCAGGAAAGTCCTTAGCTCTTCTAGTTCTACATCCTGGTTCCCTGGAGATCCCCATGTATCTTGGCATCTACTTAAACTGTAGTCTATACCCTATGGTAATTGTACCTTATTAACACCACAAAGATGATCCATTCTCCAAATGATATTATAACCACATAGAAAACAGTAAGGATTTACAACACATATTTTGGGAGAACACAGTTCCATTCTTAACACTGAACATTGAATTGAATATGAAGTGACTTGCAAAATATGGGCATGTTCTACCATAGATATATTGCTGGGTACAATGATGAGAAATGTTCCCTCTAAAATCAATGTGCATTCTTACTGAAAAACAAAAGCATGTTTTACTAAGAAATACATGTATGAGACCTCTGTTTTAGGGATAACTCACCACAATTTTAGAACTATGATAGTGAGCCATCAAGTTGCACTTTCCTCTCATGACAAGTGGAAATAATATTACTGATCTGTCAGATCCATAGTATTTTTATGAGTTTCAAAAAGTAGAATACATAAAAATATGATATAATAATGTTTCTACTTAATAAAAACTTATTAACAAAATAGGTTAAGTGCAATCACAATAACAAAATAGCAATTAGACCTTTCACTTTAGACATAACATTGAGCCGATCCTATTCCATAAGATTTTCAGAAACTAATACTACATTCTTGTATGTAGTTAGTGTCTACTATCTCTAATGTTTTAAATAGGAATATTTTCTTTAAACACTAGACATCCTAACCCAATCCACTTGTTAAAATATGGAGTGGAGACAGAGTGGAGACCCAGAGTCCATCTGTAAGTAATGGGACATCCCTTACAGAAGGGTCATGGGGAGGAGACGAGCCAGTCAGGGTGCGATGTAGCAACAATGAAACATACAACTTTCCTCTAGTTCCTAAATGCTTCCTCCCGCACCCATTATCATGATCCCAATTCTACCTTACAAATCCGTCTAGACCAGAGGATGTACACTGGTACAGATAGGAACTAGAAATGCAGGGAATCCAGGACAGATGATCCTTTCAGGACTAATGGTGAGAGTCCTTTCAGGACTAGTGGTGAGAGTCCTTTCAGGACTAGTGGTGAGAGTCCTTTCAGGACTAGTGGTGAGAGTGGCGATAGCAGGAGAGTGTGGGGAAGATGGGGTAGAAAGAGGGAACCGATTATAAGGCTCTACATATATCCTCCTTCCTGGGGGATGGACAACAGAAAAGTCGGTGAAGGGAGATGTCGGACGGTATAAGATATGACAAAACAATAATAATTTATAAATTATCAAGGGTTCATGAGGGAAGGGGGAGCGGGGAGGGAGGGGGGAAAATGAGGAACTGATATCAGAGGCTTAAGTGGAGAGCAAATATTGTGAGAATGCTGAGGGCAATGAATGTACATATGGATTGTGATAATAGTTGTATTAGCCCTCAATAAAATGATTAAAAATATATGTAAATAAAATATCAGCTAAATATATATGGGATCCACAGACCTAACAATTTCCTAGCTAAAATTAATAAAGGAACTTCCTTTTTAATAATCAATAAAATATGTGATGCTTCTCCATTATGCATTTAAATTCCTAGAGAGTAAAACAAAACATCAAATGATAGAACAATTAATTCAAAACACAATTATGAATTATATTAGAATTCAAATTATCAATATGAATTATGAATTAATAATCTAAAACTACTATCAGCTTCTTACTTAAATTCTGTATGAATTCCAAGTGATTAATGAACAAGGGGAGCCAGATGAGAATCATTGGGGATAAGCTGGTTTTGACAGATAGTTAGCACCCAGAGAGGGAAACAGTTGAAAGATCATAGAGATGGCAAGACAATGCATTAACAAGTTCTTTCCATTTATTTCTTATCATTACTGCCTTTTCCCTGATTTACATACTCTTAAGTGTTGACCAAGTAAGAAACTGAACAGCCTTCCTTTTGGGTCTAATGTAACCAAATTTACTTTTCTATATTTACATCGATTTAACACAATTCCTCTCAATCCGTTTGTATTACAAACTGCAAATTAATGAAAGTAAACAATACCGAAGCATTCCCTAACTGGGGTCGCTATGATTCAACATAGATTCAATAGCAGTAATTGACAACTTGTTAGAACAATCTGAATGTTATCAAAAGAATAAAACATTAACTTGAAAAGAGTCCTAATCACAGCAATATGGAGTCTGTTAAAAATGAAGAAAACATCAAATCTATGATTAAGCTTGGGTGAAAGAACTGGGAAATCTTTAATACTTTACAAAAAGTTTATGGGGAAGATGACATATCCAAATTAACAGTTTTTAATGAATAACTTATTTTAAGAAGAGACATGATGATGTTAAAGATGAAGCCTGCAGTTGGCAGTATCAAAATAATTGTATTATTGTTCTTGCCCTAACTGTAGGGGACTGATAAGTAATAGCAGAAATAATAGGCAACACTCCAGACATCTCAACTGGTTCAGTTTACACAATTCTGACTGAAAAAATTAAATGAGTAAACTTTCCACTTCTTTGGACTGGGTTGACTAGAGAAACAAATCCAGAGACACTTCTGTATGTATAGAAAAGAGCTTTATATCAAAGAGTAATTATATATTAGGCAAACACCCCAGTCAAGTCAGGGCTGTCCCTCACAGGTCTCAGTGTGGCTGGCTCTACATGGCCGGCCATCAGGAAAGTGAAAGCAGAGACAGAGGGGCCAGCCTCCAGTGAGCCACTGATCTCAGTTACGTCTCCAGAGGAGGCCATCAAGGTGCCACCTGACAGAGAGGCTAACCTATCCCTACTCTTTATCAAATTTACATGAAATTATATAGCTGTACAACCACTTTCCTCGTATATTGTGAACACACAATGCATAATAGTAAGGCCTTTATGGTTAACCTCATTGGTTAGTTAATTTTCCACATGGTAAGATTTCGTTAAGCAATGGAAAGATTCCCATCATTAAAACTTCCTTCATGCCCCCTTTCTTTACTGTGCAACATCAAGCAACAGATCTTGAGTAATTTATATAATACCAGTCCTGCTTACCATGCCTATGTCATAATGTAATTCTGTACAAGAAATATGTGTAATTGCATTCAGTAAAGGATACTGAAGACTTTCAAATCATTCACTATGACAAGGGAACAGCATAATGAGAGTAGCGATACCAGGAGGTAGGGTAGGATGGGGGGAGAGAACCTATCACATTCATCTACATATAACCCCCTCCCTGGGGGGGATGGACAACAGAAAAGTGGGAGATGGGAGACATCAGTGTAAGACATGAAAAACTAATAATTTATAAATCATCAAGGAAGGGTTCATGAGGGAGCAAGGAGGAAATACGAGGAGTGGATACCAAGGGCCCAAGTAGAAAGAAAATGTCTTGAGAATGATGATGAGAACAAGTGTACAAATGTGTTTGACACAATCGATGGATGTATGGATTGTGATAAGAGTGGTATGAACCCACAGTAAAATGTTTTTTGTTTTGTTTTTAAATGTTTTTTTTTTAAGTAACAAATAAGGCAAACGAAAAAAGAAAACTGAACAGCTTAAGTAAAATTAGTTTGACTTTTAGTTTCTATGTCTTTTCAGTTCAGAGATTTAGTTTTCTGTGCTTAAGAATACAAAAAAGATAATATTCACCTTATTTGAGTTTAGAAAGTGGAGAGATTAAACAAATTCCCAGATATGCAGCTAAATGACTGATCTCTCAGGTTTTTGTCTGAAATTAGGAACACTAACACAGAGATGGTACAACTAATTTAGTTAGCTATAAATAACATTGAAATGAAAGACAAAAATTATAACATTGAGATCTTGTTTATCTTTGTCTAGTCTTTGACAGCAAAGTATTTTACATACACATAAATATAATGTGAATAATAGGTAGTTGAATATAGTATAATCGTGTGAATAATAATAAAACAATCATTTTAGCACTTTCTAGATATGTTTTCATACACTCAGTATGAACTGAGTTTTTAATCTCCATAGAGCCCTTTCTGCTATCCGGTTAAGGCAGACTTAAGGAAATGAAGGAACTGAAGTTCATGCAGCTGCTAAACGAAGGGCTGGGATTTGAACAGAATCTGTGTGATTTAAGAGCTCACCAGGAGAGAAGGTTAGCAGACAAAGTCAGTAGCAAGGAGGCTATAAGTATAGGCTACCCCTAATATTTCTGGCATACTTTCACGTAGAAATGAGTGAAATATTTGACTCAAATTGCCAAGAACTAAATATGGGAAATTATTTTCTCCACAGTACATTTTCATCTGTTGATAGATTCATACCTAAACAAACAAATTGATTGTCTCTCGATATCTGCTTTTAAAGAGCTCCAATCTGACAAGTTCCCTTCCTGCCCCCCAGTGAGTAAGGAATTAATAAATTCTACCACATGGAATCTAATGTTCTGCACTCAAAATTAATATTATTTCAGGAAGCTACTACACTGACTTCTTATTCTGCCTTCTACCCCACTCCTTGTTAATTCCAAAAAAAGCTTGAAAACAGGGAAATGAATGTAGAAAGCAAGTGTTTAGTGAGGGAATTAAATGGCTGCATTTGCTCAAAGAATCATAATCCCCTCATATCGCTTCTTCTGTCTTTTTTTTAAGAACATTTTATTGGGGGCTCTTATAGTTTTCCTAACTATCCATGCATCAATTGCATCCAGAATATCTGTACATATGTTTCCATCATCATTTTCTAAACATTTACTTTCTATCTGAGCCCTTGGTGTCAGCTCTTTTTACCCCTTCTCCCACCTGTCTACCCTGGTGAACCCTTGATAACATAAATTATTTTTATTTTCATATCTTACACCCATCACGGTCTCCCTTCATCCACGTTTCTGTTGGGTGTTGGGGGGTGGGGTTACGCATCGATCATTGTTATCCATTTCTTCCCCTCTCATTTATCCGCCCCCCCTTCCCCACTTCCCCCTACTCTCTGTTATTGCTACTCTCATTTCTGGTTCCTGAGGGGTTTATCTGACCTGGATTCTGTGTGCCATGACCTCTTATCTGTACCAGTGTACGTGCTCTGGTCTAGCCAATATTGAAAGGTAAGATTGGGGTCATGAAAGTGGGGGGTGAGGAAGCTTCAAAAAACCAGAGGAATATTGTGTGTTTCATCTGTACTATGCAGTACTCTCGTTAACTCATACCTTCTTTGTGACCCTTCTGTTAAGGGATGTCAGCAGATGAGTTTCAAGTCTCTGCTCCAACATCCTTGTCCTCAACAATTTTTTTGTGGGGGTGGGGTGTCTTCTGATGCCTGTTACCTGATTCTGTTGATCCTGCATGATCACAAAGACTGATGTGCTTCTTCCATGTGAGCTTGTTGCTTCTCTGCTAGAGGGCCACCTGTTTAACTTCAAGCCTTTGAGACACCAACTCTATATCTTTTAATAGTGGGGCACCATTGGCTTTCTTTACCACATTTGTTTTGTCAGGAAGGTGAGCATCACAGAATGCCCGATTATTAGAACAAAGTGTCCTTGTATTGAGGGAGGGCTTTAGCAGAGGCTAAAAGCCTGTCCACTTCCTCAATGTATTGCCATACAACTATATGTACAGAGGCCGATGCCTCTATTTTTATGAATTAATATATTTACATATATACACACCTATGTTTATACCTCTATCCATAGCTTTGCTTCCTAGATCTTTCCTCTGTTTCCTTTTACCTTCCTCCCGCCCCACCATCACTCTCACCCTTCTTCTGCCTTTTGGTAATTCCTCTCAGCTAGATTGCTGTTGCTCCAACACCCCTAGTATCTCTATGTCCTCCTCATTGTTGATTTTAATTCCCTAGTTGCTCCCCTGTTTATGGCATTGTTTGCTCACTGCTCCCTTCCCCCACTGCCTCCTCCCACAAGTCCCCTCATAACCATCAATCCCTTTGCTTCCCTTGCCTATCTTATACTGGTAGGCAAAACAACAAAAACAGAGACAAAACTAAAAGAAACCCAAAGATCTAAGAAAAAGAGAAAAAAAATAGCCAAAACCTAAAAGCATACACAATCCCAGGTCTGTCCACTGACCTGTATGACTAACTCCCTACTGGTCCTTAGCTTGAAGTCTAAATTGTGGGCTCCTTGGGGGCTTTGTGGCTTTACTATGCTCCAGTTGCTGATCTGTATGCTCCCTTCTTGGTTTGCCCCACTGTGGTGGTGTCAGACCAGACTCAATCCCATGCCAAGAAATCTGAAAATTATGCCACGTGTCCCCAATATTGTCCTCTGTTGTAGTATGCTCCAGTGAGGGGACATCATGTCTTGAGGTGTTGTTGGCCCTACAGTCCTCACTGTGTCTTAGCAGCTCCACGCAGGTGTGTCATCCTCAGGGCTTGGTGTGCCAGTATGAGGTCTAGTCCCTCACTCTCTCTTTTTCCTTCTTGGTTTGCTTCCGTGTGGGTGTGGCAGGCTGGCCTCTCTCCCCGACCTGTAGGTTTAATGTTACCTTCTATAGCACATACTAATACAGAGGGGGTTGGTTTGGCTCTGATTGGGGCTGGCCCTCTAGGCCTGTCTGTTCATGAGTTGCTCCGTGTGGTTACACTGCCCTCAAGGTTTGACACACTGTGGTGGGGTTGGCACTCACTCTCATTTCTATGGAGACATAAGCAATACTCTCCTCCTCAATTTTCAGAAAATCAGACTATTAAATTCCTTTTTTTACAATAGCTAAAGAACAATTGTTTTTCTCAAAGGATTTGTCCTTTGTCTATAAATGATGCAGTAGTAATAATGAGTACCTTCTCCTGAAATATTTACTTTTAATATTTTAATAAACAAAGAAGCCTATTCAGATAGGTGCTCTTCAAAAATAAGAAATCTGAAAATTATGGAATATATGAATCTGAGTCCAAACTTGCTTGGCAGTTATGCATGCTATAAGTAGAAGACATCCTTAGCCAAAATATTGAAACAGTATTAGATGCTGTTCATGATGTAGTTTTTTTGTGTTTTGAATTAGTTAGCATACACATTTTATCTTATTTCTTTGAATTGATTTATTGAGCACAAAGAAATATCTCCTCTATGTTTATATTTATCATGTAATTTATAATCGTTTTGCATAGTGATTATAAATTTTTAAGAAATGATAGGCAGCATGAGTAAATGTACAAATAAAGAAATGTAGACTAACTGAGGTAATTTAATTTTATGATGGCCAAAAGTAAGCAAGTAAATTAAAACAAATTAAAAGACATGGGAAATAATAATACTAAAGGTAATGTCATAGCGTTGGGGTAATTGGTAGGGTTTGTGTCAACTTGGCTGCGTCAGGTTTCACTTTGGTTTTGTAATTAACTTTAAAAACCCACCAAACTTATTGCCATCAAGCCAGTTCTGGCTCACGGTGTCTTGTAGGGTAGGGACTGCCCCTGTACATTTTGAGACGTTAACTCTTCAATGGGAGTAGAAAACTTCATGTTTCTCTGAGGAGAGGCTGGTGAATTTGAACTGCTGACCTCAAAGTGAAAGCCCAACAAGTAGCTAAAATGCCACTAAGGCTCCTTGCTGTTTTGCAGTAAAGACCCATGATGAGCTCTAACACAATCTAATTACCTCCATAATGGAATCTGTGATACACAGCCCATCAGTTGTAATATAATTGGTGTGGAATGCAACACGCTTAGTGAACTTAATCAGCTTAATGGAAATTTCCTAAGGGTGTTCTGTTTCCAGCATAAGTCAATGTGCTGGAGAGCTTGCTTTCTTTTTGCTGAGTCTCAATCCTGCATCTGGCTCATCAGCCCATGGTTCTTTGTATTGGACTTGAGTCAAAAGCTTGTCATGTTGCTTGCTGATTCTGGGAATTGGCAGTGATTTTCCATGTAACTTTCTGGCCTTAGATTCCTTTACCTCTGCAAGCACAAACCTGGCCTATTGACCTTGGATTAATTCACCTTTGCTACCACCAGTTGATCATCTTCCTGCTGATCTTGGGTTCATCAGTCTCCATAGCTAATGGAGCCATTAGAAGTCTTCAGTCTAACACCTGGCCCACAGACTTGGAACCTGCCTAGACTTGCACTTGGCTCGCTTCTACAACTGTGTGAGCCATTTTCTCAACATATATAAGCTCTGTGGTTTTGCTTCTCTTGATAATCTACCCTAAGGCAGTTGGTTAGAGAGAAAAAGAACAGCTATGCCTCTATAACATTAATTTAAAAAATAAAATGGAATACATTGGAAGAAATTTAGATTAACAATGTCACACATAACTTCAAACTAGCTATATTTCCCACATAAAGAACACAAATAATTTTTTCAGATATGCAATCAATTAAAATAATTATACCTACTCACTGCATTTGGATTAAATAAAGAGCATTTTAATAATGGCCAACTGAGAATGTGAATTTTGTGTTAGATTCTGCTGTTACTACTACTATACCATCAGCTGTGCCTGCACATGGGCCACGCCACATTTTTAAGGGACTAAGGAAGATGGTTGAACTGGAACTCTGTTATTAAATCAATATTTAGATGACAGCCTTTCTCTCACTATATCAGTATTGGCTTTCAAGTGAAAAGCAAACAATTATCATTACATTCTTTATCTATATTCTTACCATATTTGTACTTATATGTTAGTATTTTTAACATGAAATTTGCATCATTTTTATTATGTTCTACCAAAAAAGACAAAATCACTCAAATTTTAGGAATTAATCTAATTAACTCATCGGAGCATACAAGTAACAGTTAATTTCTAATCAGTCATCAATTTGAGGCATCTTAATTATATAGGTATTTTATGAAGAATTATTTACTTTAAGAATATTAAGATTGAATATTTATTTTGGGAATGTCAGCAACTGCTCCTTTCAAATTAAATGATACTCATTCCTTTGTGATTTCATTACCAGTGACCTGTAGCTCTAGTTAAAACATTTCCTTCCAAAACTTTACTCACCATGCTGCTGAATCATTTCTGTCACAGAGTGACTCTATATGAGGACAGAGTAGAATTGCTCCTCAGGATTTCCACCATGAAATCATTTTAGGAACAGACAGCCTCACTTTCCTCTCCTGAAGCAGCTTGTGAATTTGAACTATTGACTTTGTAGTAACAGCCCCACCCCTGTCACAGTACCACCAGGGCTTGTTCATCAAGTAGCAGGAAAAATTCACTTTCTTTTCAACAACATCTCAGTTAAATATAGGTATATATGAATACAGAATTTGTATTGGGGATAAGACATTTCCTTATTTGGAAAATTCTTAAAAAGATAATTCCAAATTTACAGAGAAAATAAAACAATTTGTATTCTCTCAATGAAATAATTCTTTTACAAGAATGTAATGTGCAGGATCTTGCCCTGGTGTTCAGTTTCCTACTCACTCTCTCTCCCAACGTGAACACATTCATCTTTCCTCTTTTGGTGAATCATCATTCCTTCCTTGGACGTAAGCCTCAGATAAGATATCGTTTGTCTTATACTTTCTGCTTTGTCAGGGAATTCAGCCTTGTTCTTGTCAGAGAATTCTACCTCACCTCAACTTGACTGCCACATAATGTTCTGCTGATGGCTGTAGCCATAGCTGGTGTCCAATAACTCATCATTAGTGTATGCAGTGAGAGAAAAATCATATTTTATTATCCTCATATTTCTATATTTATCCATTACCTATTTAATGAATATGCTACTTTATACTTCACGTATATTTTAATTTATTTTTTTAAAAGAAGTTGAATTTCATTGAGTTAAGGGGCAATGAGGGAATGATTAACTTCAATAATACCCGTAAATATTACCTTAACTGATTGGACAAGATCACTAACATAAAAAAGTTCATTTAGAAACTTCTAGCTTGATGATGAACTTCTAGATACAGGTCCTTAAGCAGAGTAACCTAACAAACGTAAACTAAAACAAAATATGTATACGATACCCGAGTAGACAATAGAAACTCAACATATTAGTTTATACTGAGCTATTGAACTATCAACTGAAAAAATACTCGATTATTGTTATTAGTATGTAAAAAATAATATATGTGGGACCCAAATCATAAGAAGCTCTTAAAATATACCAACAAAACAAACTCCCTGCGTTCAGGTCAATTCTGACTCATAGCAACACTATACAAACAGATAAAACGGTCTCTGTGGGTTCCGAAACTGGAACTCCAGGGGAATAGAAAGCCACCTCGTTCTTCCAAGGAGCAGCTGGTAGTTTTAAACTTCTGACATTGCAGTTTTGTTTTTTTAAAAATAATAATGATAAAACAAATGATAGCAATATTATTTATTTGTTTTTGATGACTGCATGTGGCCACAGTTAGAAATAGGTTTTATCTTCACTAGTTGTCTATTATTTTCTCTGTGGCTATTAATAATTTTCTGTGTACTATTAAGCACTCAGCGATGAACTAAAAGGTCAACACTTCAAATCCACCACCATCCACTCCATGAAAAGAAGCCGTGGCAGTTTGCTTCTGTATCTGTCACAATCTCAAGGCCTATGAAGCAGGTCCATCCTGTCTACATATGGCTGTGAGTTGGAATCTACTCCTCAACAAAAGGTGTTTATAATTTTTATCTTCCTTCTGCAGATTAACTTGAAATTATAACTTGCTTAGGTGTAATTGTTAAATTTCTTCTATACTCATCTATAAAAGTGGATACTTACAGAATTTGCTAAATTCTCCTACTTTGGATTGTTTCCTAAATTAGTTGTCACAAGTCAGGGAATATCATTTTTCTTTTTTTTAAGGAATTGCTTCTCTGTAGAACCCAAGAACTTAAAACAAATATGCTGTGTTAGGAATCTGTATTTTTTTCAACTATAGCTCTAATTTTTCCACCATGATACCAAACAATCAAAACACAAAAACCCAGACCCACTGCCATTGATGAGTTCTGCCTCATCTAGACCCTGTAAGGCAGAGTAGAACTGTCCCTGTGGTTTTCTGAGGCTTTCAATCTTTATAGCACCAGAACGTTTCATTATTCTCTTAAGGAGTAGCTGGTGGTTTTGAACCACTAGTAGCCCAAAGGGTAACCCATAACACCATCAGGGCACCACAAGGTATACACATAATAGTTAGCTTAATAAAACTTAATTGATTTGCTTATTCATATTTAATTAATACATTTCAAGTAATTAAGACAAATATGCCCTTTAATTTGTGATAGGCAGTTAGTGACTATGGTAATTGATTCAGAGATTGGACTTTCCCTCACAAAGAAGTGTAAGGAATCTACTTTGTGAAATTATGTAGCACATGACATTTTCAATGAATAACATAGCAATGTAAGCTTTACATGTAGATTGCAAAATTCTCTTGACTGCTAGTGAAAGAAATTTGAAATCTTTGTTGATAATTCCTCAGTATATATAAATTAAACCAAGCTATTGTTCCTGAACATATCCAGAATGTATTCTCATCAAATACATTGGCGAAAATTAAGTAAAATTTGAGGAAAAAATAAAAACCAAAACATGCCACGGATTAAAAAAAATTGTGACGATTACTATTATTATGTGGGAAAGGTAGGCATTAATAGATCTATATTACATGATTCCATTTGCTACAAATACATTGCAGAAAAAGAATAATATCCTTAATAGTACACAGTAGTAACACTGCTGAAGATAATTCAAAAACAGTTGCAGCGAACATTGACAAGGAAGGGCCAGAAATTCAAGTTGAATTGAGAAAAGGATGAAACTTATCTGAAGAAGAGAGTAGCACAAATAAGTTTTCATGTATTTTATTAATGACATAAAAGGACTTCACTGCATAACAAAGTATGAACAATATTTTCAAGCATAGGAATTCTAGAACATATTGTGGTCTGTGATACCTGTACATGGACCAAGAGTCAGTTTTCCATCTGAAAGTGGGAATACTACATGTTGTAAAATGATATCTCAGATTTATCCTATTCCATTTGTTTTCTGAAGAAATAATCCAAAAAGTTTGATTTTATGAAGAAGAATGCAACATCAGAATTCAAAGAAGGCTCACTAATAAGACACCAAATATGGATGAAGGGCATCATGCTTGGTAAAGTAGAGGGTGAGTGAAAAAGAGGAATATTCTCAACTTGATATAGTGACATAGCGGCTGCTAAAATGGGCACAAGCAGCAAACTATGATGAGAGTGCAAAGCAGAGTCTTGTAAAAATGTGTATATGTTTACAAGTTTATGGGGTTAAGAGAATTTGTACTACATAAGCAGCAAATATCTCCTTGGTGTAGAAGTAGATAAATGTGTAAGAATTTGTGTAGGAAAAAAAGCTTGGGACCCCCCCCCCAAAGTCAAAATAATCTACTTTTTTTGGCTACCTGGAATTTTACAAATTACTAGTAGTGCATATGGTTACTCCCTAGGCTGCTAACCAAAAGGCAATGGACTTTTCCCGACAAAGAGGCTCCACAGCCATAGGAGAAAAGGCTGGCATTTGGCTCCTGTAGTTTTATATCTAGGAAATCCAATGTTCTGTCCTGTAGGGTAACTATGAGTCAGAATCACCTCTATGACACACAGCCATAACAACAATAAATTCCCATAGCAACAATAAATTAGTATTAGCAATCTTTTTTATAATCACGTTATTGGGGGCTCATACAACTCTTATCACAATCCATACATCCATCCATCATGTCAAGCACATTTGTACATATGTTGCCATCATCGTTTTCAAAGCATTTTCTTTGTACTTGAGCCCTTGGCATCAGCTCCTCATTTTTCCCTTCCCTCTCCCTCTGTCCCTCATGAACCCTTGATAATTTATAAATTATTATTAGTTTTTCATGCTTGCACTGTCCGATGTCTCCCTTTACCCCCTTGTCTGTTGTCCATCCCCCTGGGAGGGTGTTATAGTTGGTCATTGTGGTCGGTTCCCCCCCTCTTCCCCCACCTTCCCCTTCCCCCACCTTCCCCTTCCCTTCCTGGTTTTGCTTCTCTCAATATTGGTCCCAAGGAGTTTATCTGTCCCGTATTCCGTGTTTCTAGCTCTCACCTGAGCCCATGCACATGCTCTGGGATTAGCAATCTTTTTCATATAGATCGTGGCAGACCTAGAGTGCTGGAATTTGAATGCGGATACTGGCCTTTTTATGTCTTACGACTCTGGGTGAGTCACATTTGTATACCAGAGTTTTGCTACATATAAAAATTCAATACTGTCCACTTTACAGTACTATTTCCAGGATTAAATATATTAATTTTACAAATTACTTTAAATAGTATTTGCTGCATACTTTAACTGGCATAAAATTGCTTGCAATTATTGCCTTTTATAGCATTTTAGAATCCCCCTCCCTTTGTACTGTGTGTGTATACATATATATATACATGTACATATGGAATATTGATACCTCCAGATCAAATTCAATGCCATTCAGTCAATGTTGACTCATAGTGACCCCTATGAATTTCCAAGAGTCTAACTGTTTACTGGAGTAGAAAACCCAGTCTTTCTTCCCCAAAGCTGCTGTTGGTTTTAAACTGCCAACCATGTGGATTGCAGCCCAGCCATAACCACTATATCACCTGGGCTCCTTAATATTAACATACTGATTTAATAAATTATCAAATTAAATCTAAATCTTTAAATCAATCCCTGGCCTTGGGTTATTCATGGTATATGTTTTTCTCTATCTGGCTGTATTTGTTGATACTTTAAAAGCATACTAGATATTTTAGCATGACTGCCACAGACTAGATTTACTATTAATCACTTTGATGAATTACAATTATTTCAAAGGAATCAGTAAGCCTTTTATATATAATAAATATATAAATATTGTTCTCATATCAAACAAACCACAAAAATTTAGTTGATCTGATATAAAATTTTAGGTGTGCAATATTTCTCTTTGATGTATCATTGAAAATCCCTATTTTATTGTTTTTTAGAATTAGAGTTGTGTGAGCCAGATTTTTGCTTATAAATTTTTGCAACTAAATTCTTAAACATTATTTCTTTGCATTCCTAGTTAAAATTTTATATAAAGTGTATACAAAGTATCATTTAAAAAACAAAACAAAACTATTTTCTTAAGTGCTGAATTTACAATCATTTGCTCCTATTATCCTGTTGTTTTTATTGATTATTTTGAGCAAAATTAATAGAGGTATATTAGTGGTTAAAAGCCAGTTTTCCCTTTTAATTAAAAGTCCTTCATTTATATTTATATATATGTTTTATTTCTGTCAAATTATAAATGTTCAATGTGAGTAGCTTTTGATAACACAGACATATTTAAATCTGAAAATAAAAATAAATATTGGAACATAATAGATTATGACATAATCTATGTACAGTAAGAAATGAAAGCCACATGTATTTAACAAAATGTTAACATATCAAATGATTTTTTGGTTTCCCCCTTATTGAGAATTAATGAAACTCTATTTTACATATCCCGTTTTCCCAAAATGTGGCCCATCTAACCACATGAATCAAGAGAAGTCTCTATCCTGATGCCTGACCTGCCAGTTTGAGACTTGCTATTGTACACAACTAAGTAAACTATTTCCCTGAAATCTTTCTCTCTCTCTGTCTCTCTCTCTCTCTCTCTCTCCATTGCTCCTCTACAGAACACAACCTAAAACTAGAAACCATATGCAATCACAGAATAGAGAATACATGGATTAAATTGATTTTATTTATGAAGTGAGACAATGAAAATGTTCAAAATGTTCAACATCAGCAGTCAGTATAAGAGGCTACCAGAGGAACAGACGATTACTCCTAGATAAGTTCAAGTTAAAGGTGAAGAAAATTAAAACAAGTACACAAAGCCAAAGTATAATAAAATAAAGTTGATAGCCCTCCTGATGGTAAACACCATACCAAGAATAAATTTGATGGTAGGAAGCATTACTTTGACATTGAGTGTATATATGAATTGCAATTGTTGTTTTCCTTGCACCTCTAGGTTCTATTAAATTTTATATTTACACACATGATAAGTAAGCACACATCATTTTTATCCAAAGCAAATGAAAGCAAAGTGTCCGTTAGGAAATTCACCAATATGCCCATTTATTAAAATATATAGTGGCTGGGGTCTTAAAGGCTTGAAGTCAAACAAGATGCCATCTGGCAAGGTAGTAATAAAGCACACACATGGCAGAAGCATGCCAGCCTGTGTCATCATGAGATGTCAACAGGAAAATGTATCAGAAATTCAAAAACAAACAAACTGACATGAGGGAACATAGGCAAGGTGGAGACCCAAAACCCTTCTGTAAGACAATTGGACAGGCCCTCACAGAAAGGCCCCACAGAAGGGATGATATATCCAGGGTGCAGTATAGCACTGATGAAACACACAACTATCCTCCAGTTTTTAAAAAACTCCTGCCCCCACTACTATGTCCCCAGTTTGGCTTTGCCTATATTTTTAGACTACTCTTTTTAAAAATGATTTTTTAATTATTAAAAAAATGCATCCACTGAAGAAATAGACAATGAAATATTCTTAAATCTCAAAAAGAGTAAATTTGACCAATTGAAATAATGATCAAAGATGAATTATAGAATGGCATCAAGAATATCCTACATAAACAAAACATGCAGTCATTAAAATGATAAGAACATCTTTGGGTATAATATTGAATGATCCAGGGAGTATGAACACAAAAGGGAAGGAACACACAGAACTATGTACCAAAAAGCATTTGATGATGCTTGTCCATTTCAGGAGGTACAATAAGATCAAGAACCAATGATACTGAAGGAAGATGTTAAGGAGATACTGAAGACATTGACAAATGGCAAGACTCCAAGAATTGACAAAATAACAATTGAAATGTTTCAACAAAGAGATGTAACCCCAGAAGTATTCACTAAACTATGAAAAACAAAACAAACAAAAAAACCCAGCTATTTGGTCAGTTGACTAGAATAATTCCATATAGGTGCCTATTTAAAAAAAAAAAAGGTGACATAAAATACGGAAATAATTGAATTTATTACTAATATCACATGCAAGCAAAGTTATGTTGTTGATAACTCAAAAATAGTTGCAGCAATACAAGGAATGGCCAGGAATTCAAGGCAGACTCACAAGAGGATATGAAAGGAGGGATATCATTGATATCAAATGGATCTTGGCTGAAAGAATACAAGAAAGAGATTTACCTGTGTTTTATTTAATATCAGACATTTGACTGAAATACAACAAATTATGGTCAACACTGCCATGAATGAGAAATCCAGAACTCTTGTTTGTGCTCTTATGGAACTAAGAGGCTGTCATTTTAAGAGAACAAGGCACTATTTCATGGTTTAACATCAGAAAAGATGTGTATTAGCACTGTATCTTTCACCATACATTTTCAATCTATATCCTAGTAAATAATCTGAGAAGTTGTGTTATATGAAGAACATTGAATCATAAAGGAAGACTTACTAACAACCTGCAATGAAAACTTTGCTTGCTGAAAGTGAAGAGAAGTTGCATCACTTACTAATGAATACCAAAATCACCAGTCTTCAATACAGATTACATTTTAACGTAGCTCTCTTAGACTCTCTGACTACCTACCATTGAGTCGATTCTGACCCACAGCCACCCTGGAGGAAACAGTAGAACTGCCCCTGTGGGTTTCCAATACTATAGCTCTTTCTGAAGTAGACCGTCTTATCTTTCTCATACGACTTTCACACCGTGATACAAAAATCCTCATACGGGCACCAATAAGCAACATCATGATAAATGGAGAAAAGATTGAAATTAGTAAGGACTTCATTTATTTGGATCTGTAATCAATGCCCATGAAAGCAGCAGTCAAGAAAACAAATGATGTTATTGTATTACACAAAACAGCTGCAGAAGACCTTTGGAAAGTGTTAGAAAGAAAAGATGTCACTTTCAGAGCTAAATGTGCCTGAGCCAAGCCATGGTATTTTCAGTAGCCGATGAAAGTTTGTTTCACAGATGCGTGCAAAAGTTTGATAGTGAATAAAGAAAACCAGGGGTGGTGAGAAATCGATCCTGTATTTTGGCATATGCTATCAGCAGGGATTAGTCCATGGAGAAGGGCGTCATACTTGGTAATTGTCAGCAAACAAGTGGAAGACTCTTGAGACAGTGGCTGCAGTACAGGTTCAAACTTGGCAGTGATGGGGAATGTGGCACTGGATTAAGGCAACAGTTTGTTCTGCCCTAATGGGGCCAGAAGTAACTCCATGGCACTGAACAATACATTTTAAATAAACACTGAATATATATTAGTATAAAACAAAGCCACCAATTAATACCTGTCAACCTGGCAGGTACTCAAAACATTTTTTGGTGCCTGAAAATATAGTCACCTTCCCCAAAATATTTATTTCATTTGAGTTCAGATAATAGAGGTAGAAATACATATTACCTATGCTTTTACTTTGAACTGATGGCTCATTAAAACTATCACTCACAAAGAATTGCTTAATTGTATAGTATTGCTGCCCTGAAAATACCCAATTACATTTTCTTCAATTAACTTTTACTAGCTGATGTTTACAAGTAATTTAGTGAAATTAGGTGAAGGTTAAATTACTTTAGCAATCAGAGGTGTATTTAAGTGGTAAAATATAGAGCAAGAACTACTTGTGTTTATAAATATGCATATTAACACCACTGCCCTGAGGATAAAACATCAACCCTCCCCATTTAATGCTAGCAATAAATCTCCACATTTCACGGCTTCAAGATGCAGAACTCCATGACATACACTCAGCCATTTAAACAAATTAGGTTTCCATAAACATACCTCGAAACGATGCCCTTTAAAGCGACATTTCACTTAAGTACAGATGCCCCCAAAACTGTATTTCAAGTTCTATCATAGTTAAACTATATACTGAAACTTTCTACTTGCAACAAGTTTTTACCAATTACAACAATCATAATCAAAAGTGTCCATGTTTTCTAATTGGAGTTTATTACCTATCTTCTATATAACATATCTTTTTCAGGAATCCTTGGTTTAAATATATAAATTGTCATTTACCAAGTCTCTCAAAATACATATTTTAGGTTTATCCCCATTTTTTGAGTTCAACTGTCTTAGTTGTTCCTTGAATTCTTAATTTTTAAATAAAATTCTGTTAATGTAATCTTCTAAAGACTTAGCCAAAAATTTTATTCATGTTTTTAAATTAGTACTGTTTAATAAGCTTTATCAAATTTAGTAAATATTTAAGACAATGTGAAACATTTTTCAAGGTTTCAAATACACTTCAAATATATTTAAATTAATTTATGCTTGTTTCAGTTTTAGGGATTTTGTTTTTTCTCTCCCTGGCTGTGACTTAATTGACAGGCTAGACTCCACTCCTTCACTCTTATCCTCTCAAATTGACAAATGATTACATAACTACCACAATGGTCAAAAAACAAATGAAGGAATGATTATGATTAGAGAAGGAATAAAAGACTACATTTGTGTTGTTTATCTTTTCAGCTAAGGGCAATAGAATGAGTTTGATAAATAATTAATAAGAAATCCATTTAGACAGTTCACAATGGTTAATTTCAAATACAATTTGATCATCAGTGAATTATCAGCATTTGTTTTATCATAGGGTATATTGCCCAGAGTTATCTGCTTTTTAAATTAATTGTATTTTTACTCTCTACTTGCCAACTCTAATCTCTTTTCTATGAACAGTATTTTTTCAGCTAGCTGTATTCTTTAAAATATGTAATGAAAGAAAAATTTTATTATGTTGCCTTTGACAAAATAGTCACATTATTGAGTCTTAACTGAAAATAAATTCTCAGGTATATCTTTCATTACACATTATATATTGTACTTAGAGAAATATTCATTATACTAGGTTTTCATATGGGACAAATGAAAAATTTTGTTGTTTAATCTTTTGGCAAAAATATAGCAGAAAAATCTGCTCCCATTTGACAGTTTCTAGATTACAAACCAATTATATTGTTTACATTTTTCAAATTGTGTCAGCATTCTCATTTCAATTTTAGTTGTAGCAGTTTCTTTCATTTAATATCCTTTCCTCCAACCTTTTCATCTGTGCATTAAATTGTGTTTCTTTTTTTTAAAAGCACCTTTCTCAAGGGTGATCAACTTTCCCTTTTGTAATTTAAAATTGCTATTTAGTGTAAAGGTAATTGTAGAGGCTACTGTCAATGGAAAGTTTGAAGAACAACTCAGGACCACCATTTCAGGGACCCCCCAGTCACAGTAGGTCTTGCTCCGTGCTATTTTGTTTTAATTGGGATTCATCTGTTGTCCAGATCTGAACACTTAGTAGCCGAGTGTCATCTTGCTCTAGTCTCAAGGTGGAGAGGCAGTGGTTCATGTAGATAACTGGTCCTACAGTACGGCTTCTGCTCTGATTCATGGGCCTTTTTCTTTCACTCTTGTTCCAGTTGAATAATTCATGGGTTTTCCCATTTCTCTTCTGTTCCAGAAGAATAAAGATCAATAGTTTTATGTTCAATGTCCTCTTGTAAGCTTTTAAGACTCCTGATATTACTCACCACCCATGGAGGTAGAACATAAACTTTAAAAACTGTTAAGTCAGTTGACTGGGTTGTCCTCTGAGGCCATAAATTCGAAACCCTTAAAGCATGAGAACTAAACTTAAGAGATGATTGGTTATGTCCAATTAATATAATCATCTGGCTCCACCCCACACATCAACTATTTTTGTTGCTTGTTATTGCTGCAAACCAAAAATCTTTTAACTGACTCATCCAAAATGTTTACCAAGTTCTTTTAGACAAAGATGACTTATTTCTAAGGAATTTCATTAGCCATCATATAAATAGACTTGTAAATGCTTATCACACAGGCATCCACACCTGCAGGTCTGAGTTCCCCAGTAAAGCCAGATCTCTTATTCTCTCCTCTCTTCACTTATCCCCTGGTACAGAGCAGAAGGACAGTAATAATTATTTGATCAATTCAATACAATTATTATCTATAAACTCAAGATGAAAACAAGTTACTAGAAAGAATAGAAAGGATTTCGTTATGTTTCAATCAATTGAACATTTCATTTCAGTAATATCAAGGTTACATTTCAGAATGCCCAACATGACAAAGTGGGACTGCCCCAAAAGGCTTTCTAGGTGGTGGTTTTTATAGATACAGATCACTAGTGCTTTTTCTCTGGAGCTGCTGAGTGGGTTTGAACCGCAAACATTGTGCTTTAGAGTGCACTGCTTAATCATTTTGCCAAGGCTAGTTAGATACTACACAAATACAAATCAACTGGTTGTATATAGTTCTCCTACTTAACGTAATCTCCATGAGAAAGAAAAGTCAAAGGAGCAAGAGTAATGTAAGCTCTTGGGTGTCTGATTAAATTATTGAGTACAAAACTGATGATCTGAAATGGAAACCCTCACCTCTTTTAAAATAAAAATAGTTGTTTGTTTTTAAAAAGGCTATTGTGGATTCATTATTTCTTCATTGAACTGTAACTGAGAGTAGAAAGCAAATATTTGTTTCATGTCTATTACTTTTCACTTGCTGGATATTTTAGCTATAAAATGGTACTTGGTCTTAAAAAATTTCTGAGAAGTATTTATTATTTCTATTTTATTCATATATTAGGGAACTGGTTATTTATGAAGTTAGGCTGTTATGCATAATAATACAGCTACCAAGACATACCCACTCAAAATCTAACTACTGCATTCGAGGTGATGGTGAGCCTGTAACTTTTATGGGATCTGATAACCTCAACTTCCTCCTAATAATTGGAAACATTGACTTTGCTAGCCCAATGCCTGACAACGCCAGCAGAGCACCTTGTCCAGAAGTGCAGCCACCCTTATAAACCAAATATATGGGGGCTTGACGTTGTTAAGATGCCATTTTACCTGGATTTACAATCAGCAGCCACAAAAGCAGCAGTCAAGAAATCAAGTCACATATGAATTGAAAAAATCTACTACAAAAAATTTCTTTGAAATGTTACCCCCCCCAAAAAAAATCTCTTTGAAGGGTTGGTTTGTGCTTGACCCGAGTGTTGGTATTTTCAATCACTTATATGCACACTAATTGGCAATACATAAGAAAAGCTGAAGAAGGCTTGACACTTTTGGTACAGAATATGGAATGCGACACTGACTGCCAGAGAATGAGCAAATCTGGCTTGAAATTACAGTCAGATACATCTGTGGGGATGGTGGTGAGACTTTGTCTCAGGTACTTTGAACATGCTATCAGAGGGGATCGATCCTTGGAGAAGGACATCATATTTGGAAAAGTCAGCCAAAAAAAAATAGGAAGTTCTTCAGCAAGATGGACCGGCACCGTGAGAGCATCAGTGAGATCGACATGGCCATGGCACTGACACAGCGAGAGCTTCGGTGAAATAGACATGGCCACGGCTGGGAGGCTGGTGCAGGCAGAGCTCTGTTACATTGTTGTCCATCGGCTCTCACTAGCTTCAGAGCCAACCTGGTGACACCAACGCACAGCAACAGGTTTGGGTTTAATGTTTTCTTTGACCCTTTATTCCATGCTGTTCAGATTTGGATACTCTATTTAATTTGATGGCTGAATAAAATAAAGGAATCAGTCATTAAATAAAGAAAGTAAAATATATTGATTATATCCTATATACTTTAGTGCTAAGACTTCTAATAAAGCAACTTTAGTGCTAAGACTTCTAACAAAATAAAAATATGCTGTTAATGTTTAATTACTTAATTCTCCTATGCACCCCATGAGAATATTTTTTCCTATGGTATAAATGAGGAGACTGATTCAGAGACATTCAATGATCTGTCTGATAAATACAGGACAACTGACATGCATTTTGAGAGAGCTACTTCCAATGGTCCCACCTCACTAATTTGAAGTAAAATTTATTTACTTAAGTGCCACATTTTCTCTTTAGGTACCAAAGTATTTTATTTACTAGACACCTTTTCCAAATAGTGTAAAAGTTCATATAAACTGATTTTTCTTTATTGATTTACTTAGTAAAATCTCTTCACTGAAATGCGCAAATGCAGTTGAATTTCCTTAAATGTCCCAAATTATTGGTGCTACCTTTTAAAATGCATTTATTCATTTTCCAAAAGATGTAAGTGATAAAGAATAACATTGTTATTTGTTAGCAAAAAGTTTAAAATGGCAACATTGGCTATGCTACTGCATCTTTTCTTTTAAGATATCTAATTTCCTCTTATTCTTAAAAATAATTTCCTCAGGAATATCTTTCCTGGGAACTCTCTAGAATAGGATAGATCCCATATTACACATATAGCTGTTCACTAAAAATATTTCTATTGAATTGCTCAATGCTTTTCATCCTGATGAGCCATAAGATCCAAGAGGCACAGGGACGGCATCTGCTACATCCACTGCTCTGTCTCAGGGGCCTCATCCCGTGGTGGGGATACAGAAACATTTGTGTCTTTGTTTTCTTGTTTTGTTTTTAATGGTTGACTTACTGAATAAAAATTATAGAACTCTCTTAACATTTTAGGTATCTGATCCAAATATCCGCTTCTATAATGCTCTTGAATTTTTCCATGTAAGGCCCAATTGTAGTATAACTATTATTTTGTGGTCTAAAACTGGAAGAAAATTGAATGCACGCTAGCTTATGTTCACTTGATGTTGTCAGTCACAAAGCACATGTTTATTTTCAAAAGTATCCTCTCCACCTTCATGCTTCTTTCCTTCTTTATTTCTCTGTTGGTCTAGAGCAAACATACCCAGTGCTAAAACAGACATCATAAGCATGGTAAATTGCCAAATGGCTCAGGCAGTACCATATATAGCACCATTCATCTCTTGATTTATTTAATCACTACTCTCCATTTACAAATATAGATATGTATTTCTTTGCCGAATGCATTTTTCTCTCAAGTACTTGCTGTGCTGCTGCTCGGTGTAATTTCAAAATCTTTTACTGATAAAAACAAATGAAAATCACTTGTTTAATCACATTACCAAATCAAAGAGTAGACACTGATCGCTTTTTTTGTCTGAAATATTGCCGGCAACAAAATTGTTTTCTAAAAATATTTCAACCCTGTATTTTGGAAAGAGGCAGAGCATGAAGTCAATTTTATTATTTGGGGGAAAATGTTATTTCTGCTTTATGCAGCTTTTATGTACTATTCATTATGTGTCATGATGAACAAATCAAACGGGCTCTGCAAATGGTCCCTCATCACAGGTCCTACTGTCCCAGCACACCTTCCCAAGGACTGTGGTGGACTGCATGTGTTGTTATTAGCTACCTCATTTATACATCCATTTATTTAACAAACGTAAATATCAAGCTTTCATTATGTGCTAAGAACAATGTCAAATGCTGAAGTAACAAAAGTGAATAGGAAAATCCTAAACTTAGGAAACTCAGTCTGAAGCAGCCAGGAATAGCTACATAACTTAAATTTCACAGTGAAAATTAAGAATACTGGAATGTTTCTTCAAAATGCAGAAAAAAATCTATCAAACAATATAATATAAAACTTTTTTTTATTTTCATGTTTATTTGCACATTTTCCACCTGTGATTTTATAATTCTTATTATTTGGTATTTACTATCATTCTTTCTTTCTTGGACATTTTTACTCCCTTTCCCATGGACTTACCGCCCCAGCCTGTGAAAGATGGGTAAACCTCAAGCAGGATGCATTTATTTGAGTGATATAGATTGGGTGAGAGGCACGGGAGTTGCTGAATGCTTCATGATGTGTCAGCTCTGAGAAACTGCCACCACCCCACCCCCAATCCCCCCAGCCCCCACACAGGCACCCTGTGGAATGTGCACCCTGCACTACCTGTGTTGTGCTCCAGCGCTTGACAAGAGAAGAGAGTTACAGTGATCAATAGGAATAAGGAGGAGTAGAGGAGGAGACTAAGCAAGGTCAGGTTCTCTGTGACAGAAGTATGGGCTGTTAAATGTTCACATAAGGCAGGACACATGTGCTCCAAGAATCCAAGTCTCATTTTTCACACACACATATACACACATAAACACAGTCCCATGAGCCTTTGCTTACAGAATAAAAAATTTAAGATCAAATAATTAAAAACGCAAAACAAAATCAAGATAGTATTTGCAGATTATTGAATCCCAAGTATAGTGCTCTCTAAGAGCAACCCTTATCTATTATTATTATCATTGTAGACACTGATCTAAGCCTACAGAGCCAGACCTTTAAGAAAGAGATAGTAAATCGATAAGTCAAAGGCATTGTGAAAGCTCAGTTACAGGATATTATAGAGACACAGAAGAGGGACAACATCTTGAAGTAGAAGTTGTGTGTGTGTGTTTAGGAAGTTCATCAGGAAAAGATACTTTAGAGATTCTTAAGATTCTGAGCTGAATTTTAAGAGGCAAGAGAAAATAACTCCATATTCAAGAATGAAATCAGCCAACAGAAAATTTTTTTTAAAAGTGTATGCTATTAGTTTAGTATTTCTGAAGTCTCGAATTTGGGGAAAGGAGATATAGAAAATGAGGTCAATGCTGAGTTTTATGTGTGTTGGTTTGGAGAAGAGCTATAATCATATCAAAAATTAGGAGTCGTAAAAGGGTCTGCAATACTGCTGTGTTGTGGCTCAAAAGGGTGCAGTTCAGTTAACCAGATGTCATCTGGCTAAGATTTACATTAGGACCCGACAACCTTTTCCCAATGATCCTTTATTACTTGTACATGAAATCTAACTGAACAGAAATGGGATAGGAATATAGACTCATTTCTTAAACAACAAGACAACATAAACGTAATGAAGTACATGAGATTAACCTCAATTTAAGGATGTGTGTGTTGCTGATTAATTTGAGTTTTGAATCAGGATTTAAGGTTGAAATACTTTTCTTACCAGTAGGCTTGATGATATTGTATGGGATACTTGTATGTTTGACAAGCTTGGTGATTTTGAGTTGGGCTCATTGACAACATCTGAGCAAGTCGGCTTCATTATGTAATTTCAGAATACTCTTAATTGCTCCTTTCCTTCAACTCCACTAAATGCTGATGATGGGGGGGAGGGGGCTG
>NW_022111310.1:7322681-7346297 GCF_000313985.2 Echinops telfairi
GGAGGCCTGCTTTGGAGGTTGTTACTGGATTGACAGGACACTCTGTCCTAGAAATAGTATGATATTTAGTCTGTGCTCAATCTTAAAAATAATATGACATTATCTTTGAATTTGTCTCACTATATCTCTTCCAATCAATCAAATGTTAATAATATAACTCACAGTTATGAAAATGACAAAAATAATTATCCTTGAATGTTTATTCTGGCATGCATTAAAGTAGACATTTCATAAGTTTAATTTTCTTAACTCTAACACCAAAACACTGAATTATGTACAGAAAAGTGAGATTCACAGATGTTTGTAATAGGCCCAAGGGCATAGGCTGGAAAGACATGTAAAAGGACTTGAAAACAGCCCAATCTGACTTCACAGTTGTGCCCTTCAACTCTATGCTGTGGCCTGAGGGGAGAGGGACACATTGCTAGGTCTGTATTTGTCAAGTTACATCAGGTGCATTAAAATAAATCAGAATGGGCATATGTGTTTTAGGCCAGTTCATCAAGGTTATGGGTTCTAGAAAACTCAATCTAAATAAAATGCCCCTTTGTCCTTAGTCTCTGTTCTGCGTGATTTTCCCACAAACCTGGGGAAGCTGTATAAACTCATTGGAATTTGATGATTCAGACAGGAAAATCGATCTCTAGCTCCTCATGGGAAAGTAAAACCCAAAACGAGCAACTCTATGGAAATGAAATTTCATTTATAAATTCAAAACACTACCTGCACAACACATAAGGTCACTACGAATCGAGTCAATTACAATGGAAATGGGTTTTTGTTTTGTTTTGATCTTTATAAATAGTATAAAATATGAAGAAATATAATCTAACATCAAAACAATCATCAATTTCTAGAATTGTTTTATAATCCCTTTGAGTGTTTTCAATACACTGAAAGAGTGGGAAAAAAAGAAGATAAGAATAATGAGTATAACTATGCCTGTTATATCAAAAATAGTAAAGTCAGGGATTTAGAAATGATGAGTATTTACTAGATACTAAATTCTCAGACTCAAAAGAACATGACTTGCGTATCTAGTAAATGCATTCTTCCATACTACCTACCTGCAACTTGTCTTTGTACAACATGTCTGTATTAAAATGATCAAGGATTTGTAATTCTGATAAATTCTAGTTTTATAATTTTTTATATGAAGATAGGAAGCATAAATAAGAACACACTGAAAATTCTATAAGTGAACATTCTCCCAATGTAAACCTGGTTACAATCTACTAGCAGAGAATGAAGTCTTACAGCTGTAATGCATGGTTATAATTATATTTTGTACACACTGTTTGTGTCTGTGGAACTCATACCCAATAATGATTTTGCATATCAAATGTGTTGCATCTACTTAATTTGAAATGCATTATTTATAGACTCCCAGTCCATTTTTACTCCCGAAAATGCTGTGACTGCTATTCTTAAAAGTCACTTCTTAATGCTTAGAAAAGAATGGAAGCATAGTCCTCTCTGTGGGTGAACACTATGAATAACAGAACTTATGCTGCAATTCCTGTTTTTCCCAGCTACTTATAATATACTTTCCTAAGAAGAACATTAAGACACTATATTTAGAAGCAATAGATTTCAAAAAGTTATATTTGGTTTTAGGTTTCTTAATAATATAGGTCAAAAATCTTCTTATATCAATAGACTTAGAGAAGAACATTTCTAGTCAAGTTAATATCATAATTAAGTGTGTGTGATACAAACCAAAATAGAAGGGTAGAGAATATACTGGGTTCTGAGCCATATTATTTGAAAGGTCATCTCTCATATTCAAATCCGTTACTAAGCTGAAACATATTCAGATAGGAAATCCAAACTATATTCATTCTCTAATATAAAATTAGAGTGTATTGTCTTACAGAAAAATCCTCTCAACTGAACCAGTAAGCAACATCATGATAAATGAAAAAAATTATATTTACATTGTCAAGGATTTTGTTCTGCTTGGATCCACAATCAACACCTATATAAGCAGCAACAAGGAAATCAAATCACATATTCCTTTGGGCTGCAAAAGAATTCTAGAAAATATCAAAGAGCAAAGGTGTTTCTTTAGATAAGTGTAACTTCCCTCAAATCATTGTATTTTCAGTAGCCTCAGATGTATAGGAAATCTGGACAATCAAAAAGAAAGACAGATAAAGAAATGATGCCTTTAAATTATGATATAATAAAAGAATATTGAATATATCATGAAATGCCAGAAGAGCAAATAAATCTATGTTGAAGGAGGTACAGCCAGATTACCTCTAAAAGGCAAGGCTGGAGAGACTTCGAATCATATACTTTCACGCTTAGTAAAGTAGAGAGTCAGCAAAAAAGAGGGAGATTCTCAGTAAGATGGGCTGATACATTAGCTACAGCAATGGGCTCCAGCACAGTGAAGATGTGGGGACAGTACCAGGCACGCCCCATATTTGGAGCTGCTGTACGTAGGTAGGATCACTGTGTGTCAGGACTGATTTGACGGCACCGACAATTTTATTAAACCAGAGGGTTTTGAATCATGACATGAGGAACTCTCATCTTGTCAAATGTTGCGAAGCAGAGATTCTAGCTGTTCTGTTTAATCAGATCACTTCACCTCTTGTTCTTTGTCTTTCCTGTGTTGAAATGAAGGCATTTGTCTCTGGGACTTTTTGGTCTTTCTATGTTTTTCAAAACCGTATTATTGGGAGTTAATAAAGACATCATACAATTCTACAGTTCCATCCCATCAAGCCATATTGTACAGCTGCTACCATCAAGCCATATTGTACAACTGCTACCACAGTCAGTTTCAAAGCATTCTCTTCCTTACTGAACTCCTTGACATCAGCTCCACGTTACCCTCCCCCACACAGCTGTGGCCCCAAGAAAACCTTTTATACTTGCTGTCTCTATTGGCTCATCAATCCTAGGTTTCATAGACTGGGAAACAGAAAAAAAACATAGCACGAATATTGAAGAGGATTGTACAGAGTTGCCCCTGGTGGAGCAATTTGGTAATATTTCCCAGCTCACTGCAAAGCCCTCTGCTCAAACCCACCAACAGCTTCTCAGAAAAAAAAACAAATAAGGCAGTCAACCCCAGTAAAGTTCTACAGACTCAGAAAACCTGTGTGGAGCACCATGGGTTCAGACTGAGTAGACAAAAGTGGGTTTGGATTTTAATGCTGTTAACATCTATTCCATCATCCATTTAGCACACACTAGATCATTTTTGTCAACTTGAAATCTAAATATAATTGGCTTAGATTTTTCCAAAAAAATTAATCTCTAGAATTACAGAATCATTCCCAAGTAATGTGAAGTATGGATATAAGGGTAAATATTCGGATGTTTCAAATATTTACTTCAGCAATTTATGGGCTTTCTTGTTATATTATGTATGCAGTATCTTCCTTATATTAAATCAATCTGGAATTGAAAAGAGACAACATTTTATACTGCAGAAAAGATAAAGCAAATTATAATGAAACAAACCAACAATCTAATGAAACAAAAGCACAACATATGTGCATGCCTTCATCCATAAAAAAGGTTTATTAACAAGTTCAAGTGGAATATTGGCTTATTAGCAACTTTTGGCACATGTAAAGAAATTTATGCTTTGGTGGTGTAGTGGCTTAGACATTGACTTGCTAATCACAGATTGGTGATTCAGTCTACCAGTGTCTCCGCAGGAGAAAGACAAGACTATCTGCTACAAGACTGACCGCCTTAGGAATTCCCTGGAGCAGGTCTACTCTGTCCTGAAGGGTCGTGATGAGTTGGAATCGAAACAATGAAAGTGGCAAAAGGTTTTATATTAATATAGGCGATTACATGCATATCTATTATGAAATACCTGCTGTTGTCAGATGCCCTCTCAAACAAAAACCTAACTCGCTGCCTTCAAATCAATTCTGGTTGATAGGGACCCAGTATAGGTTTCCAAGGCTGTAACTGTTATGGGAGTAGAAAGCCTCCTGCGGTGGTTTTGAACTGTTGATCATGAGGATTGCAGCCCACTAACCACTGGAGCTCCTGATCAGATGCCCTCTAGTCAGCCTGAACGCTCCTCACATAGTTCCTGTCTGTGTCTTGTTGCAGCCTCTGTGTCAGTCCATCACCCGAGTTCTTCCTTTTCAGTTGCCTTTACAAGCATAATGTCCTTCACTAGAGATCGGGCCCTCCTGATAGATGTCAAAGTAGGTGAATCAGTCTCACAATTTTTGCCTTTATGGAGCAAGCTGATTATACTTCTTGCAACACTTATTTGTTCATTCTTTGAATACTTCATGGTATATTTAATAATCTTTGCCAGCATGATTATTTAAAGGAACCAATTCTTCTCTGGGTCTTCCTTCTTCATTGTTTCCAAACTTTGCATGCCAATAACATAATTGTCAAAGCTTATTGATTGTATGTTTGATTAATTTAAAACCTCCAAAGTTGGTAAAAATAAATCTTCTATTTCCGCTTGATTTAAATTGACAATTGATGCATAATTTGAATGATATTTATATTAATTGGTTTTCTTTGTTGGTATGTGGATAGTATCCTTTTTTGTATTTGTGTAAAACCACACCACTGTCCATTTTGAAATGATTTTTCATCATCCCACACAGAGACAACAGAGACACAGCACCCTTTAAGCAATAACTCCCCATTTTTTTGTCCTCCAAACCCTCATTGTTGTTGTTAAGTGTAATTGAGTTGGGCCTGACTCATATAAAAGAAAAAAAAAAACATTGCTTGGTCACGCAACCATCCTTATCACTGTTTTGTAGGAACCCAGTATTTCAGCCACCGGGTCAGTCCATCTCATCAAGAGTCTCCCTCTTTTTCTCTGCCCTCTACTTTACCAAGCATGAAGCCCTTTGCCGAGGAATGATCTCTACTGATAACATATCCAAAATACTTGAGATAAAGTCTCACCTTCCTTGCTTGTAAGGAACATTCTGGCTGTACTTCTTCCTAGCCAGATTTGTTTGGTTTTGGGGCATTTCATGGTACTTCCAATATTCCAAACGCACCGATCCTTCTTCAGTCTTCCCCTATTCAGTGCCCAACTTGCATTTGCGTATGAGGCAATTGAAAATACCATGACTTGGGTCAGGTGGACCTTACTCCTCTAAGAAACATCTTTGCTTTTCAATATTTTAATGAGGTCTTATGCAGCAGATTTACCCAATGCAATGTGTCTTTTGAATTCTTGAATACTCCTTCCATAATCATTGATTGTGAATCCAAGTAAGATGAAATTTCCACAACTTCTATATTTTCCCTGTCATAATGTTATCTGTTGATGCTGACGTCCTTCATCCTTGATCTTCATCAGTAAGTACTCCAAGTCCTCCTTACTTTCAGCAAGCAAACAAATCCTCTTCACTTTCTGCAACCAAGCAAGTGTAGATTACCAAGACGGAATTAGCTGACCACCTCTGAGGAAGAAAACACTGAAACATTTATGAATAGTAATTTCTAGTTATCGCTAATATAGTGTTTCCTATATATATATCTGCCTGAACTATATGTTTTGTATACAATCATGTACCATCAGACAACATCCAATAGAAACTATAGTCATGTTCTGAAGTCTCATAATGCCTATTCCGTGACAATTTTGAAGTACTTACAATGGCTATTTTATTCATAGAAAGATACATTATATACTAGATACCAGGACTGACATTAAACTAACAAAGTTCAGATAGGAATCAATCATATCTAACTGTTCTGACTTACATGCAAATTTAGCTTATTTAAAGGCTTAGGAACTCAAAGCATTTATAATATATAGACTACTTGTGTTAGCACTACATCCAAATCATGGGGCTTCCTATTTTATAAAACATTATGGATGTTAAACAACACACACTGTATATAAGATCATATAATGTGAATCCTTTTGTATCTGATTTATATATTTTTGTGTGTCTGGTCATATTTATCATTGAGGATGGATAATATTCCATTGTACATAGGCACTGAGTTCAGTTTACTCATTTTATGTATAGATGGACATGAGGGTTGCCCTTATATTTTGGCCATCATGAATGATATTGCAATAAGCAATGATGTTCATACGTTCAGATCATTTGGGTATATCCCTAAGAATGGAATTTCTGGATGATATGTTAATTCTGTTTATTTGAAAAATTGTCAAGCTATTTATCGTAGTGGATGGACTATTTTACATTCTTTCAGTGTGCCATTTCTCCACACTGTAACCAACATTTGTGATTATGTATCTGAATATATATACACAGATATATATATTCAGCTAATAACCATCCACATGGATATCAAATGGTGTTTCATTGTGATTTTAATTTGCTTTTCTCTAATGACGAATAATGTTGTGCATATTTTCAGGGTCTGACTAGATTACTGCTGGCTTGGACTTTTCAATCCCACATTGACTTCTGTAGCCTAAAACTGACTGGATTCCTTCATTGAATCCCATTTCTACCCTTTCAATTCTTCCTCGTGTACCATGAAGCTTTTGTGAGCTCCATCTCGTCGAGAATTCTGACCAGAAATTTTCCATTCAAACCCTAACTTGTCTCATGCTCAGTGTTTCCCTTACTTACTTTCACTCTGTTAAAGACATTTTCTGCTAGGTTTTTAATTGTGTACATTTTCAACTCTACTGTGCAAGTGTCAAGGACTATGCTGGGATAAGGGACATATCATTATATTTAAGATACCAATAATCAATGCCTGTGCATATCTAGGATTAGGTGAGTGACCATATTGCCTTTTGTGTTCTGGGTGAAAGGAATGCAGTGCAGTTGACTCATCTGTGTTTGGAGCCAGTGCCTAGGATATCATATGTGTGCTAACTTTTATTTATAGAAAACACTTCTGGTGCTTAAAAAAATCAAGATGCATGCAAGGGCAATTGTGTGTCCCTAATTTTGACCAGATATAAAAGTGATACTTCTTAGAATGAAACATGTTGTGCATGAACCACCTGGGTTCCATTCTGCCTTCTTTGGTCCAAATCCTTTCATTCGCTTCTGGGGCAGGTATTCCTACAACTGTCAACAAATACGACAGGAAGTGAGTTAGTTGCTATGATGGAAGAACAAGGTCCTGGTCACGACAGGAATTGATAGTTGTACAGTTGATGGTTAGCTGTCATTATCTCTTTGATACAAATTCAGTGCCTGACCAGGTATCTGCTAGAGTCCTCTTTCAGGCAAGCGGTGATAAATCGTTGTTCATTACTGAGAGTATTTTTGAATTGGTTATTGTCTTATAGTTAACAGTTGTTGTTTGTTTGTTTTTGTCAGAACATAGCTTTTATTTCTCTAAGATAAACACAAAGTATTGTCATTTCTGAATTGCATTTTTTTTGTTTCATAAGGAACTGTGAAATTATTTTGCAGGTGACTGTGCCCCAAACCTACCAAGCAGGATAGAGTGGAGCTGCCCATAGGTTTTCCTAGGCTGTCTTCTCTTTTTATTGTTATTAAATACTTTTATTGGGGGCTCTTACAGCTCAACACAATCCATACATTCATCCATTGTGTCAAGCACATTTGTACATATGTTGCCATCATCATTTTCAAAGCATTTTCTTTCTACTTCCGATAGTTAAAGTTTATTGTGCTAACCTGGCCGATAAACACATGTGGGGTTAATTGAAGTGCGGAGAGATAAATGGCTCCATGAGCCGCACCTTTCTAGTTCTCATGTCTCTTGCCTTCTGGTGGTCAGACTAGGGTGCAGCTGCCTTAGCCAGTTCCCTGCTTCAGCTGGCAAGGCTCACTTCCTCCAAGACATCCGTGAGGAGAAGCTGCATGGACCTACTCTGATCAGCCCTGGGTGCTGGAGTAGCCATGTGGAGACCCCTGCCAGTGCTGAGATGCTTACACGTTCACTGATTTGGCTTTCCTCCTGCAGTCGGCATCATTGCATGTGTTTTGTGAGATGGAGGAGGACTTTGTGAATTGGTGTCGGACATATGGGTTAAGGTTGGACTTGTGGGCTTGGGCAGCACTGGGTTGGGATGTTTTCTTGATGTGCACTTATCCTTTATATAGAACTCTCTCTTATGAGTTTCTGTGGATTTCTTTCTCTAATGTTCCCAGACTTACACACTACTTGAGCCCTTGATATCAGCTCCTCATTTTTCCCGGTCCCTCCCCTGCCAGCCCTCCCTCATGAACCTTTGATAAGTTATAGATTATTATTTTCATATTTTACATGTGTTTCTTCTTTTCTGAAAATTTAAAAAGATTATGAGGGATGGCACCAGAGATTGCTAGTCGGAAGACATTTTCTACTAGAACTTATTTTAAACACTTATATATTTTATAAATGATGGAGAAATTAATGAAGTAATTGTAGAAACCAACAAAAATAGATTCTGGGATATAACTATGGTCTTGCCATCCTTATTTCTATGGAGCATTCTGGTTATACGTCTTTCAAACACATTTGTTTGTTCTTTTCACAGTCCATGGTACTTTTAATATTATTCACCAGAATCATAGTTCAAATGCATCAATTCTTCTTCAGTCTTCCTTATTCAATGTCTGATTTTCATATGTCTGTAAGGCAAATGAAAATACCATGGCTTAGATCAGGTGCACCTTGGTTCTCAAAGTAATATTCCTGCTTTTCAATATGTTAAAGAGGTCTGTTTAGCAGATCTACCCAATGCAATGCATCTTTTGATCTCTAGATTGCTGCTTTCATGTTAATTGATTGAAGATCTAACATGATGAAATCCACAGCATCAATCTTTTCTCTGTTTGTTATGATGTTAACTATTGGTCCAGTATGTTTCCTTTACATAGAGTTGTAATCCATGTTGAAGGCTGCAATCCTTGATCCATCAGCAAGTGCTGCACATCTTCCTGTCTTTCAGAAAGCTGAATTACTTCGTTCAAGAAGATGAGTTAAATCACTTCATTCTACTTGGGTCCACAATTTTTTCAAAATGTATATTTTGTGAAATCAAGTTAAACTTAAATGCATACCAGAACTTTAATTGAAAGAAAGCCTCATTCATTGGTCTTTGTGATGATATAATGGTGCTATTTGTAACTTAAAAATACATATTACCATTCAATTATAGTTATAGATATAAAATGAATCATCTTGTTTTTTGTACCAATTTGTAGAGTATTTTTTTCTACATGGCCCTTTAATGATTTAGGTTTAGATTGAGTAAATGAGCATAATTTCACAGATCAGGGCTGGTATTGTTAAATATCTATGAGGCAGATATTTAATCAGAAGAAAATATTCAAATGAATTAATACATATTTAATGTCTATTTTGCTTAATCACTTGTATGGTTGACAGTTTGAATTTTTGGCTCTTGCTTTGTAAAATGATGATTTACTTTTTAACATAATCTTTCTAGTTCCAAAGCTCTTCAAGTATCTTATCTGAGTCTATAAATAAAATAAACTATTTAGGAAAGTCACTCTTTACATAAAAATATTTTGATAATTCTCAGAAAACAGCGGCGCTATTTTAAAAATGCCACCATGTGACTTGAATTTATGTGGAACTATGTCAACATGATATGCATATCTCCAGCAGTTTTGTAGACTGAAAGGCGTATCTGAATCAGGTGTTAGCTGATTTCTGGGGCATCACATAAGCCAAGTAATATATTGTGAGAGTCACAGTGTACAATTTCCCCTCAGTATCATCAGTCATAAGTTCCTCTTATGCAACTGATTCAAAGTCTTGTTTCCTCAGGGGTCTAATTTAGTCAGACCTAGGGACCTTTACAATTTACTTCTTGGGTAGAGCATCTAGTTTTCATAGAACTGATTGTGGTCTCTATAATTAGTGCATGGAAACATACTAAAAGAATAGACTATCTTTGAAGTGTTTGGGGAAAGGAAATTGCTTCAAACATACATAAACATATATATTCGCACACACATCTGTGAGTTCTGTGTGTGTTTTAAGTGTCGTCGGATTGAACAGAATGAAACACGGCACGGTCCTGTGCAGGGCTAACAGTCAGGGCTACTGTGAGCCCCCTCATGCAGCCCACCATGCCAATACATCTCCTTGAGGGTTTTCCTCTTTTTCACGCACTCTCTATTTTGCCAAGTATGATGTCCTTCCCTAGGGGCCATCTCCTCGTGATACCCTATCCAAAGTAGGCGAGATAAAGACTTACCACACTTTCCTCTAAGTTCTTCTGACAACCCACAGAGCTCCCAATAGTCCTTCCTACCCTTATCAGTCAAATGCGTCACATCTTCTTTGGTCTTTCTTATTTTTTGTCTGACTTTAATAGTCATATGAAGTGATTGAATGTATATTTGCATATTTTATGTGTACATATAAAATCAGTGGCTATTTAAAAAATTAAATTGATAAATATTAAAAATTGAGTTAAAATTCTTGTGATCTTCAAGCTGTTTTTACATTTATACAAATTTTACTCAAGCAAAACCTTTCATTTATTGAGTTATAAATATGCTATAGCAATCTGCTTCACTTTTCTTTGCTAACACACATACATTGATAAGTTTTCTTCTTTTGAAATTGATAAAAGGATGGTTTGTTATTTGATTTTGCTTTGTGTTACTTTATAGTGAAAATAAACATTTTTGCATGTAATCTGACTAGGCAGATACTAATATTTCTATTATGTAGTATATATTAGAAATAAAATGTTGCACTCATTTATTCACTTGTTCATTCATTCAATCAACATAAATTTATTAAATAATTAGTATGAGCCTGGCAGTGCTCTCTCCTGAAACACCAGGTTTTTCACAGGCGTCACCTGATTCATAACAGTAGCAAAATTCAAGTTATGAAGTAATAATGAAAATAATTTTATGGTTGGGGGGGTCACCACACATGAGGAGCTGTATTAAAGGTTCACGGCATTAAGAAGGTTGAGAACCACTACCCTATGGCATATACTTCCTTACTGAGTTTAGTGAAAAAGAAAACCAAGAGGATAGAGTGTGGATAGAATGAAGATGCTATGATTGGTAGTGGTCAGTGATTAAAAAGATGGTGATGGTAGAACTGCCCAATCTCTGATAAAGTCAGAAAATAGATATGTTTTCCCTAGAATATATGAATATATTAATAGTGATGGTGTTTTAAAAAATAGCCCTATAGGGCTTCAAAGGTTTTTTTAAAAAAATAAACCACCATGACTTTCTGCCATAGAGCAGTTGGTTAGTTTCAAACTATTGATTTTTCTCTTAGCAGTCAAGCATGTTAACCACTGTGCCATTAGGACACCTTAGAGTTTTCCATGCATAAACATACAAGTATTTATATTTATGTTCTATAATTCATATTATAATAAACTGATGTGTACTTGTGTTTATTGAGTATGCTCAGGCCTTTGCCTTTAGAACTATAACAAATTACAGATAGCATTTTGAAGAATGGGAATTCTAGAACATTTTGTGTTCATGGTCAGCCTGTACATAGAGCAAGGAAAGAGTTGGTCAAAAGGAACAAGGGGATGCTGCATGGTTCAAAATCAGGAGAGTGTGCATCAGGGTTGTCAGGTCGCACCATACTTTTCATTCTCTATGTTGAGCAAATAATCCACGACGCTGTACTGTATGATGAAAGCAGCAGCATGCTTGGAGGAAGACTCTTACAACTTACGGTAAGTGAGTTGGCACAACCTTGCCTTCATTTGAATGTCAGAATACAGCCTTCAGGCAGATTACACTTCAAAATAAAGGGAAGAAATTCTCACAATGGGGCAGATAAAACTTTATACATAGCAAAGTGAGAAAATATTAAAGTTGTTAAGCATCTCATTTTACTCAGATCCATAATCAACACTCATAAAAGCAGCATTAGGGAAATCAAATGATGCATCACATTGGGCAAATGTGCTACAAAAGACCTCTCCAAAGTCTTAACAGGGAAAGCTGTTGACTCAGACAGAGCTGTGCCTTACTCAGAACAAAGCATTGTCTTTGCCTTATGTACAAGTGAAAGCTGGACAAAGAACAGGGAAGAGCAGCAAACAAACAATGTGCTTGAATTATGGTGTGGTGAAGAATATTAAGTATACCTTGAATTGTCTGAAGAATGAACCAATCAGAATGAAGAACAGTCAGAATGTTTTTAGAAACAAAAAGGATGAGGCTGCATCTTACTTTGGCCTGTAATCTAGAGGGACCAATCTCTTGAGGAAGGACATCATGTTCGGTAAAGCAGAATCCATGGGCAAGAGGAAGCACCTCAATAACATAGGTACGGTGGCTGCAATGTTTAGCTCAACCATAGCAATGGTTCTTAGGATGACACGAAACCAGGAAGCTATTATTCCTTTGTCATACAGACTTCTCTTAACAGTCAGAACAATCATGGGCACCTAACAACAGTAGCAAAAATCGGGAAATTTTACACAATATTTTATAGCAAAATAAATTTAAACGCTTGCATTTTTTTCATATTATATTTTTTAGAGGATTAATCTGCTTCTTATTTTATCCTTTGCTTCATATATATCTTTGATGTTGCCTCAGTTATGTGATTACCTACTTTTTATTTGAGTATGAAGCTGGAGATTTATAATGAATGTTTTATAAATATGGCCAGGACTTCAGAAATTCCTAACATGGGGTAAGGATTTCATCAATTTAATATTTTAGGTAGTGCCTTCCATTTTGCTTCAAGGTACTCTTTCTATTCTAAACCTTGATTCAGGTATTTATATTTTTAAAATAATACATACCAGTTACATTGATTTGCCAACCACGTCTCCATCATCACCACATCAGGTATTTTCATAACTGCCTGCCTGTGTTAGATCGGATAAACTAGAGAAACAAATCCAATGATGCTCATGTATGTGTAAGAAAGCATTTTATATCAAGAAGTAATTATGTATCAACCAGATATCTCACTCCAGTCTAGATCAAATCCGTAAGTCTCTGATTCTAGCCCACAAATCCCTCTTTCGACTCACATAACCGCATGTAATGATGCAGAATGCAGGAAGATTATAGACCAGTGGGTTCAAGGTGCTGTGGAAGAATGGCACAGTTCATCATGGGGCTCTGATAGGACTGGATAGCAGGAAGGTAAAGGGGTAAATGGAGGGAGAGAGAGAGAGAGAGAGATGGGCAGGCTGTCCTAGGACCCTCCTTATGAGAAGGCCACACCCAAAATGAGTCACCATCAGGCTATGACCTGATTGACAGGTTGTATACCACCCCTACACTATTATATACCAAGTTGACAGGAGATTATGTAATTATTACATGGCCATTATGCCACTCTTTTGTACAGGTTGATATAACAAAACTAGCCTAGCACCCTGATAAAAATGCCTAAGGGACGGGTAGAGGTAGACTGCTTGGCAAATAGAAATAAAAAGCTCCTATGGTTTCTGGGAAAAAAAGTATTTTAAAGAGATTTTGACAGCAAAGAATGAAATAATTACCTTATAGTGATTTCCGTACCTGAACAGCTGGTGTCAATATGATGTATATTAATATTAATTTATAAATGGTATGTAATTTAATAAGACAACTAGTAAGATGTAAACTTTTCTTACTTTCTTGGAACATATTGTTATCTAACACCATTTGTCTGTAGAATGATTCTCTATCTACTTCCATCCTCTATAATCTTAGGTCTATTTTCTTATAATTTATGTTCTTTCTCATAAACAAGTTAAATCTATTAAAATCTAGATTTATCAGATAATAAACTATGAAATTGTCTTTTCATTATAAACTGATTATCAATTGTTAATAATTTCATTGCAATTCATAAAATAGTAATTTCATGTGCATTTAAAATGTAATTATATTTTTTCCTGATATGGAAATTATCAAGAACATAATAAATAGCTTTCCCTGATAATGAATACTTCCTTTCTACCATTATTTTATGCTCTTTTCCCCCTTTATATTGCATAGTGTAGCATATAAAATCAAATTATGCGGTCTTTATTTTTATCTAAAGACTGCTATAATATTTGCTAACAAATTTAATGGGCAAATATTTGTATCTTTGGAATAATTGAATTAATGAAAAGACACATTTTAAAACATGTTGCTTTATTACTCCGGACCCCTGATGGTTTAGGGGTTAGGAATTGGGCTGCTAACTATAAAGTCCGCAATCAAAGCCACCAGCCCGCTTCATGAGAGAACAAGCAGGTTTTCCACTCTCAGAAAAAGGTACCGCCTCAGAAACCCACAGGGCAGTTCTACGCTGTCTTATAGGGTCACTGTAAGTTGGGATCAACTAAATGGTAGTGAGACCTTTATGACTACAATTTATTAGTTATAAATAGGGCAAAATTTGGGAATATTGATGGTTTATCTGCTGGGCTTATAGGTATACACACACACACATACACACAAAGGGGCTTCAAAACCATGTTGGAAAATGGAATGAAAATTAAGCTCTTCATTGGCATAGCAGATAGTATGCAGCCCTGGTGACGACATAGTGGTTACATGTTGGGTTGCTAACAAGTTCAGTAGTTCGAAACCGCCAGCCCCTCATCGGGAGAAAGACTAAGGCTTCCTACTCCCCTAAAGAGTTGACAGTCCCTGAAACTCACAGGGGCAGTTCTACCCTGTTCCATAGGGTTGCTGTGATTCAACTTTGACTTGATGGAAGTAAATTTATTTGTTTATTTATTTTTGGTTTATTAGAATACACAAGGTGTTTACCTAATACATCAACATTGGCTTTGCATGCTTTTTAAAAAAATCATTTTATTGGGGTTCATACAACTCATCACAATCCATATGTATGTCAATTGTGTAAAGCACATTTGTACATTCGTTGCCCTCATCATTCTTGAAACATTTGCTCTCCACTTGGGCTCTTGGAGTCAGCTCCTCATTTTTCATTTTTTCTCTCCCTCCCGCCCCTCCCTCATTAACCCTTGATAATTTATAAATTATTATTTTATCATATCTTCCACTCCCCGATGTCTCCCTTCACTCACTTTTCTGTTGCCCATTCCCCAGGGAGGAGGTCATATGTACATCCTTGTAATTGGTTCCCCTTTTCCACTCCACCCTCTCTCCACCCTCCTGGTATCACCAACTCTCAGCACTAGTCCTGAGGGGTTCATCTGTCCTGGATCCCCTGTGTTTCCAGTTCCTATCTGTACCAGTGTACAGCCTCTGGTCCAGCCAGATTTGTAAGGTAGAATTGGGATCATGAGAGTGGGGTGGGGAGGAAGCATTTAGGAACTAGAGGAAAGCTGTATGTTTCATCGATGCTACACTGCACCCTGACTGGCTCGTCTCCTCCCCATGACCCCTCTGCAAAGGATGTCCAGTTGCCTTTTGAAAAGTGAATTTAAAATAGAAAATCCACGTTTTGCTTTCATTTATTCTTTTAGGATTGTGGGAAAATTAAAACAGAAAATTATAGAAAATGCAACTAATCAAACTGTATCTTCTTAAATAGTAGAATAAAGTAAAAAAAAACAGTGATGCAGCTATATCACCTGTGTTGTGCCTATCAAATTTAGCAATCAAACTATTAAGGAACCAGTGACTGAGAGGTCAGGCCTGGGATCAGACTTCTGTACTGCCTAATTTAAAGTCTACCGCTAAAACCTACAATTCTGCGCTGTCTGCCAATGAACTGAGTTCTTCCTGTGTTTCCTTGAATCTGTAAAACGGAGATAGTAAGAGCAGTAGGACTTAATGATTGAGTTAATGCAAGATGCTTAATGATATGGCAAACGTAGGTTGAGACCCACAGGTCCCCATGTTTCTTTCCTGGACATGGCACTTTCTACTTTTGCAAATAAAACCCCAAGAATTTATTTGTTGAATGTTTGCTATTTACTCTGTGACAAAACGACATTTTCCATAGATCCATCTGGATCTCAGAATTTATACTTGGTAAATGCCAATTCTAAGAAAAAGAAAAACAAAACAAAAAACAAAGAAAAAAAGAGAAGTCAATACCTGAGGGGAAAATGGTACTGTCTCTGGCTTATCAGTGTAAGTAAAAGTTGTTTCTGAGCAAATACTGCTGCTCAGTGGATTTAGTGTTTCAGTCAAAGAAGAACTTATTGTAAGAAGCCTTTGTTGGGTTTAATTGCTGGATTATATTTAAAATTTGCCTTTTGAATTGTAGCAGCATTCTGTGTAAGCATTTGGCACAAGAGAAATAAATCTGTTCTCTAAGAATAACTTTGAATTTAATATAATGCCATGGAGGATTTGAGCACCTTCACTCTAAATCACAAACACCTTATAGCTAGCTATACCATTTAAATGTAATACACAGACAAGGGGCTTCAAAATTCATGAAAAAGAAAGAATTAAAAAAATGGAATATTTCCATAAACATTTTGAAGTCAGCTTGTGTACATTCCTACATTCTCTTGAATAAATAGTCAGTCCTTCCTTACAGATTTAAATGCAATACTTGTCAGATAACATTTATGGGAGCTGCAGATAGGTAAGTTAAATTCTTTCACTTGTTCTTGTTTTCCATGTCAGTTTTCCTGTAGAGCAACCGCGTTAGCATTTTTTAACCTTCCCTATTTACAGATTAACATATAACTAAGAAGAAGCTTTTCTGAAATCTGAGGTCTTCTTTTGTCATTTTAAAGAGTACTTATTTAAATTGTGGCTTCCCCAGCCCTAATCTTGACTCAATGTATGACTTTCATGTATCTCATGTCCAATAAGAGATAAAATGAGTTGGAAAGGGACTAGTCAATTCAAACTGCTTCTTCAAAAATATTCTAAACCTTGTCATTCAAATTATTTTCCTTTTTTCCCCCTATGTCTTAACTCATTATTTGCCTTTCAATTCTATTTGCTGTGCTACACGGCATAACATTTATTTATCTTAAAAAAAAAATTCAAACAAAAACATGACTAACATTATTTTATTTTATGGTTTCTGAGTGTGTATATGTGGTTTCTCTTACGTATTAGGTTTCAGTGATTTGTTTTTAATAGAGTTTTTTACATTTTAATTAATCTTTTAAAATATTCATCGGATTAATGATAGCTACAGTAAATCTGCATTTTATCCTATTTTCATAAGATCACAAAGTCAAATCAGTTGGAAAAATTTTTTTGGAGAAGGTCATTAATTAAAGGTTAATTAGATAATTAAATAATGTATGTGAAAAATGGTTTGTAAACTTGAGAGTATCTACTGCTCTTTATCATTATTAATGCTATTATTCTTTTGTTACTTCTTATATCCACAGAAATGTTTCCTGTAACACTGAATTATAAATACTTCTCTATAATTGGATCCAATAGAAAATGTATAAAATACTAGTGAAAATGTGTATGAGACATTTGTAGTAGAACTTATTTTACTCACTCTTTGGTGATGTACAGTTATATGTGAATTTGCTTTACATAAATTATTTAATCTAACTGTAAGTTTTCTGCATGTAACATATTTTTAAATGAGGGAGACAAAAGTGAACATTGGTGTTTACAAAGAAACCCTCTTTACACTGCTAATGGTAAATGACATAGGCAGGCACTTTAAAACCACCAGCTGTTCTGTGCAGAAGAGACTTTGCAACCTGCTCACAGAAGGATGAGCCCAAACCCAAAGCAAACAGTGACTTCCATCTAGATGATTCCAACACACAAGAGCACTGTAGAGTAGAACTACCCCAAATGCTTCCAAAGCTGTCATTGATTTCATTTTTCATTGTTGCGATGGATTTAATGCTAGAATCCTTACAGAGGCAAACTCCCAATTCTTTTTCCTCCCGGGCAGCTGGATTCACTTAGCAGCCAGCAATGCCACTCCGGAGCCACAGCGCTCCCCCAACTGATGTTGCTGTTTTCATGAAATGTTGAGTCATGTCTGACTCACGGTGACCTCAAGGACATAATAGCACAGCTGAAAGGGGTTCCTAGGTTCTACATTCTTCCTGGGAAAAATCCCCAGGTCTCTTGATTGTTTGATTAGCAACCAAGCTCTTTAATCAAGCACCACCAAGAGGCTTTTGTAGAGATTTCAGCCTCTGTAATTCTAGGGGCAGCTTTCCTCCAACTGGAAGGGTCATTGTGCATCCGAATCAGTGGGGTGACACACAACGACAGTATTATTTATACTGTTGACGTATGTTTAGTTGATTTGACCATCTTTGAAGAACCGTTATATACTTAATAACAAAGTTACTGACTCTAAGCTTTTGCTATTATTAATATATAAATGAGCAAAAATAATATGTTCACAACTCTTTTACCTGCTATTTAAAGAACTATTATTTATTCCAATGTTCAGTTGGTACAGATGCAATTCTGACATAATGAAGAGACTGTGTATTTTGGGGAGCTTATATGTGGCTATACGTGATGCATTACAGTTTTGCTATTGGGACATGAAACCTCTTGATAAAACTAGGTGAGAAATTACTATTGTCACATTTTTTCCCTCTATTTTCTAAGAGCTTACTACCTCCATATGAGACTCTGGTTTCTGTCTAAGGGCTCCATAGCTAGCGAAAACTTCTATCCTTTGAAAATAGCTAAAGCTTAATGGAAAAAAGTGGGGGGGGGGGCAGCTTCTCACCTTTAAGATTTAAATGTGTAATATCTTTTCAATTATCATAGTTGAAGCAATTATTTCCCCTACTGCACACTGAAATCGGGACCATTTGCAACCTGCATAGTACATTGAAAAATGCTTATACCTAGACCAGGTAGGCAGATATGATAAATGGTGTGCAGAAAAGTTGTTCTTCTAACTCAGCAATTTTAGAGCATTTGGATTTGCTGAATTGGTATTATCATACAGAAACATATTGCACATGGTAATTATTTAAAGCTAAACATGTTATGACATCCGCATCATGCTTCTTCTAAGACTGGAATCCCTGGTAAATAGGAAATGCCGCATACATACTTCTTAAATAAATACATAGTTAAATCTTTAAATTAATAGAAGAATGGTATTGGCTTACTTTTGAATTGCAGTTCTTTTTTTTTTTTTTTTTAAGTTATTTATATATTTATTTTAATTGCAGCTTGGTTGGCCCAGGATTCTTTTTTTTTTTTTTTTTTTCACATTTTATTAGGGGCTCATACAACTGTTTTCGCAATCCATACACACATCAATTGTGTAAAGCGCATTTGTACATCATTCTCAAAACATTTTCTCTCCACTTAAACCCCTGACATTAGGTCCTCGAATTGCCTTTCTTTTATTCATTATATCCATGATCCATTTTATCCATCATCTAGGGATTTTTTAGGGCTTAAGTAAATACACCTATTGATCATACTGTTCCCAAAAGATGTCCCAAATAATGCAGGTACTTAGTCAGTCATTAAACATATACCAGTCCCCATGGCCTACCTCTTTCAAGATGTTGGGGGGAGGAGGTAATGGATAAGCCAAAATAGTCTCTGCACTGGTCTCATTCCCTTTGACTCACACTCATCCACACCCACGTTTTCTTCCTGAAGTCATGGATCTTGATATTGCTGGCATCCCAAAGTAATCCCAGGAAGCTGACCATAAACAAACAACAAACTGCTCTTGAGTCAATCCACACACCCAACAACCCTATAGGGCACTTTTGAACTGTTTCATAGGGTTTCTGAGACACCAAATCTTTACAATAGCAGACAGCCGCATCTTTTTCCTGCTGAGCAGCTGGTGGGTTTAAACAACTGACCTTGTAGCTAGCAGGCCAAACACCTAACCCACTGTGCCACCGAGAGAGCTAGACCTATAAAATCTGTAGACTTATAAACCTATAGGTCGGGACCAATAAAATCTGTATAAGATCATCCTCAGGGATTTTATTGACTGTGCATCATTTAAACTATGACTACCTTATTTTTTAATAAATAAAGTAATCACATAAATATTGTACCCATACAGAATATGAACAGAAATGAGGAACATAAATGAAATCATTTTGGTGTAGCATAGTCTCACTCACATATACTTAGACAAACCAGGCAAAGAATATCTTTCAATTCATTTTCCTTCATTCTGTTCATTTTCTTTAATCACCTCCTTCCATGTACAGAAATAGACCAGAATGTTATTTTGGTCATAAGTTTATAATGAAGGCGTAAGTCATGATCAAGTAGTCATGAATCGAATTAAACAGTCTGTCATGAACAAGAAAATAAACTTTCAAAACTGTGCACTGGTTTCTATTAATTTAAGTTGGTAATTGTGCAGTTTAATATGAAAGCCTTATCAGTTTAGAAGTAACAAAACAGTATCTGCAGACAGCCTTTAGTTATTTCAATAATGGCAGTGATGAGGAATTTGACTTTGAGGGCCCCAGGAATCAGATGATGATGATAATGAATCAATAAACTAAAATGGTCTATGTTAAGATGAAAACACAATTTCTTCTGGAGACTTATTTTTTAATTCAAAAACTGATTATCCCAAACTGTTTCAATTGAAGCTTTATGAAAGCAATAAAATACAACCAATGTCCTGTTCTTTCAGTTTTCAGCTTAAGGCCATTTCTTCCTAATTTGTGGTTCTGTCGCCATTCATATTCTTTGTTTTAACGTGGCATTGCACTGCTCCATTTATGGTAATCATGGCAATATTTGATCAGTTGCAAATTTTAAACGATGAAATTTAAATTCTACACCGATCTTACTATTAAATACAAGTGACATATATCTCAAGTAATATAAAATCAATACATACTTTAAATGGCATTTCCATGTGATCAGAAATAAAAATTGAAGTCGGAAAGATGTAGGTCAAACAACATATTGCAGTGGGGATCTGGTCGTTGGGCTGCCAGCTGACAAAAACACATACGATAAGCACATGCATCAATCTATGGCAACAATATTTTTTTTTAATTTCATCTCTGGCCTAAGAGGTTTAAGAGGAAATGTAAGCAGGACAATTAAAAGGAATGTTTTAGAAAAGACAGTACTAGGGAAAATTAAAGAGGGAAGTTATGGGGGATATAATGAGGAACAGAACTAGGCTGTAGCAGTGGGACTAGGGAGAACAAGGGGTAGATTTGAGATTGCCTATGTGAATACAGGAGAGTAGAGAGCCTACGTTCAGCCTCAGGTCTTGCTTTGGCTTCTTATTTGCAAGTGAGCAATAGTAAGTACACAGACGTACGACTTGCATCAGCTCTTATATTCCAGTTAATGAGCCTAGGCAGTGACTCGGCTACTGAAGCTGGGTGAAGAAAGCCACAAAGAAAAAGGAAAAAAAAATCAGTCATTGTTAAGCGAGTTAAAAAGAGAATAAACAGACTCTTGAAAAGAGACAGAGTGGGCTTTCACAAGCGTTGCTATCCTAAAAGACCACATCGATTTGACAAGGTCAATAATAGTAGAGGAAGACCAAGCCCTGGGCTGTTTGCAGGCCTGTTACAATGGGCCACAAGGACAGAGCCGGCAGCCGCTCATCCTCACCAAAGCTTCACGAGGATAGCAGCACTTCCATCCTAGTTTTGTGGCTGACTCACCGTTTGACCTTGAGATAGGTCATTGCCTACTTCTGACCTTTCATTTTGTTCCTTCTTTTTTCAACAGTTTTATTAATGTATAATTTATATAGCATACAATTCAATAGTTCAATTAATTAAAATAAATTTTGCAATCCTTACTACAAATAATTTTAGAACGGTTTCTCTTTTATAGTTATTAGCTCCCCATTTCACCCCCCAACTTCGTCTGTCACTAGGAGAACTATTAATGCTGTTATTGTATCACCAGATGTACCTGTCTTATATTTCATATACAGAAAAATATACAAAACAAACAACTCAAAAAGCAATGACAAAATAAGATTATAAACTTCAACAGAAGAGAAAGCACAAACAATTTAAAGACTGGAACAAATTTAAAATGGGTCAAAAGGAGCTCAAGTGATAAAGGGTGACATATCAACCTAAACACATCTACGCAATGGTCCCCTTCCCAAGGCACTCTGTGTGGCCGCAAGGCTCTTCACCTCCTGGACGGGCTCAGAGGGGATTGTCCAGGGACGTAATCCACATGGGAATCCTGGAAATGGATTTTCCCTTTGACTGTCGTCCATAATCTTCTGTGAACTGGATGGATTAAACTAGCATTAAGATTTCTTATAGGCTAGTTGTGTTCTCGAATGCTTTATGTTCTCTGTATGTCTAAGGTTTAGAGCTGCATGGCCAGGCTTAGATGTGTTTCAACAAACAACACATAAGGCAGTGAGTAATTTCCTCTTCCCAGTACCATGGCCTGTCCAAAGGTCAAATGGGCAGCATTGCTTTCCATCCTCATGTGCCAGTCAGGAAAACCCAAGAAAAGAAAAGTATGAAAGGTCCTATGTGGAGATCTAGTTGGACTCTCATTTAAAATTCAACAGGAACATGTTTCTCAGGCAGGGGCCTAGAACCTGGGGCCAGCAGCTGACCAACGTCAACCATCGCACCTACCCTACCTGTCAGACATGTACATGGACGCATCGCTCTTCCTTTTTCTTTCTTTTTTCCTTCTCTTCTTGCCCTCAACCCCCTCCCTTCTGACCCCCCACCTCCACACAGACATACCCTCACCACTTCCCCCCCATACACATACTCTTTCTTTTTTTTTTTCTACTCTGGGAGGGAAGGGTATTATGAATATATATTAAAAAGTATGGACATTCTGTGTTGGCTTTGCAAAATTTACTCAAATGAAAGCATACCACTGGTTCCCATGATTAACACAACATCCCATGCCTGAAGATGTTATATTACGGGGAAGAACAAAAGAACATGGGAATGCAGAGGAGACCATCTGAACAATGTATAAACATTAAGTAAGGAAGATGTGGGGAAGACGTAGACTGGGGTATGGGTAGAAGTAAGAAGATATATTCTGGCCCAAACTGAGTTTCAAAGCTTTGCTTGGGTGCAAAATGTACTAATATGAAACATCACTGAAAGACACCACTAGAATATACAATATGCATGAAGAAGGAAGGATTATGAGCAGATTTTTATTTTCCAAAGAGCACTGTGTTGATTGTGTGAAAAATGGATCAGGTGGGCCAAACTAGCTATAGGGAGGATGTTTAGAAGGCTGACACTAGTCCTTGGGAGAGATGATTGCAAATTGAACTGGAATGGCAAAGTGAGGTGATCAAAATGTCGAGTCTGCAGGAGGTGGGAACTGACTGGATTTGGGTCTGGAGAGGGAAGGAAAGGTGTTTCCCTTATGTGGTAATCTGAGTAGCAGAATCTGTCCACTAAACCATCTCACCCAAGCAAGCTGGTTTGGGGAATAGAGCTGGGTCAGTTTGGATATGCTGAATTTGAGTACCCATGCGACACCTAGGGGATCACTGTTAGGTGCAATTGATTAACACATTCATCTGCTAACTGGAAGGTTAGAGTTCAAGTGCAACCAGAGTTACCACAGAAAAATATATGGTGATTTGCTTCCAAAAAAAGCTAGCCATTGAAAACCCTAGGGCGCACAGTGCTACTGTGACATGTGGGGTGCAATGAGCGGATACAATGGCAATTTCTTAGGCTTTAGGTAAGGTATCTGGATGCTGAAGTTAGAGAGCATGGTCAATCTGTTGAAAACTGGAAGTTAAATTGGGCCTCCACTCAAGTACTCCCTCAACGCAGGAATACTTTCTTCTATTGAATTGGCATTCTATGATGCTCACCTTCCCGACACAACCGCTGAAGACAAAGCGGGTGAA
>NW_022111310.1:7347306-7391855 GCF_000313985.2 Echinops telfairi
AAAAAAAAAAAAAAAAAAGAAAACTGGAAGTTAAAACAATATCAAATTTTAAAAAACTACCCAGAAGAAAAGATTCATGGAATCATTAGCTTATAGTTGAACCTCAGTTTTAGTAAAATCAGAAGGATAATACTACTCTTATATTTTTAAAAACATGAATGGAGAGAATTTAATAGTGGGTATATAGTGATACAAAACTTAAAGGTATATAGGGATTCACTTAGGGTGAATAAGGTGGAATAAGACTGCTCAGTAAACACCTTTTCTGTATGTGCTGACAGCATTCTGGTGAGAAGGGTGGAGTGACTCATCCATAGACTAAGTTGTGAATACACATCGCCAGCACCACTCAATTATGGGGCGAGAGGGGAAGGCAGTGTCTGCAAAAGTCAAAACAGATTTTTGAAGCAGTTTCTTTTCCAGTCTCTGCAAAACCTACAAATTCAATTTTCCCTCTGTTGATTATTTTGCTTCTGAGACAGGGCCTTTCTCTGGCGGCCCAAATCTCCCAATCTCCCAAATGTTAAGGGCTTGGAGAGCTCTTTGGGGTAAGGTTTCCAAAAGGGCAAGGCTCCCAAGCCTCTGAATCTTTGCTGAGCTCTGGGGTTTCCAAAGCTCCATCCTCCTTCTAAGACACTGAGTTGCAAATGTGAATTGTTGGAACTCCTAAACCTTTGCCTCCTGGGTGGCCTCATAGCCTGTGCTCCTTCCTTGCTGTTTCACGGTAATGGATTACAACTCTGCCAGGCAGGCTCTCCCTGGAGCCCCAACTCCAGAGCAGCTACATTGACTCTCTTGACTATTTGGAGCAAACAACACAGCTCGGTCCAGCACCCTTTATTAGTTCACCACAAAAGAACGATTTATCATCAGAAAGCCTTCTCATTCTTTCATTTTCTTCAATTTAGGATGGAGGGAGAGTTGCACTAAGATCAAAGTGTCTTAAGACCAAAGTGATAGACGGGGGCATTTAGCCTCTACATAGCTGTAGTCCTGGTTCTGAATCTAACTGACTATGGATAGTTTTGGTCCAGTGACTTGAAAATAAAAGCTACATATAATCACACTAGCCACAGAACCCCCTTTTTGTATGGATGTATTATAATAATTTATAGTTTATCTGAATATGTTTTAAATGTCATTGTTATTATACTATGCAGATTTATGAATTAATCTTCTCAATAGAATGATATCATAGGCATTTTAGCTAATAAAGAATATTAACAAAAATTTTTGAAGGGCTTATGAAGCAGTCCTTTACCAATGCCCAAAATAGGAGTATGAAACTCAAAAAGGGGTTCTGAGTTGAGGAAATACATTTGAGATTAATCGTCATAAAGATAATAATGCAAATCTGGGAATATTTTACACAGTGCACACAAGAAATCACAGATTGAACCCTAAATCTTATCAATGCACAAGTTATCATGAGAAAGAAGAATGAGTGCAATGTGGCTGAGGAGAAGGAACTTGAGAGGTATGAAAAAGCCAGATTAAAAATTCACAGGTAGAATAATTCATTCTTTTATTCGAACATGACAACAAATGTAATTTTCTCTGAGCCTAAGGAAGACAAAATCTGAGAATTATACCTAATGACTCAGAAAATGAGAGGTGTTTTCCATTTATTCCTTAATATAGCAAGAGTTTACTGAGTGGGTTTTAGGTAAAAAGGATACTTTCTGTTTTCACTCATTTGTTTTACCTAAGGTGTTATCACTTTAATCAAGAAATTCATCCATTACACATCAGATCCTATGACTGATATGCTTCCAGACTAAGTTACCCTAAGGATATCCTATTTCTCTTGTTGTGGACTTATATATCACGTATTTTTCATGTCTACTTTGGACAACGAGTAAGGAAAACAAAAGAATTGATGCCTTTGAATGGTGCTGTTGCCAAGGCATATTGAACATACCATGAACGTTCAGAAGAAGAATAAACATGTCTTGCAAGAAGCACAACCAGACCAGAATGCTCTTTAAAGCAAGGATGGCACGGCTTCGTCTCACAGGCTTGGGATACGTTAGCAAGAGGACTCAACTCTGGAGAAGTATATGCTTGGGAAAGCGTGGTTCAGTAAAAAAGAGGAGATCCTTAACAGGATGTGTTGACGGAGAGGCTGCAACAACGGCCTCAAACACAGCAGTGATCTGAGGATGGTGCAGGGCCAGGCAACCATCCGTTTGGTTGTACGTAGTATCCCTATGAGCATCGAACACCACCACCAACAAATGAATGAACTTCTTCTGAGTCTAACCTAATCTAATCGTTTCTGAAAATGTTTGATAGAGAATGGTAAGCTTTTATACGCTTATTTTCATGCTCCTGTGCTGCAATGATTCTATGTTGAAATTCAAAGTAATAATGTAAAATATTTAAACTACATTCACTAAAGTTAACTCAGGTTGTTAGTGCTTCCAGGCATCGGACAGAAGCCAATATGGGCACACATGTAAGCCATATCTTCAAGAAAAGAAGGATAAAGTATCATGATACTGAACCTCGAACTGAAACAAGGTAGGCATTTAACTTAATTCTCAGAGAGCAGCACAATAGGAGAATATCTTTATCAGTAATTTCTGAATGCCTGCTACAAAATATTTCTATGTTGGTGCACATGCAGGTTCTCATGAACATTTAGAATACAGTGAACATTGAGGCAGGATATCCATGGACTGTTATACTTCAGACCTTGCTATGTTCCAAACCAAAAGAGAGAAATGCGTTGACATTGCAATCTGTGCTATACAAGAAGTCGGATTTTCCGTCTGCTGTGCAGATTCTGCTTCTTGCCTTTATGGTTGAAACACAATTAGGGGCTTATTTGGAGCAATAAAATTCTTAAATGTTGTTGGCTTTAACTTGTCAAAGGAGATCTGTTACTGGGCTTCAGCAGGGAAATATGACCCAAGGAACCCTGTGGTGTTTCAGTCGGGGGTGTCAAAGACAGTGCTGGAAAGATGTGTGAGGTACTGTGTCGGAGGACAGGCTGGAGGAAGCCACCGATAGAATATTTAACAGCAGAGTTGGAAGAGATGGATCAGCATTTGCAACCTAGATAAGCTGACATTTTCAGTGGGCTTTTCTCAGAGCACATCAGTTTATATGCAGTAGTTCCCAGATAAACATATCTTTAACTTAACTTGGAACATATGTGTCTTCTGGATCCCGTGAAATGATCTGAACTTCAATGTACTGTGGTATGAATAAGGAAAACCGAAGAAGAATTCATGCATTTCAAGTGTGGTGTTGGAGAAGAAGATTGAAATTATCATGGACTGCTAAAAGGACAGACAAGTCTGTCTTGGAAGAAATACAGCCAGAGTGCTTCTTAGAGGCAAGGATAGGGAGACTTTGTCTTCTACTTTGGATTTGTTGTCAGGAGAGACCGGGTTCTGCAAAAGGACACCATGCTTGATGAAGTAGAGGGGCAGTGAAAAAGAGAAAGGCCCTTATGGCAGTTACATAATCTCCTGTCAATTTGTGGAAGGGTGAGTATAGCCTGTCAATCAGACCTCAGCTTGATGACCTCATTTGGAGGCACAAAGGAGAAAAATCACTGACTGGAAGCCAAATACATAGTCTCTGCTTCATTTTCCTGCTGACAAGGCACATGGAGGTATGCTAGAGCCCTGGGCCTGGAGGAGCCACGTGAAGACCCATGCCAGCACTTAGTTCTCAAACTTCCTAATGCTGTGACCCATTAATACAGTTCCTCATGCTGTGGTGACCCCCAACCATAAAATTATTTTCGTTGCTACTTCATAACTGTCATTTTGCTACTGTTTTGAATAGGGCGACCCCTGTGAAAGAGTTGTTCAAACCCCAAAGGGGTTGTGACCCACAGGTTGAGAACTGCTGAGATGTTTTCACCACCATTGGATCCATAAGACTTTGTACCTACTAGACTGCAATCAGGATCATTGCATGGCTGTGTGATTCTAAAGAGAAATTTATGGGCTAGTCTTGACATATGGGGTAATATCGTACTTATGGACTTGATCTGGACTGGGCTGGGATGTTCTCTTAATATATAATTACTCTTTTCCATAAAGCTCTTTCTTATATACAGGAGTGTCTCCGGACTTGTTTCTCTAGTCTACTCGGATTAACACAGCCCTCAATGGAATGGATTGACCGAGTGACTGCAATAATGGGCACAGGCACAGGAACAATTGTGAGGGTGGCGCAGGACCAACTAGTGTTTCCTTCTGTTGTGCCTAAGTCGCTATGGGTTGGAACTGACTTGATGGCTCCTAACACCAGTAACAACAACAATATCTGGTTGTAATGGTTTAGTTTTGCTGCAATGGTTCTATGAAGCACGGTGCAAACTTCCTTCAAAGTTCTGGTTTGTTTGATTCCCAATTTCCTTTCCAGCAGGGATGCTTTACTGTCACACGCTGAGTTATTCTGTGTCATGTAATTGCCTTTCATAGGATAAAGCTGCTGCTGTGAAAGCTGGTTTAGAAACCTCTGAGTCACATCATTCTTGAAATTTCTCTTTATTAGTATAAATTTATCATTTTAGTCTTCTCTCTTAGAAATTCAAAATATTTGCTAAATAATGATTTGGCACATTGAATTAATTGTAACAATGTATCCTAATATACATAAATGTCATTTTGAGAATATGACTTCATAACTGCCATGTACACAGCTATCTATGCTACAAATCCATTGTGTAGCTTAAATGTTCAGATAAGCCTGACATTTTAATGTAATATTCAATGTACGTGGATCTGAATGAATGATGCATCAAAAGCTGATGAGTGATGCTTTCCACAAGGAACATGAGGAGAGCAAGGACAAAAACACACCCTCGATTTATTGAGAACTGGTTATAAATACACCATGGTTATAGATGTAAGTGTTAACACTTTTAATGCAAAGGGAAATATTTAATCAATTTGTTAGAACATCCTTTTAATGGCAAATGTAGAAATAGTTAAAATTAAAATCTATGAGAAGTAATTTCATTTCATAGATGTGTCACTTGATTTATGAGAAACTCTACTACAGAAGGAATAATAATTGGGTACTAAATTGCCTTTTTCAATTTCGAGGGAAATAGAGGCAGTAAGGACTCAAACATGCAGATTAGAAAAAATTAAATAGTACATAATGCTATTAATTTTATTCAATTTATCTTTCCCAGAATTTTTTGAAAAGTATGCAGTATTTTTTGCCTCAGACACAGGCCATCAATTCTTAGTTGCCCATCATAGCTTACCCTATGCACAACAGAACAAAATACTACCCAGTCCTACGCCATCTGGATAATCCCTGCTATGTTTCAGCCTCCTGTTGCAGCCCCAGTGTCAATCAGTCTTGTTGAGGGCCTTCCTCGTTTTTTCCCAACCCTCTACTTGACTCAGTAAGGACAGTGAATTATTCAATGTGGCTCTTCTAGCCAAAACCTCTAACTCCCAAAGTCCTTTTTTTGTGCATGTCTGGTAACAAGGTGGGGGAGGACACTGATCGGATTCACCTCTGAGTAATTGTGAGTAGGATGTCCTGGAGTGGCATCCTGCTATGCATACAATGAGCCAGCTGAGAGGCCGGAGGAGAAGTGTCATTGCTGGCAAACTCTAGCCTCGAGATGCCAGCACACTGAACCTCCTAGATCCGGAAGACAACTATACCACCGGAGCGCAGCTTCAGAACCAGGAACCAGAGCCTGGCCCAGAGTGCGGAACCAAGAGAAAGTATTCAGATGAGGCTTTTCCTGGAGGAGGCTGGTTGCTGAAGGGGTGCCTCTGGGCACATCAGTAGGGAAGTCGGGAAGTTGGGCTTGCTCATCCAAGGAACTGGAGCTGAGGGCTTTGGGGCTGAGGTTTCCTGGAGCACTTTATTCAGGGAGCTGGGTTGTCTGACCCTTAGAGCCTGAGCTTGGATGCCTTTGGGTTGGGGCTTACAGTGGCACGGTGTGCTCCTTTGGGCATTTATTAGCAGACCTGAAACTTTGTGACATCTCTGGGTGAACAACTATCCTGAGCATTTCTCATTGACATTACAATTTCGTAATTTCCTAATTTCACCTTTTAATCATGACTTTGTCTGTGAGCACTGTGAGTAGCTATTGCAATAGATAATAGAAATCAGTAAAGTTAAATAGAGAACATCAATTAAGGCAACACTCACCAAGAAGTTCTTGTCAAGAAACTGGTTCCTCATGATGACATGTGATGACATAGTCAAAGTGAAGCAGTCTTCCCATTCTCTCTCCTAAGGGACTTTCTGTCGTTACTTCTTTGAAGAGTGATGGGTTTGTTTTTCTGGAGGTGCGTGGTATATGAAATATTCTCTGCCAGCACAATAATTCAACTTTATCAAGTCTTCTTCAGACATCCTTATTCACTGTCTAGCTTCCACACGGATAAAAGGTAATTGAAAATGCTACGGGGCATCTTGTGCCTCAAAGCGCCTTCCTTCCAGGTTAGCACTCCAGAGATGGGTGCAGCAGATCCGCATGCTGCAGTGGGTTATTTGCGTTTGACTGCTGCTTCGATGGGCATTGGTCGTGGATACAAGGAAAATAAAATCTTGGACAACTTCAGTCTTTTCCGCATCTATCATCATGTTTCTTACTGGTGACGGCTTTTGTTTCCATTTTGTTGACGTGTAATCCATTCTAATGGCTGTACTTTTTGATTTTCATCAGTAAGTGCTTCAAGTTTTCTTCACTTTCAGCAAGGTTGTTTCATCTACATATTTCACATATAGATGAGTCTTTTCTTCGCTCCTGATGCTGTGTCTTTCTTCATATTACCCAATTTCTTGGAATATTTGCTTAGCATAGAAGTTGAATAAATATAGTAAAAGGATACAATCCTAATACAAGCTTTTTAAAATTTTAAACTATGCAGTATCCTCTTGTATTTTCAAATGCATGCCTGTTGGTCAGCGTATAGGTTCTGGCATCCCCATTCTTTTCTCTAAGTTGTTATGAGGAACACAATCAAATGTGATCAACTAGCTGTCTCTGTTTGGAGTATTTGCACTTCATATGGTCTCATACCATTTTAGGCCTATTTTTATAAACTAATAATAACTGTAAAGTTTAATTTTAAAACGTACTAATTTCCAGTACAATACACCAAGCAAATTGCATGCTTATTGTTTGTTTCAAAAGACAGTCATTGGACAAATATATATGTGCATATATATGTATCATTGCTTTTGTTTGTTTATATTTGTCACAATGATTGGGACAAAAAATGACATTTTCTGATCAGATGCCAAAGATATTTATTTCATAGGTGCAAACAATAGAACATTCCTTCTTGTAAAAAAAAACCCACCAAAACATCCCATATCTCACACATCTTTTTAAAACTTGGTTAAATGTATGTCAATGCTTTCAAATATTTAGACTGATCCATTTGTTATGTCTGTAATTTCGTACAATATATAATTAATATGAAACTTTTGAAAATGTGAGTAACCATGGTGGCATAGTGTTTACATTGTGGGTGACTAACTGCAAGGTCAGCAGTTCAAAACCACCAGACACAAAGTGAGGGAAGGGCACGCTTTCCACTTCCATAAAGATTCAGTCTCGGGAAAATCACAGCGCCAACTCTCCCCTTTCCTACAGGGCTGCTGCCATTGTCGGCGTCACTAGCGGACAGTGAGTTTGGTTTTGGTTTTTTGAAAATGTAAAGTCAATACTATCATCTCACCCTTTATCATTGTGCTTTATGATGTATGGACTTGTGGCAAGGCAGTTTTTAAGTGTTTTGCTTTATAATGAAAATTTTTAGATATTAAAAATTTTAGATAGAAAAAATTTGATATTAAAAATCCAGTACTTGAAAGATGCCTCAACTACCAATTGTTTTTTGTAGTGAAGTTTAAAAGCACATGTAAAATGTAAAATGTGGATGCTTTATCTGAATAACTTGCTACCAATTATGTCCTCATAGATGTGAGCATTCTTTGCTACATTATTGTCACCTTACCTTTTATTCACCAAGCACCTCACTGGTGGCAAATGTCGTGCTAAGTGCGTGATGCTGTGATGTACTATTTCAGGATCCCAAAGGAATCAGTTATCCTAATTCCCTAAACACTCAAAGATTTCAAAGTTTCTCCAGTAGCAACAAAAGACTCAACGGGCTAAAATGAATCATAATTAGGAGGAAAAATATATCACCAGATTATTTAACTTAAACTGTATTATTTAGTTATTACTTTTCCCCCACCTCCAAGCACTATGTAGACTGGAATTCAGCTGCATTGTAATGGTTGCAAATGCACAGAGTCCAGATAAACAATCGATTAAATAACTTCTTTTTAATGGTGTAATTGACCCTAAAACATAGTTTGCCAAGAAAAGTGACACCAAAATTTTTGTGTAAAAAAAACCAACAACAAAGAATATATAAATGGACTGCTTTGTGTTAATTTAAATCTTCATAAAGTCTCCTCTCTCTCAATTGACAGTACAGCACTACATGTTTACAGTCAAATTCAATCTTTTATCCAATTGTAAGATATTCTATATCAGCAAAGTTAAATGGCAATTCATTGAAGGGAAAAAATAAACCCAAATCAAGTAAATTATTGGAGAACATCACTACTTAAACAGGAGGGAGAAGTGTTATTCAACCTAAAAATTAGACCTCTCAGTTTGAAAAACAACTTGATAAACCCCTGAGAATTGAGGCGGGTTAATAAGTAGGAATGTGAAATGATTATAACTCATGTTAGAAATTACTGATTACACTGAAATATCACAAGTTATCATGTCTAAAATAAAATATATAAATGCAAAACCTATCAAAAATACAAAATGGATTTCCTTCCTTAGGAGAAACTACCAAACCTATCTTAAATGCATACACTCTATAAGCCTTCTCTGTTGAACAGCATGAGCTAAACAATAGACAAATCAATAAAGGATATTTTACTATGAGAATTATGATAGCATGTCATCACTCTCAGACTGAAGACCTTGGTAAAATTCTTCAATTTCTGCATCACCAGCTTTAGTGGTGTAGTCCAATAAACATGGGCTGGCAACTAGGAGATTGGCAGTTCAAAACAACTAGACACTCCTCGGGAGAAAGACGGGGTTTCTGCTTCCATAAAGAGTTACAGGCTCAGAAACTCACAGGGGCAGTTTCATCTTGTTCTACAGGTTACTATAAATTAGGCTCAATCTGAGGGTGGCGGGTTCTTATTTATTTATTTATTTATTTAGCGATTGGTGCTTAAATTTAAATAATAGTTGTATTAACTGGATTTCTTTGTATGTGAATAGATATTGTCCTACCACAAACAGCATTGTTTTTAAGACACATCTTGAAATGTCTTTGGATGAATGCAACACCATTCCTCTTTTATCTGTCATTCTCAGCACAGTAATCCATGTGATCATTTGATTCAAAATGGCCAATACAGTCTACTTCAGCTCAATAGTACCTAGAGCATTGATCTTTATGACTTCCATTTCCTTTTGTCAAATTCCAATTTTCCCTAGATTCATATTTTGTACATTCCAAGTTCTACTTATAAATAGGTGCTTGCAGCCGTTTCTTCTCTTGTGGAATCATGGCCCATCGGTAAATGAAGGTCCTGAAGCCTTGCTCCCAAGGCCTGACTCCCTCTCGGTCATAACAAACAACCCTTGAGAAGACACCCCTTCTTCAGTCTTATTCTGAGTGCCTTCTGACATGAGGGGCTCATCTTCTAGAATGATCTCTGACAATGTTCTACTGCTATCCAGAAAAGTGGTGGTGGCTTAGCCTGTATTCCTATTCATAGTCTGCTCTTAATTGGGAAACTCTGGTGAAATCTAGTTAATTTGGGTGAAATACCAGTGACATTGCTTCCAGCATCACAGCAATCCACAACCCACCACTGTAAAACAAATTGACCCAGTAAACAGGCAGAACTAAAGAAATAGGTGCACGTAGAGGCACATGAACAATGGGACTAACAGGCATATCATAATTTTTTAAAGTAAACAGACCTATCTTTGAAAATGCTTCATATTTTGTTCCTTTATTCTCCAATATGTTTACTTTTACTATGTTTCTATTTTTTTAAGATCATTTTATCGGGGACTCTTACAGCTCTTATAACAATCCATATGTCAATTGCATCAAGCACATTTGTACATATGTTGCCACCATCATTTTCTAAACATTTACTTTCTATTTGAACCCCTTGGTATCAACTCCTCTTTTTTCCCTCCCTCCCCTCCCCTGTGACTCCTTGATACATTACAAATTATTATTATTTTCATATCTTACACCAACAGCAAGAATGATAGGCTTACATTTTAATTTTTAAAAAGTAGTGTTTCAGTTTTCCAAGAAATAAAGCAAAATAGAAATTCAAGAACAGGGAAGACTTGAAGAAAATGGAATAAAGGTTTTATTATATTACTAATTAATACAAAGTTAATTCTTGAGATCAAAAGAATGTACTAAAAAGAGAATGCAATTAGAAATACAAAACATGGATTTTACTCTTCCTGCATTACTTACAAAGAATGGATTAATAAAAACCATTGAATTTCCTTGGAATTCAATTAATTTCATTAATAAAAAAAGATAATAGTGACTCCATACATTTTTCCAAATATAATAGGAAATCTACTAGAGAAATTTAAAATGTACTGGGTAGTCATGTCATAACATCTTTACATCAGTCTATGTGTTTCTATATTTCTAATTGACTATCTTGGCCTTGTAAAGTTTCTGCCTCCCTGGTTAACAACCTTTTCCCTATGTTGCTAATGTCATATCAGATTCTCACTACTCAGTCTTTTCTAATGATATATGTCATCGATGATTCATAACTGCATAAATCATGCAATCTCATTGTTTATTACACTCGTTTATTATGTGTGTATATATGTACATATATATTGATCAATATATATTGATTACCTCACTTTAATTGCCATATAGTAAAATAATGCCTATGCAGTGTTTCATTGAGGTGGGGAAATATAGTTTGAGAAAATATAGTTTGAAAATTGTTTCAGGTGAATGCTTTCAATATTTTAAAAATACATATCCGTGATATCATTACTACTAATAATCTTATCCAATTATGTAAACACATTCACAAAATCATTGACCAATAATCTTTAAAAATTCCAAGAATATGGAAGACAAGTGAGGGCTGATAAACATTATAGATTTCTGAGGATTAAGGAGAAATAACAACTGAATGTCACTTATTTTAAGAATTATGGATCAGGAAAAGGACACTAGTGACATCTGGTGACATCTGAATAGAGTCTGTAATTGGATAATAGCATCGTACCAGTGTTACTTTCAGAATTTTTATGACTGTCCTCTATTGATATAAGATGTTAACTTTAGGAGAGTTTGAATGAAGTGTTACTCCAGTTTTTCTGGGATTACAAGATCATAGATATCAAAGACAATTTAATACTTCAATTAATTATCCATTTGAATAATTCATATTGGGTACCTTATATCAGAACATTCTGAATTATAGTTTACCTTTTTAACAGATTCAGGTTGTGGTTCTCAGTAAGGAAGTATTTAGGACACTTGGATTGATCCTCAGAAAGGAAAAATGGCTGTCGGTGCCTGAAAGGAAATCTTGCAGGTTCTTTGCTCTGACCTCTGGAAAGGGGCCCAGGGCCTACTTTCTCCACACCCCCTACACTAGTCCGCCAGGTGATTGTTCTGAATTGCATTTCACTCACCTTCATATTATAATAAGTGTTATAATATTATAGTTTAATATAATTTATAATATAATATAATAAATATAATTATAATAAAAATTATAATATAATTTATAATATAATAAAGACAATATTATAATAAGTGTTATTAGAATGGTAACCCTCTCACAAATAGACTGGTTTTTTGCTCAGACTCATCTTCCTTCCCCTAGCTCTACTGACCATGGGTTTTGTTTCGTGTTGTTGTTGCAATTGTGTCTAGACACCTATGCGCCTCCACTCTACTTCTCAATACAACCACGGTCCGAACCAGGAGAATAGTAGCAGATTTAGTCCCAACATCAGTTGGGTGTCTAATTTGGATTTCTGGATTTGTAGTGCTGTTGGAAATGCACCAATATTGCTATATAATGGTTCCCAAAAGATGTCTCAAACTAAATATTGTGAAACCTCATATTTGAAACCAATCATCACTGTTGTTTGCCAAAATCACATGAGATTCATGCTCCTTTCTCTGTAACACTGTCTCCATTGTAGTAAAAGTGAACTCTGTGTTTGTCTGGGTTGATGAGAGAAACAAATTCATAGACTCTCAATGTATATAAGAAAGAGGTTTATATATAAGAGCAAACATCCCTGCCCAGATCAAGTTCATAAGTCCAATATTAGCCCATATGTCCAATACCAATCTATAAAGTCCTTTTCAGACTCCCAAAACACATGCAATGATGCTGAATTCAAGAAGATCACAGGCCAATGGGTGGGAAGTCTTGTAAGCATCTCAGCATTGGCAGGGATTTCTACATGGCTTCTCTAGCTCAGGGCACTAGCGTAGTTCCATGTGTGTTGTCAGCTGCTATGTCTCTCAGGCAGTGAGTGAGAAAGAGACTGTCTCCTGCCTCCAACAAAGCAATACAGGAGTTCCCAGAATCCTCAGGAGAAGGCTATGTATGCCCACACAGAGGCCTCATTGGCTATATCCTGATTGACAGGCTAGACTCCACCCCTACACTCTTAATCCTCAAACTGACACCAGATTATGTAACTACCACACCCTCATATTTAGATTGAGAGTAAATTCAAGATAAGGCTCATGAACAGTTACAATAAAAATAGTCAATTACATGTGTTTTCTTCCCCTGAAGTATAGCTGAAAGCTGCTCAATTTTTACTTATTCACTTGAAAAACTGCTGTCAAACAAGTCTAATTAAAGTTACTGTGAACACTTTTCAATCATGCTACTTCTAAATCTAATGCAAACAATTAATCAAGCCAACCAGAGAGAAAGCTACGCCACACACTCAGGCTTCGTCTAAGCAAAGTCAATACACCACTGATGGAAGTATTTATTTATAGCATGAATCCCTCAAAGTGAAAAAAAACAACATAGATCTCTATGTTGGCAGAAAGGTAGGTATTATTTAGCTATGTGCATCCAAACATGTTTAACTTTTTAGCCTTTATTTTTTGTTTCAAATTGTTCAAATGGCAATCGTTAGCATCATTTTATACTGTACAAACTGCATTTCACAAGCTGTTCACGTACAGCAAGCAGTAAACAGTATATGTTTTGAAATGAATGTTCTCAAAAAGTGTAGACATTTCCAGATTGTTTTATTGGCTAAGATTGGAAGCTAAAGCATAAGAAAGATCCATCATAAGATAATAGAGAGAGAATGACTTGCTACATGTAGTTGCTGATTGGTTTGCAGATCACGCTCTATTGATAGGAGAGTTAGCATAAAATGTAACATGTCCAATGTACTCCAAAATTAACCTTTAAAGTCTTAACTTATTTTGGTACTTTAAAAGAATTTATTACCACAAAATTAATATATATTACTTACAGATAAGCTTAACATACTAATAAAAAACTAAAAATATGAAATGTCATCATTAGGAAATTATTACTATATAAATATATTAAACATACATATGCATGTGTAAATTAATTTAATATCTGAAAATAAAATCACATTATACATATATCATTACACATAATCTCTCTTTGTATTCCAAATAATTATCAAAATAAATATCCAATTGATATGCAATCTGATCCAACAACAGTAACAATGTCCTTTACATCTACTTTAGCCAATGTAGAATCTAATGCAAGATAAACTATGCCTAGTTGTTATGATCCCTGATTATATTTTAACCTTGTATAGTCCTTTGTGTGACACAAAACTATTGATAGGACCAGTTATTATAAAAGTTTCTTTATTGACAGCAAAATAAATGTTGAAGAAATTCTGAAATATTACATTAGCTTGGTATTTTAAATTGTATAGGGAATATTATAGATGCCTTTCTATAAACTTTTATAGATGCTTTTATAAACTTTCAATAATATTGATTCAACGCTATTATAATAAAACTAACCTAATACAGTTGGGACAGAACAAGGGCACACTGCATGGTTTAAAATTAGGAAAGGTGTGCATCAGGGTTGTATCCTCTCACCACACGTGTCCAGTCTGTATGCTGAGCAAATCATCAGAGAAGCTGAATTTTAGGAAGAAGAGTGTGGCATCAGGATTGGTGGAAGGTTTATTAATAACTTGTGGTATTCAGATGATACAACATTGCTTGCTGAAAGTGAGGAGGAATTGGGCACTTACTGATGAAGATCAAGGATTGTAGCCTTCGGTGTGGATTACAGCTCAATGTAAGGAAGACCCAAATCCTCACAACTGGACCAATAGATAAGATCAAGATAGCTGGAGAAAAGGTTGAAATTGTCAATGATTTTGTGTTACTTGAATCTGCAATCAAAGATCATGGAAATAACAGGCAAGAGATCAATAGATGAGTTGCATTAGGTAAATCTGCTGCACAAGACCGCTTTAGAATATTGAAAAGCAAGGATTTTACATTGAGGACTAAGTGTGCAACCCAAGCCCTGGAATTCTTCATGCATCATATGCAAGTGAAAGTTGGACATTGGATAAGGAAAACCATAGACAATTTGATGCAATTTGAATTGTGGTGCTGTAGAAGAATATTAAAAATACCATGGACTGTTAAAGGACAAATCTTTATTGAAAATAGTAAGGCCAGAGTGGTCCTTATAGGGAAGTACGGCAAGAGTGTGCCTGGCATACTTTGGACATATTGTACAGAGAGACCAGTCTCTGCAGGAGGACATCATTTTGCTGAGCAGAAGGAAGCACAAAAGAGGAAGGCCTTCAATGAGATGGATTGACACAGTGGCTGCACCATTTGTGATGGTGCAGGACTTCGAAGTGTTTTGTTCTGTTGTGCATCAGGTCACTGTGGGTAAGACCTGATTCAATGGGATATAACATCATCATCATCAACAACAACTATCCTGGATTTCTCTTCATTTAATTTTTCATTTTAATAATATTCTGTAAAGTACAATTAGAATTGATAGAATGCCGCAGAAGTGAGATTGGATTATAAAATCATTGAGCTTTAATCGATTAATATGACCCTTCCAGTCATAATCACTTATGTAATATAATTTTGGACTTCATATGCTTGTGGCTATAGTCCCAATTTGGAAGGTATCATATGCTAATGAACAAGAATAGGACGAGAATAAGATCTGATCCTAGCAGAGGTGTGTAAGGGTTGTATGGGTCACTGTTACTGGTAAGGAATGTAAGGAATAAAAGGCTACAGCTGAGACGGGAAAAGCTGCTTCTGGAGTAGCCTGGGAAAACCTGGTTGACTAAGCTTAGTAAGAGGTCAATGCCTACTGGAAACACCCTGCCCTGAGACCCAGGTCATGTGTGCATAAACAACATAGAATTCAGGGAGAGAGAAGAGATGATTATATTTCAGTATCAAAAAGAGGTGAAGGATTATATATTAACTTGATTGTTATATGTTAATATTGCTACTCAATATAACTCCCACCAAATTACCTTTCCCTGCATGGGTCTGGGGAGAAAGTGGGGAAAGCTATTAATAGGATTCACTTATGAGTAATTGTGAACAGGATTCCCTGGAATGCCATCCTCCTGTGTATAAAATGTTCCCTCTGAGGAGCAGGAGGAGGGATCTCATTACCAGCTAGAGCCAGGAGTGCAGCACGTTCTCTGGACATGAGATCCCTGCCCAGAGAACTTCCTGGAACCAGATGACAGCTATATCATTAAAGAAACCACAGAAGAACCAGAAGCCAGAGCATGGAATAGAATGGAGTACTTCCTAACCAAAGCATCAGGTAAATCTTTGTGTTTTTGCAAAGGAGGCTGCCTTATGGACTGGGGTGCTTCTGGGCAGCTAATTCAGGAAGCTGGGTTTGCTCCCATGGAGCTTGAGCTGAATGCCTTCAAGTTGAAGCTGGAGCAGAATGGTATGTCCCTTTGGGCATCGATGAGCAGATCTGAAAGAACTTTGTAACATGTCCTGATAAACAAGTAGCCTCAGCACTTTTCACTGGCATTGGTACGTGTTCACTTCCTTAATAAGCTCTTTTATCATAAAATTTGTGTGAGCTCTGGGTAGGCATTGCAATGGATATTAGAACCCAGAGAGGTAAAATAGAAAATACAAACTTTGAACAGGAAACATCCGATTAAAATTAAATGTGCGCTTCTTGTAAGATAGCAGATGAAGTCGATATGCCTTCTACCACCAAAAACTGCAGAGATCCAATGAGACAGATGCAGATGATAGTTCCGTAACCTGGAGAGTCAAAGGAAAGGATAATAAAGTAGAATGCATACCGACTGAAAGAAATTGAACACAAGCTTCTAAGGAGACAAACAGAACAGGTAAATGGTCAGCATAACCTTGATAACCAAGCCAGGCAAACACATCATTAAATTTATACAAAATATTCTTTATGAAAATAGACATAAAATTTTCCAAAACCTCCAGTAGAAACTGACAACCTATAAAAAAATAGTATACCATGAATAATTAAGACTCAAATCAGATATGCAAAGATGGTTTAACATTAGAAAGATATTAACATAATCCACCACACAAATAAAAAGCAAAGAAAAGAACCACATGATCATATCAATTAATGCAGAAAAAGAAAAGTATATATCCATTTTTAGAAAAATTAAATAGGAATCCAATTTCACACTATATACAAAAACAAATTCAAGATGAATCAAAGCCTACATGAAATATCTAGAACTATAACTATTATCAAAAAAACAAAAAGAATGACAAATTTAGAGACTTTAATAAATGGCATAACCACATTATCAAACCTAACCTAAAACACACAAATATCAGAAGACAAATTAGATGACTGGGATCTTCCAAAAGTCAGACATTTGTATACATCAAAAGCTTTCATCAGCAGAGAAAAGAGACTAGAAAAAAAATTGACAATGGCATATCAGACAAAGGACTAATCTCTCAAGTTCATAGAAAGCTCAGCACCTCAACAAAAGAAAGACAAATAATCCAAAATCTAACTGAAAATCGGGCAGACAACATGAACCTGCACTTCACCAAAAAAGACATTCAGGTGACCAACAAGCATGTAAAGAAATGCTTATGATCACTGGCTACTAGAGAGATGTAAATCAAAACAATAATGAGATATTATCTCATTATTAGCAGCAAAGTAAAAACAAAACAAAACAAAAATCCCCCACAAAATTTGACCAGTGCTGACTAGGGACTGAAGAGACTGGTTGTTGGTGCAACCAAAGTGGAAAATGGTTATGGAGCTTCCTTAAAATATTACTAATCGAAATACCACGAGTCCCCAAAGCTCCATTATTGATATACATCCCAGAGAAATAAAAAGAAACTCGACAAGATAGATACTAAATATGCACCGAAATTCTCTACAGTATTTCTCACCATAGCAAAAGGATGGACCCAACAGAAATGCCCATCAACAGAAGAATAAACTATGGTATGCACGCAAGTGGAATGCCACACAACTTTAAAGAATAACAATAAATGTAAGAAACACGTCATATCATAGATGAACCTGGAAGATATTAATACTGAGTAAAAGCAAGTAATCACAAAAGCACAATGATTGTCAGAAAAATTTCTTTCTAAAACAAACATTCCTTGATGATTTTCAGAAGTGGGACCTAAATTACTAACTAGAGAGTAGACGTATCACTTGGGTGATGGTGAAGGCAATACTCAATAAGAACGAGGTCAGCGAAAAATGTGTAGGTGTTACAACATATAGAAATTGTTTAATGGAAAGCTGATTTGCTCTTAAGCCATCTCCCAATTCCCATTAAAAAAACACACCTGAAAATCCCCAGTATCGATAGTTGTTATTAATAGAATGAAGCCAATAAAATATCCCCAAATTCTGCTTTTCATCATGTGGCATTCATCTAAAGTCTATCCTGTCAAGAAGAAGTCAGGGTGATGAAAATCAGAATGCATTTTAGCAATTAGTTCAAGGACTAATGGACCACAAGGAAACACGTCTTCATGACCCTAACACCAGAACTCCAAGATGCCCAGCTACTACAGCCCACCACTCTGAAAAGGATCACATTAGATGGTCCTCTCTAGAGTGGGAGAAAAGTGTGGAAGAAAATTCAAAGTCATGAAAGAGTCTAAGAATCCTAGTTGAATACTTGTGGAACCCCCAGGACTAGGGTTCTGTGTCATATTTCACATCTAGAATTGAACTCACACCCATCGTTCAATGCTCATTCAATTAACAGACAGGTCTATAAGAAGAAACATAACACTAGAAAGGTACACACAATATAAAATTTAAAAAAATTGTAGTATTTGGATGATGTTTTGTCAACTAGACACTCCTGGCTGAGCATGAAGTCAAATATGTCAATCAAGCAGTAGCTGGAAACATCTCTTTGGGAGTGTGGCCTTGTGAATGAGAGGGAGGGACTCTTGGAACTGCCTCTTTCTCTGCCCTTTGCCTTCTGGCTTGCCGGGACTGTGCAGCTGACCCTGAGAGCTGTAGGCACTGAATTTATATCCAGGTGACACTGCACCCACCACCCTGTGAGTCTACTTCTTTCTAATTCGCCATTTTGTGCACTGACATGCAGCTACATAAGTCTAATGAGGGATTTATGGGCTTGTGAACTTGAGCTGGACTGAACTGGCATGTGTTCTTGATATAAAATTACTTCTCGATATAAACCTATTTCTTATATGAGTGACATTGGATTGGTTTCACTAGAAAACACAGTCTAAGATACCATTTCAGATCAAAAGGATAGCATTTACCTAAGGATAAAGTTCAGAAGGGTAAATAAGAAACAAAACTTGTATGAATTATTGAATGGAAAACCGATCTGCTTGTAAACCTTCACCCAATTCACAATAAAGATTAAAAAATAAGAATTGATACATTCAAAAAAAGGATGTTGATGAGTACTATTGAACAATTTATTTTCTGTGATCTGCTAGTGTAATAAACAAATCTGTTTGGGAAGTAGAAAATCCAGAATGGTCCTGAGAATTGAGGATGATGACACTTCATCTAATGTACTTTGGATATGTTTTCAGGAGATACCAATCCCTGGAGAATGGCCCTTAATGATAGCGGTTTGCATAATAGCTGCAATAATGAACTCAACTATAGCAATGGCTTTGAGTACATGCCTAGAAATGGAGTTCCTAGATACATTATAATTCTATATTTTAAAGTTTTAAAGAATTATTACCATTTCCAGCTAACATTTTAATTTTGCTCTTGCTTTTTTGTTTTTGTTTTATTATGGTTTTCTTCATGAAGATACATCTCCTTTTGGTCCCGATTTACATTTGCTCATGGAGTCAACATTCTAAGTGCACAGCTATTAATCAAAATGTTGATGTTTCCAATCCCCTCGAATGTATCTGGGTAGATCACAAAGATCACAGTTCCTGACAGCACTGTGGAATCCAGTTCGACTCTGAACCAGACCTTGTTTATTATTAGAACAAAAGTAGGATGACCATTGAGTGATAATTAAATATAAGAAGAAAAAATATCTTCCAATTCTATTGGAAAAACTTACATTTCCTTCTTTATTTTATTCCCTTTTTGCAATTAAAAAAATGGTTTTGTGGATCTTTACAATCTAGTAGAGTTAATTTTTATCTTTCTTAATAATTTTGAGCACCAACAGACTAGAGCTAGACAGGACAAAAGGGGGAAGCATGCTTAAGTATACCATTGTTGCTATCATCCTGAGTCAAAGTGTGTAATTTAATGCATTCTGAAGTTTCATTCTGAACTAGGTTCTGGTTTCCCAACAGAAGCTTCCTACAGGAACAGAGCTCCATCAGTCAAATGCACGTGAAAAGAAATTCAAACATAAGTCAGAGTTAATTAATCTCCAGGGGCTACACTCTTGAGAAAAACCCAGTCAGTGTAATGATAGCAGGAAAATTCAGACCAGGAGAAGAAAACTTGGAAAGAAATCTAATCAATACAAAGAATAAAAATATGATGCATTTGAGTGGTATATGGAATCAGGACACATTCTCAAATACAAATTATATTTCTCACTTTAAATTATCTATCCTTTCAGTGGAAATTTGAAATTAAGAGAGAAAACATAACTTTTCAGATCACAAATTACTTTTAGGGCCTTTATGAAGTTTGTCAAGATAAAAACACATCGTGTGGGATAAACCTAATTAAGAGCTGGACCCAAGGAAAACATTAATGCTTAGAATTCTCTGGGCATAATTAATGACTTAGTTGCCACTATAGTTTTGTTTTCTCAGTCTCAACTTCAGCCTACATTATCATATGATTGCCTTTCTGCTTCTCTTCCCAATGGGATTTTTGCCTTATGAAAGTTCTATTGACAGACACTAAAATCAAAAGGGACACGTCTAGAAGAGAATTTGAGTTTTGAATCAGTTGTGAGTTGCTGCTGAGATGAGATAGAAATAACTGGAATAAATTACCATCGGTGAAGAAAATATTACATGAAAAGTTTGGAATTACCTGAATAACTTTAAACTCAGTTTCAAAAAGTTAACATAAACTTTTAGGAAGAGTGATGGTGTATTTGCTCCTTATTGCCCTTCCTTTTGAATATTAAGAATTGCTGAATTTTTCACTATAAGAAAAATATTTGGAGCACATATGACTGGTCGTGGTTTATTTCTTACCTCTTCTGGATATATGCCCAATAGAAGGATAACTGGGTCATAAGGTAGCTCAATATCCATCTTTTTTAAGTATTGCCAGATCGCTTTCCATAGTGGCTATACATGTTCCTATCTCACCACATCTGCTCCAACATTTGTTGCTCTCTGATTTTCTGATTTGGGCTAACCTCAGAGTGTTAGATGGTATATCTCATGGTAATTTGGATTTGCATTTCACTGATGGCTAATATTCAGGAGCATTTTCTCATTTGTTTATTGGCCATATGGGTCTCCTCCTAGTGAAACTTTTTTTTTCAGTTCTTTTGCCCACTTCTTCAAAGGGTTAACAGTTTTCCTCTTTTTGCAGGCAAGGGGGGTATTGTAGATTTTCATAATAAGCCCTGTGTCTGTTGTGTCATTATTAAAAATCCTCTCCTAGTCTGTGGGTTGCCTTGTTACCCTCTTGGTAAAGTCTTTTGATGCACACAGGTGTTTTATCCTTATTAAATCCCACTTGGCAATTTCAGGTTCCTCTGTGTGTACCCTGCATTATTGCAGTTAGCCATTGTATTCCCTAGGCCAAGGTTCTTAGGTTTGTCCTGATTCCTTCACTAATGGTCCTAAATGTTTGGAGTATTACTTCTAGGTCCGTGATCCACCTTGTGTTTGTTCTTGTGCATGGGGTGAGGTTGACATCTTGTTTCATTTTTCTACATGTACATTTCCATTGTTTCCAGTACCAGTTGTTAAATAGGGCATCGTCCTTCCACTTGATGCTTTTGAGGCCCTTGTCGAAGATCAGTTGTCTACATGCTGATGGTTTTATTTCTGGGTTTTCTGTTCTTTTCCATTGATCTTTGTATATCTCATGCCAGTACCATGCTGTTTTGACCACTGTGGCTGTGGAGTAGGTGTGAAAGTCAGGTAAAGGGAACCCTCTGACTATGTCCTTCTTCTTGAGGAGTTCTCTGCTAGTTCTGGGCTTCTTCCCTCTCCATATGAAATTGCTGGTCATTTTTTTCCAATTCTTTGAAGAAGGTTGTTGGTATTTGAATCAGGATAGCATTAAACTTATAAAGGGAGCTGGGTAAGATAGACATCTTTACTATATTGAGTCTTCTAATCCATTTGTGGAGGTTACTTTTGTTTGCCTGTAGTAGGGTCTTGTAGTTTCCTTGTAGAGATCTTTTGTTTTTTGGTTAGTTATAACTGTAGATATTTCAGTTTGTTCTTACTATTGTGAATGGCTCTGCCTTGTTGATCTCCTCCTCCATGGTGGTGTCTGATGTATATAGCAAACCAATCGACTTCTTTTGTTAATCTTGTATCCTGCCACTCTTCCATATTCCTCTATAGCTGTCAGTACTATGGTTGTGGCACTTTGGGGATTTTCAATGTATAGAATCATGTCATCTAAAAATAATGATAATTTCGCCTCCTCCTCTCCCATTTGAATACCTTTGGTGCCCTTCCATTGTCTTATGTTATTAGCTAGGACCTCCAGTACAATATTAAATAGAAGTGAGGACAACGGACATGTTTGGTCCCCTTTATCAGTGGGATTGATTTCATCTTTTCTCAATTGACTATGATGTTAGCTGTCAGCTTTTTGTAGATAGCGTGCATTAACTTGAGGAATTGCCATTCCATTCCTACCCTCCTGAGCCTCTTTATTCGGAATGGGTGTTGGATCTTGTCAAATGCTTTTTCTGCATCTATGAACATTATCATGTGCTTTTTATACTTTTTCTTATCAACATGGTGTATAATATTGATGGATTTTCAGATGTTAAACCATCTCTGCATCCCTGGGATGAATCCTACCAGATCCTGATGGATAATGCATTTTTTATACTTTTGTATTCCATTGGCTAATATCTTCTTGAAGATTTTTGCATCTATGTTCATTAGAGATATTGGTCTATAGTGATCTCTTCCTGTGGGATCCTTGCCCTGTTTGGGTATCGACATTATACTGGCTTCATAAAATAAATTTAGGAGTTTGCCATCCTTTTCTACACTCTGAAATACTTTGTGGAGGATTGGTGTCAGCTCTTCCCTGAATGGAAGGTATGAGTCACCAGAGTGCAGTAAAGCATAGATGAAACACACTATATTCCTCTACTTCCTTGAGGCTTCCTCACCCCCTCACTACCGTGACCCCAGTGCTGCTTCTCAATTCAGACTAGACCAGATCATGTACACAGGTATAGATAAGAGATGGGAGCTCATGACACACAGAATCCAGGAACAGGAGTGGGAATAATGATACCAGAAGGGTATGGGAAAGAGGAGGAGAGGAAGAAAGAAAGGAGGAACCAATCGCAATGATGGACACATAACCATACACCCTTCTCCAGGGGGAAGAACAACAGAAAACATGGGGGAAGGGAGACAGAGGTCGGTTGAGAGATGAAAATAATAACAATGTACAATCTATTAGGGAGTTATGAGTGTGGGACAGGGGGAGGGAAACGGAAAAAAAGAGGAGCTGATACATATATATTTAGTAATGACCACTATCACCTAGTGAAACCTATTTACTGGGTATGAAATGTCCAAACAGATCCCTCAGCTTACAGAATTTCCAGAGAAGGAAATCACAGGAAGCATAGCTTAAAATAATATGGATTATAAAGCAAAACCAGGACTTTCTTTAAATTTGAAAGGAATCTTTGAACAAATGAAAAAGACACCAAGTATATGTATGTATATACATATATATCCCAGAGACAAATCTCTAATATGAAGTCTACAATTGTCCAGAACAAAGCCAAATATAAAAAAATCTAAGCAGTTATCCTCTCACCATACATATTCAATATTTATGCTAAGTAACTCAAACAATAAGAATATATGACTGAGAATGTGACATCAGGATTGAAGGAAGAGTCATTAACAACATGTGATACACAGATGACACAACCTTGCTTGCTGAAAGTAAGGAGGACTTGTGGTACTTAATAGTGAAGATTAAATACTTCAGTAAAGATTACATCTCAATCTTAAGAAAGCAAAAAATCCTCACAACTGGATTAATAAGCAACATAAGGGTTCAAGGAGAAAAGTGTGAAGCTGTCATGGGCTTCATTTGACTTGCATTCACGATGCACGTCCACGGAAGCATCAGTAAAGAAATAAAATGAAGGGTTGCACTGGACAGTTCTGAAGCAAAGAGACCTCTCGAAAGGATCAAGGAGCAAAGATGTCACTATGAAAACTGATGTTCACCGGACTCGACCCAAACCCACCACCAGGAGTACATTCTGCCACCCAGCTGGAACCGACCGCACAAAGTAAGCCTGCTCTGTAGAGTTTCTAGGTCTGGAAATCTTTATGGGAGCAACAATGCTGATCTCTCTCCAGTGAAGACGATTCAGGATTGGAACTACTAACCTCACAATCGGCACCCAGTTTGAAATGGATGAAAAATAATTGTCTTGAATTATGCTTTGGGTGAAGAATATTGAATATTGAAGAATATTGGGTGAAGAATATTGAATATACCATATACAATTGGAACTTCCAACCTCACAATAGGCACCCAGTTTGAAAATGGATGAAAAAGAATTAATGCCTTGAATTATGTTTTGGGTGAAGAATATTGAATCTATAAATATGCTTTGGGTGAAGAATATTGAATATTGAATATACCAAGAATATTGAATATACCATTGAATAGTCAATAAAGAATATTGAATATACAAGAATATTGAGTTATGCTTTGGGTGAAGAATATTGAATATATTCACTCCAAGACAATGAATAAATCTGTCTTGGTAAGTACACAGCAGAATGGTCCTGAGAAGCAAAGATTGTAGATGCCCTCTAATATAATTTTGGCATGTAATCAAGAGGGGCTTGTCTATGAGGAAGAATGTCATGCTTGGAAAGTAGAGGGCCAGTGAAAAAACAGTAAAACCCTAAGAAGACAGTTTGACATAATGGCTGCAGTCCCGAGCTGAAAACAACAGTAATTGTGAGGCTGGCACAGGACCAAGCAGTGTTCTTTTCTGCTGCACATAAATTCAATGTCCAAGCACTAATCATCCCCATGTGAATAAATTGTTCTCTCCAGTGGGTACCTAGTCTCTAACAAGAGGTTGTTGGAAAGATGGACTGCTCATGTGGAGATGGTTAGCTTTACGTGGCATTCTAAGCAAATACTCATAATACTTGAACTCAGCACAACAACAATAAAGAAATAAACTGATATAAGTGGGCCATAACAGGTCAAACCTGTGTTCAAGGGTCAACTATAATAATTTACTTTTTTGTCTCATATAACCCTTTGAAATATTTTCTTTACCTCTTTACTTTAGCATTTTCCCCACTCACTTTAGCCCTTTTAAATCCAAGGGTATGTGTCTGAGACTCTTCTGATATTCATTTGTGTTTTCATTCTTTTCTGTATTTTAAATGACATTTTTGGTTATTCTTTTGGAACCTAAAGAGGTGTGTAAAGCTCCATAACAATTTAGCTTAGGCAATACAGTACTAAAGCATATAACAAAAGATAATTATTTCTCTTTCCATCATGGATCCTAACCAGTCACATTCTAAAAAGGAACCATAGTATTTGAGGAATAAATTTCATAAAACTCTGCAAATAGTATAAGTCTCTCTTGTTGACCTTCCCTTATAGTAAAATAAGACAGAACGTTTTCAATGAGTACATTCAGGAATTTGTCTTCATTCTGGATGAAAAGAAACTCACACAAATCAATATGTAGCTTTAAAGTGATTGGAATTTTGTTTTCTTTAGTTTAGTTTTTGTTTTTGTAGGAGGGTGTGATGAATTACAGGACTGAGAATGCTAATGAAATGAAGGGTCTTCAAAAGTTAGTAAAAACATGGAATTAAAACATGAAATTCTTCCAGTATGTCGTTGAAGCCCCTTTGTAAAAGGAGGAAGGGTGGATTTGGTATTGGAAGACCTGAAGGTTCCTACATCCTATCTGCGGGACCAGAAGAATCGTGATTGCATCAACCTATGTGAGATGCAATTAGCCACCTTGGCCATTGTTATACAGTAATGCTGTAATGGAAATACCATGAATGGATTTCTTTCACAAATATCCCAAGCAGAAAACTTTTTCATCTTCATTGTCTCAGAAGAAAGATCCTTCCTTGTCTCTTAGTGTTTCTTCTCCTGGATGATCTTCCTGTGGTTTTGCATCTCTCTTACCCCATCACTGCTTCTTTCTCTTGCTTGTTTAACCCTTAATGTTTCAAAAGAGGTGGACTCACACACATATTACACTAGTCCGTCTCGAGTAGGATCATTACCACTGACATAGAGGTTGGCATGTAAGTCTTTGTGGAAAACACAATTCAATCCATAACAGCTACTGTAATAAAGAGAAAAAAGCATTATTTGTAAGATCTTTGAAAATAGAATGAATAGTGTCTCTTTAGAGTATTCTAAATCAGACCTAATTCATCGGCAATTGATTGATATTTTGCAAGTTTCTTATTCAGGATTAGAAAGAATTATGGGTACTTTGGCTTTTAAAATGTACAATAGCCATATAATTGGTCACTTTATACAAATTTATGCTTTATAGTTAGTAAATGTGGTCAGGAATATCAGTTGGATATTTTAAAGATCATCATAGTCCAAATTCTCAACATGAAGGCAGATTGTATTTTAAACTATTTAAATAATATGTGTGAAATTTGTAATTTCCTCCAAGAGACACAATCATCTTGATTGTCCTAAGTGGAATATAATGTTTCTTTTTCTTTCAGAGAGTTATATAATGCAAAATAGCTTTGATTGCTATTTCAGTGATATTAAGTCAAATTACTTTCTCATCTAGCATTCAATGTTATAGATAACATGAAATGAAGCTTGAAATGTAGGGTCGGAGACCATCTCTCCACTTTCTGCACCTCATTAATTCCAGTATGGTTTCAAAATAAATATTAAATAAATGACAGGATTAGAATGTTAAATATATTAGAGAATTATAGATCTGCAATATTGGAAAAATGAAATTAGACAGTATTTTTTCAGACTACAGCATGCTATTTTCTTCAAATAAATGGATGAAAATTCATGCTTTTTTTTCTCACTGAGTTAACAGTTTAGTGCTATCAGAAAGATATCTTTCTGATTGTACTATATTGATTATGTAAAGACATGCAAATGTGTGTATCATAACAACTTTTGAATAATATTGTTAAGAATTGGAATTGCAGAACACCTCATTGTATTTATGTGGAACTTGTACATAGACCAATATGTAGTTGTTTGAACAGAACAGGGAGATAACACCTGTTTAAAATATAGTTGTGTCCATTGTACACATTGGTTTATAGTTTCACATTACTTATTCACTATGTATGCGAAACAAGTAACTTGAGGAAGCTGATTTGTATGAAGAAAGCAGTATTAAAATTAAAAGAAGACTCATTAATGAAATAAGATATACAGATGGACACAACCTTGCCCACTGACAGATGAGAGGACTTGAAGTACTTTCTGAAAAAAAATATTTAAGACTGGTTTGAATTATCCCTTAGGGAGCAAAGCAACAAAGTCCCCAAGGAATTCGAAAATAGACTTTGGACGTGGGGGACAGGGCTTGGCACTGCCTCAGACTGGATCAGAAAACTTTCATAAGGGTCAGAAAACAGACATGGAGCTATTCATAGGCTGCTTTTCTTCTTCCTGCCCCTCCTCCTCCTCTTCTTTTTCATGTCTATCTATGTAAGATAGGCAGAATAAACTATCTCAGGGAGAAAACAATGGGACCAACAGTTCTGGGGGGACAGGGGAAAGGAGGAGGTGGGGGGAAAAGGGGAAGCCAAGAAACCCAGGGACAAGGGAACAACAAGAGATCTGTGGTGAGGAGGACATAGAATGCCTGGTGGGTTTCAATCAAGTGCCATATAGCTGAGAGGAAGTACAGAGAGCCAAAGGAAGGTCAAACATGATAGTGGAACAAGAAGAAAGTAAAGGGAAATAGAGGAAAGAACTAGGAGGCAAAAGACATTTTTGGAGGTATAAACGTAGGCATAGGCATGAGCATATCTAAATGTATTAATATATAATGATAGGGATATAGGTTTGTACTACACATATTTATAGGTTAAGGATTAAGGTAGCAGACGGACATTGGGCCTCTACTCAAGTCCTCCCTCAATGCAAGAACACTTTGTTCAAATACCCTAGCATTCTGTGATGCTTACCTTTCCGACATGATCGCTGAAGACAAAATGGGTGCATAAGCTAATGTGAAGAAAGCTGATGGTGGCCAGCTCCTCCATGATATAGTGTCTGGGGTCTTAAAAGCTTATAGTTAAACAAATGGCCATCTAGCAGGGAAGCAACAAAGCCCACAGGGAAGAAGTACACCAACTTGTGTGATCATGATGTGTCAATGGGCTCAGGTATCAGGCATTAGAAGACCCAAAGCAAACAACCATTTCAATGCAAATGAGGGGAGTTGAAATGGAGACCTAAAGCCCATCTGTAGACAATTGGACATCCCCTCACAAAAGGGTCACAAGGAAGGGACAAGCCAGCCAGGGTGTAGTATAGCATTGACGAAACACACATTTCCCTAGTTCTTTAATGCCTCCTCCCCACCCACTATCATGATCCCAGTTCTGTCTTACAAATCTGGCTAGACCAGAGCCTGTACACTGGTACAGATAAGAGCTCTTGACACACAGAACCCAGGACAGATTAACCTCTCCCGACTAATAATGAGAGTAATGATACCATGATTGTAGGGGAAAGATGGGGGAAGAAGGGAGAGAAAGGGGAAAACAATTGAAATGATTGACATATAACCCCTGCTATACACACACACACACACACACACTGGGAAAAACAGCAGAAACATGGGAGAAGGGAGACAGAAGATGTCATAAAATATGAAAATCAAAATAATTTATATATTGCTAAGGATTCACAAGGGGGGGAGGGTGCGGGAGGAAGGGGAAAAGAGGGGAGCTGATACCAAAGGCTCAAGTAGAAAATGTTTTGGAAATGATGATGGCAACATATGTACAAATGTGCTTGATAACAATCAATGTGTGGATTGTTATAAGAGCTCTAAGAGCCCCCAATACAATTTAATAAAGTCTATTAAAATGAAAAATAAAAATCCTCACAGCTGGACCAATAAGCAATATCATGATCAATGGGCAAGAGTGAAGTTGTCAAAAATTTAATTGTACACGGATGTACAATCAACAGCCATGAATGCAGTAGTGAAGAAATCGCATGTATTGCATAGAACCAAGGCACTATTTAGAGGGCTAAGAAATAAAGATGTTGTTACTTTGAGGACTGAGGTGCACCTAACCCAGCCAAGGTATATTTCAGTCACTTTATATGCATGCACAAACTTGAAAATGAAAGAAGTTCAAAGAATTGTTGCCTCTGAGTTATGGTATTAGCAAAAAAAAATATTAATATACTACAGACTGCCAGAAGAATGAGCAAACCTATTGTGATGCTTAGAGTTTATCTCTATTTGATGCTTGTGTGAGGTTATGGGTGGAGTCCAACCTCTCAATCAGGACACAACCTGATGATGTCATATTGAGGGGCGTCACCTATTTGTGAACATAGCTCTGGAGAATTCTTTTTCTTGCCCCTATGATTCTTGCTTCTCTGGTTCCTGTATCTCATGTCTGTAACCAGTGGCCCCTATGACCTGCCAACCCTGGGAACTATCAGTGCTCTGACATGTTTTGCCAACCTTGGATCTATGTGACTTTGCACCTACTGGGCTGTGATCTCCCAGCATCCAGCTTTGCCTTCTTGCTTCCAGCAACAGTACTTGTATGAGTTGAAGGGTCCCCGGCTAATTTCTACCCCAGAGACTTGAGTTGAACTGGACTGGACCAATTTCTTGATATAAGATTCTTGTCTTCATATATATGTGCATCACTTGTTCGGTTTCTCTAGAAAACTCAGCTTAACACACTTGTCTACACAGAAAAATCATTGTTATACTCCTCAGATGTGGGGATGGCAAGGCTTTGTTTTACATACTTTGGACATGTTATTATGTTTGGCAAAGTAGTGAGTTTTTGAGAAACAGAACGATCTTCAATGAGGTGGATTGACTCCGAGGCTGCAACAAAGGGCTCGAACATTGTGGGGATGGCATAGGGGCAGGCAGTGTTTTCTTCCGTTGTAGAGCAGATATAGTTGGAATTGATCAACAGCACTTAACAGTGACAATGTAGACATGATATTTGTCTTCTTAAACACTATCAGAGATAAGACAAGAATCAATCACTGCAGTGTTCTGAGAGAATTTTATTTCATCCTACAATTCTGTATCAAGCCAACTTTTAAACAAATGTCAGGAAAAAACAAAGTAATTTAAAAATAAGTAGTGACTCAAAAAGTACCTTTGGCATGTTTAATCTTTCTTAGGAAATTTCCAGGGGATATACCACTTAAAATTGTTTTAAAAATAGAAAAGTTGAATCATGGGATTTAGAAAATGAATGGGAATCAGAGGATGGAAGGGGCGAGTTGATAACTAGCTGTTTAGTAGGTTGAAAGCAAAGTGAAATGAACAAAGCCAAACATTTTATGGGTTTTGAAAATGTACATCATTCAATATTTGACTGTATTTCAAATGGAAGATTGTTGTGTTAAAGAGAATACAGTGACTCATTTTTGTATGGCTTGGGCTACTTCACTCAGGAAAATAAATAATGCCTTAAAGCCAACTCTTTGTTACCTTTTCTTACTTCTGTCAAGATGTTACTCAAGAAGTGATTGAAGGTGGTGGGCGTTTAGGCTAACTTCTCAGTGTTGGAATAAACATTTACACAGGCTACAGTTATGACTGACATAACCTTTTAAATTTATTTGCAGATGGTATTCTGCAAACATTTGTATACATTTTTACATTTTTTGACATTTAATTATAATAATACAAACACCTAAGTACACACTTCTTATAGATTTCATCATAGGCTTCAAATCCTAACATTATGCTCTAGTCAAGTCCTTTGTCATGTAAAACTTTACAGCACCTTCTCACTGAACTTGCTGATATATCCTTTAGCCTCTGGGATATTCACAGAACTGATACAATATAGGTGTGAAGAACAGTAGTCTGTTTCTGCATGCCTTCTTGTACCTTTGACATCTCTGATAAGAAAGCCCTCAGAGTGGTCACTGATTTGAGGATACATAGGAGAGATCCATGTTCCAGGAACAAGCAGGCTGTGCTAGTCTGGGTAGACTAGGGAAACAAACTCATAGACACTCATATGTGTATAAGAAAGAGCTTTATATACAAGAGCAATTGAATATTGACAAAACATCCCAGCTCAGTCCAGATCAAGTCCATAAGTTCAATATGAGAATATATGTCCAATGCCAATCTATGAAGTGCTCTTCAGACTCACAAAACATATGCAATGACGCTAAATGCAGGAAGATCACAGGCCAGTGGGTGGAAAATCTTCTGGACCCAGTGGTGGTAGAAGCCTCTCACCAATGGCGTGGTTCTCCATGTGGCTCCTCCAGCTCTAGGATTCTGGCTGCCTCAGAGTAGCTCCATTAGACCCTATATCAGTAATGTCTCATGGGGAGTGAGTGTATCTGGCCTCCAGTGTGCTATTTATCCCCGTTGCACCTTCAAATGATGTCATCAAGCTGACCTGATAGACAGGCTAGACTCCACCCCTTCACTCTTAAGTCTCAAGTTGACAACAGATTATGTAACTACCACATAAGCTCAGCAAATGAAAGCCTAGATTACCAGTTGTGTGTGCAGTGTATATCCATGATATATCCAAAATGATTAAAGAGTCTTCTTGTTGCTAACAGTAAATGGTCATCTGCTAACCCAAATTTTGGTGGTTCAAATCTACCCAGTAACTCCATAGAAGCAAAACCTGGTGATCTACTGCCATAAAGAAAAAAACAAAAACAAACATCCAATTCTATGGGACAGCTTTACTGTCCCATAAGGCTGCTATGAATTTCCTTGAAAGCATCCAACAATAATACCTGATGTTTTACATTCATTTGTCATTTAACTTTTTTATGTCCATTGATAACTGATATATATTTCCTAAACTTTTTTCCTGTGATACATTGTGTCTTCTTAAGCAAGGCTCTTTTCACCCTTTACCTTTCACTCACTGTTACTGAGTTGATTTTGACTGGTAGTGATCTTGTAGGGCAGATGAAAACTGCTCCTGTGAGTTTCCTAGCCTGTAACTGTGGAAGTAGAAACCTTGTCTTTCTCCCATGGAGCAACTGGTGGTTTCAAACTGCTGACCTTAGCCCAACACATCATGATTACACCACTAGTTTTCTTTTCACAAAGTACATCTTACAACAGGAATCTAACAGCACAATGTTATAGGCATTTTTGGTGTTCAGTGAAATAGAGGTGTTTTTTTTAATGAGTAAGTAATATGTGAGGACAATTTTCAGAGTTCAACCTTGCAGGAAAACAAATACTTGTAAAGCAAAAAAGAAAAGAAAAGAAAAGAAAAAGTGTCTTTTTTGTAGATGTAGTTTGGTATCCATTTGCTCTTGCTCTGTGGTCAGCAAACTCAGTTCCCCCAGTGAAGTGCCCAGAAGCACCCCACTCAAACCCCAGAATCCTGTCCCAAAGCTCTGTGGGCTGGGAAATCAACTGTTTTGCCTAATGTCTGGGTTCTCATTATTTTGTGGCTGCTCCTCGGCCACTCCTCTGGTCATCTGGCTGTCTCCTGGATCATGGAGGTTCAATGTGCAGGGGTCTTGGGATCCAAAGGATGCATTCCATTCTTGGTGCAACCCTCTTGCTGGTAGTAGGATCCCCTCTTCCTGCTTCTTAGGTGACTGGTGTTCTACTCAGAAGGATGGGAATTACAATTCACCCAGTTAACAAGTACTCACAGCTGAATCACATACTCCAATCAGTACTTCTCCCACCTCCTTGCCTAGACCTATAAACACAGTTCATGGCTTAATGCTTTTAGGCATTCAACAAATATGTATTCAACTCTGACTGTCCATCAGGTAGTGTACCAGAAGTTAGAACATCAATAATAAATAGGAAGAAGAGAACTGGAAGGCTTGAAATTTTCATTCTCCAAGAAGAAAAATAAAATAAATAATAAAGGAGTACAAGTTAGAAGGTTAACGGCTGTCAGAAAGGTGATACTTCTAAAAGGAAAGGTAAAGCTGAGAGAAGATCGGAAGTGCTGGGATAAAATGCAATTTTAGCATGCTGTCAATAAGAGAGATCAGCTAGCATTTAAGGAAAGACCAGAGGTGATAAGGAAAGAAGTCCTTTTCATATAAAAAGGAAGAATAAGAGTTAAAGAACAGCAACTGCAAAAATTTTGGTGGCATATTTATACTCGGTATACTGAAGTAATACCAAGTGCCGGTGTGGGCAGGAGCAAAAAAAGGAAATGGTGTCGGTGATATGGAGTATTGTGTGAAGATCTCAAGGCATTTTGTATGACTCTCTGAGTAAAATACGAAGCCATCTGTGTAATTATGTGTCTGGCACCATACCTGTCATTTAGTATTTAAATTGGGTGGCCCCATGACTTCAGGGTGTGCTGTGCTGTTTTGTATGTGAGATATTCATTGCATATAAGTGCAATAATCCCTGCCTTTGGGGTTTTAAGAATATTTTTGAATAAAAATAGCACATGTGAGAAAATGAACATGTACGTTAATGCAATAAAAGTTGAGATAAATGAATCATGTGGTTAATCAGAAAAGTTTGCTAAAATGAATGTAGCCCAATTAAAAAACAAAGCAAAACTGAGAACAACAAATGTTGGAGAGGGTTTGGTGAGATAGGAACTCTAATTCACTGGTGGTGGATTTGTAAAAGCGAACAGCCACCGTGGAAGGAGATATGGTGATACCTAAACAGATGGCAATTAAACTACCGTGTGATCCAACAATACCATGACTGGACATATCCCCAAAAGAAATAAGAAACAGGTCACGAACAGACATTTGCACCCCATGATCATTGAAGCACAGTTCACCAAAGCAAGATACTGGAAACAGCCTAAATTCCCATCAATAGAAGAGTGGAATTCTATCCACACAGTGGAATACTACGCATCCCTAAATAAAACAGTGATGAAACCTTGAAACGCCTCAAGTCATGGAGGGATCTGAAAGACATTATGCAAACAGACAAATACTATATAAGTCCACTGTGGTAGGAACAAGAAGCAGAAGGGCCTGGCAAAGAGCCGGACGAGTGCCCATGAGACACACATTATCCACGCCAGGTAACTGTAGTGTAAGGCACTTGGCTGGAGGGCCACTCATGACAGCTGGGATCAAATAGTGGGGGGTGCAGGAGAATGATGTCTGCTGAGTAGATTGGTAGTCTTGTAGATCTGGTGTGAGGTCCCCCAGAGAAGGAGGTGGCCCTGTCAGAGGGATGAGGCTTATTGAATGGGAGGGGCAGTGCAGGAGAGGGAGGACATAGGTGCATGTCTGTTGAGGGGCAGGGAGGGAGGCCTCACCTCCAGGGTGGGGGAGGAGAGATGGAGGAGGCATTGGGGAACATTAAGTGGGGATTGTCTTTAGTGGCATGCATCAGGTTGGCAAAATTGAACTAGGGCATCTGGGGTTATCCTGGGAGAAAGGCCAGGAGCTGTGAAACACTGGGACACTGGATCCTGGACCTTTGGGGCACATGGCAGGCTCCAAAGACTGCATCAGTGAAATCTCATATGGGAACCACCCTGGATGAACTGGACTCTTCCCCAGACACCCTTGAACCTGAGGACTTAAGACAGTAAATATATGGTGTCTGAGGAAGCAGAAGACAGCCATACCAAGAGTAGTGTACTGTTGGTGGGTGGACAAACAAGTTCTTTGTTGTAGTTACATCATCTGGTGTCAATTTGGGACTTGAGAGGATTAAGAGTGAAGGGGTGGGGTCTAGTCTGTCAATCAGATCATAGCCAATGAGGACTTCATGTGGGCATGGCCTTCTCCTGAGAATTCTGGGAATTCCTGGATTTCCTCCTTTGAGGCGGGAGACTCTCTCTCTCTCTCTCTCTCTCTCTCTCTCTCTCTCTCTCAGCTCACTCCCTGGGAGACTCTCTACTGACAAGACACATGACACTAAGCTGATAGACCCATGCCCTGGGAACTGAAGGAGCCAGGTGGAGACCCCTGCCAACATTGAGATGCTTCCACCGCCACTGGATCCAAAAGTCTTCCTACCCACTGGCCTGTGATCATGTTGCATTCGGCATCATTGCATGTGTTTCATGAGTCTGAAGTGGACTTTATAGATTGGTATTGGACATATGAGCTAATATTGGACTTATGGACTTGGACTGGACTGGGTTGGGATGCTTTCTTAATATAATTATCCTTTATATAAAACTGTCTTATACACATATGATTTGTTTCTCTAGTCTACCCAGACTAACACAGTCTTATTACATCAACATCCTGTATGCTATAGTAAGCATTATTCTGGCAATCCTGTGACAGCCATTCTGTTGTGTTTTGCTTATGCTTGTGTATATCTCAAAGATGGTCTGCTATGGGGGGGAGGGGTCACCTTCTTGAAGCTGTGTTATTTGTTTCTCAGCTTTTCGGTAAAGGAAACCCAGGGACATTGAGCTTATAGGGAAAGCAACTAGAACAAGGGATTCAGGGGGAGAGATTAGAGGGCTAGGGGAGATAAGACGGAGATGATGTCAAGGAGTCCAGAAAGGAAAAGTATGTTTGGAGACTGATTATGGAAGTAATTGTACAATTCTGTTTGATGTGGTTGAATTATGGAATGATATGATGTATGTAACTCCCCAGTTACAGGAAATTAAAAAAAAAAAGGTATAGATACAGGAATGGCTTTTGGACTCACACTAAATCCTAGCTCCAATATAAGACCAATTAGTTCTTCCATCCAGGCCCTGATTGATACTCGCCCTCAGGAAGGGAACACAGAAGATACGGGTGCTATAGCAAAATGTGGCAAGAATTTAGATGGTGGCCAGCTATGAGATTAAATAGCGTCTGGGGTCTTAAAGGCTTGTCTCCAAACAAGCGGCCATCTAAGTGAGATGTCAACTAAGTCCACATGCAAGAAGCACACCATCATCAGTCACTGAAGGATTAGAGTCCATATAATCCAAAGTAGGGATCAGTATCAGAGCCTAAATTGTGAGAATATGGTGTGCAGGAGGCGATGGAGGGTAGTGGGAGCCTAAGATTCATTTGTGGAAGACTATCAAACCCATAAATTAACCTGGATTTGATCTATACACCATAAATTATAACTTTGTCAGTAGATCCCCTTATGATGCAGGCTGGGCTTGATCTGGTTTCCAAATTTTTCAGTATTTTTGTTTGTTCATATTAGAGTATATCTCAGGGGTGTTATGTCAATGAAGCTGTGCTATATGCCTTTCTGATTTGTGGTTTAATAAAACCTAGGATCGATGAACCTAGAGGAACAGCAAGTAGAATAAGGGGTTTGGGGCAGAAGGGTACAGAAGTGGTGTACAGGGGTAAAAGGGAGACAATATCAAAGAGTCCATGTAGAAAAATTGTTTGGGAATTGACTGTAGTAACAATGCTACAATTCTACTTGACAAGATTGAAATATGGAATGATAAGATATGTGTATTAAATCTAAACCAATTTTTAAAACCCTCTGGAAAAAATAGAAATAAAAATTATTCTAGGGGAGTCCTTGGCATCCAAAAAGAATGAGCAGGTGCACCATCAGTGATGTAAGAAAAATGACTTGTACCTCTCCTGGTTATTTCCCTGTAGTTTTCAAAATTCTTAAAACATACATAACTTTCCTGTGTCCTTTGTGAAAATTTATCAAGACTACAATCTTGGGATCCCAAATATACAGTTACCATAATCTTTTGTGCTTACCTCTCTGCCTTGGTTTTAATTGGACTTTTCTCTCTGGATCACTCCAAGACATATCCCTGGTTATAATTCATTCCATAAAATCCTCTTCACTAGCTTAGGTCTTACTTAAAGACAGATGGGAATATCTGCTCTTTGACTCAGTGAATTGCTTTAGGCATCTATCAAGCCAATAGCTTGCTAAGGTCAGTACACAAAATTGAAAATGTGGACCCATGTGAGATCCTAACTTCAGTAGCTATCACATCTTTTGTAATAATTGTATGGTGATCTTCAATCTGTTTCTGGACGTCAGCCACTGATTCTTCATTGATCGAGGCCTTTCCTCTCTTGGCTCATCTTTGAGATATTCCTGATAGTCCTTGAAACTCTTGGCCCATATAAAATTATTGTTTTATATGAGCAGCATTCACTAAATTTGTTGCAAAACTTTAATGACTTAAAATACATCCTTTTGAGTTTTGTTAAAGGCTTGCTATTAACTCTGACCTCAAATAATTTATTTCCATGGAACAAAAAAAAATTTTCAAAGACACCTTAATTAGACTAAGCAAATGTATTGATTCCGGAACTTGTCTGCAGCCGTGTACTGATCACAGAGATAAAATTAAAGACTGGAACTATAATAGTAATACTTTTTACTTACCCTCATGCTATGGGATGGATAACACTTCAAATATTTGACAGAGGTGGAAGAATTGATATTGGTTTTATGTTAAAAGTAAATATAGAATAAGAGTTCCTAAAATCTCACAAATATCCTTTATATTTTCACTTTAAGAAAACTGCTAAAGGTCAAGTTGTTTGCCTAGGATAATCAGGAAAAGAAAGATAAACATAGAAGCAACAGGAGAACATTTCAAATGTAGTAGTATAGTCAACACTGCAGTATGTTGATAAGAAAATGATTTTAAAAGAGAATGAAAAATCAAATAGGTAAAGAACTGTCATCAAAGAACTCATTGATGAATTTGACAAGAATGTTCCATTGTAACCAGAAAAACAGAAATCAATTTCAGAGGCTTGAAGAATGAGTGGGGAATTCCTCCGTGCACAGGGGTAGGATAGACTCCTGTAATGGTTACATTTTATGTCAACCTGTACCTACCTATATGAAAGTGTTGGATGGAGTCTCACCTGTCAATCAGATTGCAGCATAGAGCAGTAGCCTCCTTGAAGGTGTGGCCTTTTTGTAAGAGAGACACTGATCACTTCTCTCTCTCTCTTTCTCTCTTTCTCTCTCTCTTTCTCTGCCTATCCCCTCCCCGGTTGCTGGGATTTTGTGACTGCCTCCAGGTCAGCCCCCTGTGAGCGCTAACCCAGGGAGCTGCTAGGGCCCTGCCATGTTTACACTAACCTTGGATCTGTGAGACTCTGCACTCAACAGCCTATGATGCCCCTGCGTCCTGCTTCCACTGTCTGTTTCATTGACCTACAACTCTGTGATTCTGAAGAGGGCTCTGCCTATCACTGAACCTATCGACTTGAGTTGGACTGGGCGAAATGCCTTTTTTATATAAAATTACTCCTTTTTTTAAAAATCATTTTATTGGGGGATCATACAACTCATCACAATCCATCCATCCATCCATCCATCCATCCATCCATCCATCCATCCATCCATTGTGTCAAGCACATTTGTACATATGTTGCCATCATCATTCTCAAAACAAGCAAATGTGGTGAAGAAAGCTTATGGTGCCCAGCTACCAAAAGATATAGCATCCGAGGTCTTAAGGGCCTGGAGATAAATGAGTGGCCATCTAGCTGAGAAACAACAAAACCCACATGGAAGAAGCACACCAGCCTGTCCCGACTCCATCGCTGAGGACAAAATTACTTCTTGATATAGAGTCCTTTCGTATACATAGCTGAGTGTCACTGGTTTTGTTTCTCTAGACAACACAGCCTAGCACATCTAGGCATTCAGAAAAGCTTTATGAGGCAAAATATATGTTGTTGTCTATTGAATGTGGCTAAGTTGGTTCTGATCCACGGCAAACGTAGGCACAGTAGAATGAAATGCTGACTACTCCTGCACCATCTTCACAATTGGGTTTACGTTTGAATCCATTCTTAGTCCACTGTGTCAGTTCCACTTGTCAAGCGTCTTCATTTATTTAGACATTAAATAAATTAGAGAAATCATAGCAATAAGATTTAAACTGTATTGCCGAAATAATAGAAAATTGAGTGAAATCACTGAAAGACTCACATAGTAAATCAGAAATCTTTACTTAAGAAACAAAAATATAGAGCAAATCCAGAGACACAAGGTGTCATGGGAAAAATTACAAATCTTTAGATTGTAGGCATTACAGCTTAAAGCAGCAACTGAATGGGAGAAGGGTCTCTTGCCTTAGCAAGGACATTGGTGAATGTGATGTCTCTAAGATAAGGCTGTTGGCCATTCAAGGGGATTCATTAGGAATATGTTTGCTTTCGATGCAACTCCAGATGGAAATGGTAGGTTTCTGAAGTGGTTGTATCTTAGTTCTTTGCTTTGCATGCTGAAATAATTCATACTGAAGCACGGTTTGTAATCCAAGTGAGTTTTTATGAAGGACAGGAAAAATTTCAGGTCTTACAGTCTCAAAGGGTGCATGCTATTTCTGGAAAGTGTGCCAAGCTTCATGGAAGCTGCACTGGGGTTCACAACTGGGCACCAACAACCACTTGGGAAAAAGCACTCATGCATGTGGAGCTGGGGGATTCCGGGAGATCAGAAGGCCAAGAACCCTAGAGCCTAAAAGCATGTGGGCCCAGAGGTTGTGGCCCCGAGTAGGTGCTTGAGTGCCTGCTCCGGGGAGGGAGACCCTCACCCTCTACCTACTGTTGACCAGGAGCAGGTTAAAAGAGAAAAACTGACTTTCCCACAACAGGCTTTTAACACTCTGGCTGGGGAGGCCTGGTTGAAGGTATTGGTTGACTTCATTGGCTGAGTTAGACCACCAGTGTGACATACCTAAGGTGGAGGCGTGGTTTTAGGTTTCACCTGTGCTAAGGGGTCCTAGTCTGTGCATGCTTAGTTTGGGGTTTTCCCATAGGTGTCCTAAGGCTGCCCGATTTCTTTCCAACCTCCTCTATGGGAGCCTTTGCAGGCATGGGAGGGACAACTCCCTGTCCCTAAATCTAGCTACCTAATAGAAATAAATGTCCCTTGTGAGAATAAATAATGATAAGCTGCTTTCATAGGAACTGGAAGATAGAATGTCTACTACCCTTGGGGGTCAAAACCCCAAGCTGTGATAGTAAATGAACATGATCACAGATCAGAAAAGCATACTGAAACCCAGCACAATGAAACCCAGACTCCTTCCAGAGGAAAGCAATTTCAGTAGGTGTCTCTGTTCTAATTTCCCAAAATTAAATGCATCACTATATGAAGACACCAAATAATCCAAATACTCAGATACAAAATTTAAATTGAGTATAAACCTTTTCAAGGAATAAAAGATGGAATACAAACTGAGTACATGTCAGCTCTAGAAGGCACTGATATGAAGTAGGCAATTTCAACATCAAAGCAAAGACTTCTGGTTAACTCCCCCAAAGAGAAATATAACCCCCATATTTACAACCACAAAGGCAGGGGGAAAAAAAGCATGGCTTTCTTTGAACTTTTGGATGCAAGATATTAAAGACAATCAAAATTCACTGAAATTTGAACGGGGGTTTATTCTAGGCAGTTACTCTCTATGAAGATAGAGTGAACTTTTTGATTCCAAGTAAGCAAAGGCTCCGAGGAGCTGGGTATAACGTGGTTTATAAAGAGGAGTGAGAAGTAAAGACAGCCACTGGCTGTTCTTAACATGATTGACTGAACCTTGCCCTCTTTTATTGAGATCAATGTATATCAGTTCACAAATAGTCTCTGCCCATTCCCCCAGTCATATCTTTAGAGGTAAGCCAGGATTTCAAAAAGAAAGAAAGGATTTGTAATTTAGTGTGAAAGAAATACTGGTGGCTGATTGCTATATTCGTGAGTTTGGTTTGTTTGTTTGTTTTAATGAATATTTGATTTCCTGGGTAAGAAATTCCCCAAATCAAAGCAAGATATCTGTTATCAATTTCTCTTTGACAAACGCAAACAACCACGTCAGCACCCGCAGACATGGGCACATCCAGAGAAATACAAGCAAGATCTGCTGACATGGAGCAGAATCTGGAGCTGTAAAGTGGTTTTGGAAATATCTTAATGGTAATTTTGATCAACTGTTTGAGCCTGTGTTTGGACTGGCATGAAAGTGAAAAACTCCTGCAGGCTGCATTTTTGTAAGACTTCACCTACAGAAACCCCACTGCGTTCTCCTGGTGAATATTGGCAAAAATCACGCTTCCTGGCTCAAGTCAGGGAAGCAGATGACTAATTAGTGTACAATATGGTCAGATAATTCTCTATATTAACAGCCTATTTCCAAAAGAAAAGATTTTGCCAGAGTTTTATCCCAGCAAGAAGAAAGGTATGTTCAAGACTCTAGCTTTCTTGGAACCCCGGCCTGACCTCAGTTGGGAAACAAGGTGAAAAAATCATTGTGTAGGGCACACCCCAAAGTTAGTGACCCACTCAAAGAATGGAATTTAATAGATTGTTATTAGACTCTCCCCCACACGCCAGCATTGACGATTGTGTCAACAGTTTCAGTAAAGTAACACTGATTGTACTTAAATGAGTTTCAGGACACCTATTCTCTGTAACAAAGAGTTCTTAGAAAACCCTGGTCAGCAGAGGCAACAAAATCAAGGACACTAGAATTTCAAGCATCTGGCACCATCAGCTACGATACTAAATCTAGCCCAAGTCTATTCAGATTAACATGAAGAAAAACCTGGTGTCGGGGTTGCATGGAGACTAAGTAACAATCTGTAATCTACAGATGACACAGTGTGTTTGCTGAAAGTGAAGAGGACTTAAAAATACCTACTCGTGAATATCAGTCTAGATTGGGCTTCAACATATAGAAAACAAAAATCCTCAAAGCGGGATGAAGAAGAAATATCATGATAAATTGAGGAAAAAAAATGCCAAAGAGTTCATTTTACTTAGATCCACCATCAACACCCATGGATCAGCAGTCAAATAATCAAATGAAATATTACACTTAGCATCTACTGCACAGTAACCTGTTGAAAGTGCTAAAAAGCAAAGATGTCCCTTTGAGAATTAAATGGTGCCTGACTCAAAGATCCAAGAAGCATTGATGCATCTGGGTTATGGAGCTGGCTAAGAATACTGAATATACCATGGGCTGCCAGAAGAATAAATAAATGTCTTAGACGAAGGGCAACCAACTTGGAAGTGAAAATTGAAAAATTTCATCTCATGTAGTTGAGACACATTATCCAATGGGGCCAGTCTCTAGATCAGCAGTTCTCAACCGGTGGGTCGTGACCCCTCTGGGGGTCAAATGACCCTTTCACAGGGGTCACCCGAGTCATAACAGTAGCAAAATGACAGTTATGAAGTAGCAACGAAAATAACTTTATGGTTGGGGGGGTCACCACAAGGTGAGGAACTGTATTAAGGGGTCGCAGCATTAGGAAGGTTGAGAACCACTTCCCTAGATGATCTCAGGCGTGGTAAAGTAAAGGGGCTGAGAAAAGGAGGCAGACCCTCCACGAGATGGATCGACACAGTGGTTGCAACAATGGGCTCAAGCATGTCAAGAGTTATGAGGATGGTGCAGGGCCACAGAGGGCTTTGCTGCATTTTTTTAGCGCCAATTAAAATGTGCTCTTTTGTGGTCACTGAAGCATTCTGCCAGTTGTGAAATAATATGCTATTCTCATCTTTTCTAAATGCTCCATCGCCATTACTCGTTTCATCTGAAGAAGAGCAAACACTCCCACTGTGCTTCGTTTGCCTTTTCCCTTTCCCATTCCCACCATTGTGCACAAGGAGAATGCGTCTTGGCTTTTGTTGTTTGATATATTTATCACACTGCTCACATTTTCTGAGGTAGTATGTTATTCAGCTTTAAGTATGATGGTGTGGGAAAATAGAAAATATGATGTGTAACAAATCCTGATGTAGTCAACAATTACATAGCTAATCCAACATAGAAAGTTGAGTGTAATTTCTCTTAAGCATTACCTATTTTTAGCTCAACAGTATTGTGATTTCTCTAAGAATCAAATACAGGGAAATTATTCATTAAATTTGCCTTTTTGGCTTTATATCTAGGACCATGCTTCTTAAGCTGTGAGCCATATATCCATTTTCCCAATCACTCTATTTGTTTAAAGTGAACTACAGATATCTTTGAAATTAAAGTTCTGTGAGCTTAAAAAGCGGGTGTTATTGATTTAAGTAAGAGGCAGAAAATATTTGAAAAGTACTAACGGGGGAAATAAGGGTATCTCATAGCTGGCAAACTCCTGATGGATGACTTTCATTATGCTTTTACAATGGGAACAAAGGAATAAAACTTTGTGCTTAAATTATTCGTCTTTCTATGACCAGATTTATTTGTAGATCAACTCCACAAAATCATCATGTTAATAATGTTAAACAAAAGGGAGAATCAATGCAAAATTTCCAATGAGGTTTGCTTTGTTTCTGTTACATCCCCTTGCATTTTCTTTCTTGAAATGGCAGAATACCAGAACAATAGAAACTAAATTATTCATGCTTTTCTGACCTCTTCTAATTTTTCAATAAAATAACTAGAATATATTAACTATGCACATAATTTCTCCATGAATGGGAAGGCAGAATTATTAATATTTTTAGCAATATCATTTTTCTGGATGCTCTAGAAACTTTCTTGCAAATATAAATATTCAAAAAATATTTATCTAGTGCCTAGTTATTTCAACATCCTGTGAGAGTCATTACAAGAAAGTGATCATTTCCATCTTTAAGGAAAATATTAATACTTAGATATGGGGGGAAATTTTACAAATTCCAGTCTGGAGAGCCCAGAGTCCCTGGGTGGTACAAATGGTTAACACACTTGGTTGATAAGCAAAATGTTGGAAGTTAAGTACCCCAGAGGCACTTCAGAAGAATGGTCTGTCAATCTGCTTAGAAAAACTCAACCCCTGAAAATCCTTCTGCTGCCTAGTTCTACCCTTGACATTCTGGGTCACTACGACTCAGCATCCACCCAACCATAACTGGGGTGATAGCTACAAGATATACAAATAACAAATGCGGTAAAACATATGCACTACAAGGGGAAAAAAAGGGTACATTTTATAAAGGGTCCACTAAAGAGAGAAGCTAGCTCAGCACATTTTTAAAATGACATGAGATTCTTCCAAAGGAAGGGGATCTTGACTCATTTTTAAAGTGTATGTAGTAGGTATGGCAGTGTAAGGCAGGTAGCCTTAGAGGTCATGTGAAAGATCACAAGCTAAAGATGATTGACATGTGAGGAGGCATGGCTTAGATTTTGGTATGAAGAAGATGGGGGTATGGTTATGCAGAAAACAATGTTACCGAGTTGGCAATTTTAGTAAAATGGTCCATAATTTTAGCCAGTCAGGCAAAACAGCAAGGATAACAAAAAGGGAGATATTCATAAAATCTCTAAGATTTAAAGCTCATCTCCTGAATTCATATCCTAGGCTTTACACTCCATAGGGTGATTGACTATCTTATCTGATATTATCCTGCATATACAACATACAAATTAGCTCTTTATGTAACCTTGAACGTGAGAAGCATGCCCATTAGTGTCAGGTCCATTTTCCTAGTTACCAGTAGGCCTACCCAATTGCTGCTAATTCACTCACTCACAGCTATGGAGTTGCTTCTGATACCGGTGTTGATTTGTCAGGACCTTATAGGACAGGGTAGAAGTGTACCACTGAGTTCCTAAGACAGTAACTTTTTCTTTTTTTTTTTGCCATCGACTTCTTTTTTTTTAACATTTATTAGGGGCTCATACAACTGTTATCACAATCCATACACACATCAATTGTGTAAAGCGCATTTGTACATC
>NW_022111310.1:7391955-7397360 GCF_000313985.2 Echinops telfairi
CCCCTCCCTCCCCGCTCCCCCCTCCCTCATGAGCCCTTGATAGTTTATAAACGGGTATTTTGTCATATCTTGCCTTGCCTATCCTTTGCACTCCCTTGGGAGCTCCCTGCTTCGCTCCCCTACTGCTTTGCAGCAAGCCTTTAGTGTTTTGCCTTGGTGTCCCAGTGTCAGTCTGGGCCAGTCATGACACTGAGTCTCCAGTGTTGTCCCCCGTAGGGCCATGGGTCAGTGAGGGGCGTCGTGTCTCATAGTGGGATCAGCCACTCTGTACATTGGCTGTTCCGAACGGGAATATCGTCCTCTAGGTCTGGTAGGCCAGGATGTGCTCCATTCTCTCTTCCTCCCATTCATTTGCTCCTGTGTACTCTGATCAGACATGCCCCTCTCTCCAAGCTGCAGCTTCAGTGCCGTCCTCTAAAGTAAATTCTTCTGGGAGGAGGGGCAGTTGTCCATATAGCTGGTATGAAGGCCGAGCTCTCAGGCCCCTCCACTGGGTCCCTTCTCCATGCATGCACGCTGCTTTCAAATCCAGGAACACCGGATTAAGTCTGGTCCCTCTTTCCCTGTGGAGACACAAACAATACCCTCCTCTTGGGTGGGTCAGTGCCCTATTCCCCTGCCACACTTCTCTCTTTTTTTCCCCTCTCCTCCAGCCCCCCTCCTTTTTAGTTGGCTACCACATGTACCCCTTGATTTGGTCTGGCTCCTGCCATACTACCTGGACCTCACCCCTGGAGTGTTTATATACAGTAGCTTTTTCCCTGTGCCCCTTTCTTTTTTTTTATAAACTTACTTCAGCGGACTCATGTTGTACATGTCCTTTTGTGCTTGACTTACTTCACTTAGCATAATTTCCTCCAGTTCTTCCCATGCGGCGATGTGCTTTATGCGTTCATCACTGTGTTTTAGTGATACATCATATTCCATTGTATGTATGTACCACAGTTTTTTAAACCATTCATCGGTTGATGGAAATTTGGGTTGTTTCTAACTGCTTGCGATGGTAAATTGTGCCACAATGGATATTGGAGCACAGATGCCTAGCCGTGGTTGGTTGCTTGCCTCTTCTGGATATATGCCCAGTAGGGGGATTGCTGGGTCATATGGGAGCTTAATTTCCATCTGTTTTAGAAATCACCACATTGATTTTCCAGAGTGGCTGTATATACCTGGAGGTCCACCAGCAGTGGATGAGAGTTCCTATCTCACCACAGTCCTTCCAACACTTGCTGCTTTCTGACTTTTTGAATTGAGCTATCCTTGAGGGTATTAGGTGGTATTTCATAGTTGTTTTAATTTGCATTTCTCTTATGCCTAAAGATTGGGATCATTCCCTCATATGTTTATTGGCCATTCGGATTTCTGCCCATGTGAAACTTCTGTTCAGGTCTTTTGCCCACCTCCTCAGTGGGCAATTAGTGTTTTTTTTTTCCTTTTTGGAATCTAGCATTGTATTGTAGATTTTGGTAATAAGGCCTTTGTCTGATATGTCATTGCTAAAGTTGTTTTCCCAGTCCATGGACTCTCATTACTCTCGGTGAATTCTTTCGATGTGCACAGGTGTTTTATCTTCAGTATATCCCATTTGTCAGTTTGTGTCTCCTCTGTGTTTGTGTCCTTCCCTATTTTTGATAGTCTATGTATTCCCTGTGCCAAAGTTTTCAGGTTGGTCCCGATTCCTTCATTGATGGCCCTAATAGTTTGGAGTTTAATTTCAAGATCTGTGATCCACCGTGAGTTTATTCTTGTGCATGGAGTGAGATATGGGTCTTGCTTCATTTTTCTGCAGGTAAATATCCATTTTTTCCAGCACCACTTGTTAAAGAGGGCATCTGCTTCCCATTGGATCTTTTTTTTTTTTTTTTTTTGAACATTGGATCTTTTTATGGCCCCTTTCAAAGACCAGTTGTCTGTGTGCTGATGATTTTATTTCTGGGTTTTAAGTTCTTTTCCATTGGTCTGAGTATCTATTATTGTACCAATACCATGAGGTTTTGACAAATGTGGCTGTATACTATGTGCTAAAGTCAGGTAAAGCAAGCCCTACCACCGTGTCCTTCTTCTTGAGGAGTTCTCTGCTAATTCGGGGCTTCTTCCCTCTCCATATGAAGTTGGTAATCAGTTTTTCCATTTCTTTTAAGAAAAATGATGATAATTGTATCAGGGTTGCATTAAACTTATAATGCATTGGGCAGAGCTGACATCTTTATTATATTGAGTCTTTCAATCCACGAGCATGGGATATTCTTCCATTTGTTGAGGTCACTCTTGGTTTCTTGTAATAGTGTTCTATAGTTTTCCTCATAAAGATCTTTTTTTATTTTAGTCAGGTATATCCCTAGAAATTTCAATTTGTGCTTGGCTATTGTGAAGGGCACCATCTTTTTTATCTCCTCTTCTGTGGTCTTATCCAATGTGTATAGCAATCTGATGGATTTCTGTTTGTTGATCTTGTAACCTGCCACTCTGCCAAACTCCTCTGTTGCTTCCAGTACTCCCCTTGTGGAGCTTTTGGGATTTTACATATAGAAAATCATATCTGCAAATAATGATGGTTTCACCTCTTCCTTCCCCAGACGGATACTTTTGATGTCTTTTCTTTGCCTTATGCTGTTAGCTAAAACCTCCAGTATGATATTAAATAAGAGTTGAGACAAGGGGCATCAGTCTGGTCCCCTTTTTCAGTGGGATTGTGTTAGTCTTTTCTCCATTGACTACTACATTGGCTGTTGGTTTTTCATATATAGCTTGTATTGTCTTGAGGAATTTTCCTTCCATTCCTAACTTCTCAAGTGTCTTAAATAGGAATTGGTGTTGGATGTTGTCGAATGTTTTATCTGCATCTATCGATATTATCATGTGGTTCTTAAAGTTTTTCATGTCAGTGTGGCGAATGATACCAATGGTCTTATGTTGAACTATCCCTGCATCCCTGGTATGAATCCCACTTGGTCACGGTGAATTATTTTTTTATATACTTTTGTATTCTATTGGCCAGTATTTTGTTAAGAATTTTTTCATCGATGTTCATTAGGGATATTGGTCTGTAGTTCTCAATTCTTGTGGGATCCTTGCCTGGTTTGGGTATCAGAGTTATACTAGCTTCATAGAAGGAGTTCAGGAGTTTGCCATCTTTTTCTATGTTCTGGAAGCAATTTTCATTTTAATGACTAAATTTAGAATCCATGAAACAATATTTTATTGAAATGTGACAAGCATTGTTGGTTGAAAAGACAATTAGTGTTTAATTTTCAACATTCAAACTATTAAAATGAAGGTATTTTTCTAATTATATTTAACAACTAGTGAATTATTTCAATATTTTATAAAATTCAAAGTAGACATAATTCTAAAAATGTGACATATTTGCAATATTATCTTTATAAAATATTTAAGACATCTGGATGTAATATTGATGGAAAGTGACTCCAATGTACAATTGAAATAACAGGAGTATAAGAATCAAAGAGGACCCTGAATGTCTCTGAAAGTTAGAAAAAAATAATAGATAGGTCTGAATCATCTAATTGGATAAAGGTATAAAGTGGGAAATAGTCTGAATGCTGCTACTTGTCCTGAATGTATATATAGAAAAAGGTAGACAAGAGAAGATCATTAAAATCTTCCAAATTGTGTACAGTAAGGATTGGAGAACAGGAGCTGACTGTGGTGGTGTAGTGGTTGTGCATTGGGCTTCCATAGCATGATCAGCAGTTCACAACTACCAGTCGAGAAAGACTGAGTGTTCTACCCCTGAACAGTGAATGGTCTCAGCATCCAGCGAGGTATAGCTTTGAGTCAGAATTGACTCAATGGCAATGAGTCTGGTTTGGGAAAGGTTGGCGGAGATAGACATGACTGAAATAAAGAGCACTCTATTGGCCATCTACAGATCACCAGCACTTGAAAACAATTTTTCATAGGATGCTAAATATGATACAACAACATCTACTCTAAGGCAAACAGAAACTAGATAGCCCTGGATTTATTAAAGCCCCATGAACTTATGACAGTGAAGGCTGGGGATGTCTACACTGTGTAACTGCTCTAGCACCTGAGCCAGAAATTTCAGGATGTCCCCCACATGATGCTCCCCCAAAGCAGCATCAAGCACAGAAATCTTGTCAAACATCTACTGAGATCATGCATAGCTCCAGTTCTCTTCACTTTTATACAGTATTGAGATAGTAATATACATTTAAATCAACTAACCATTTAAGCTAAATTACTTTGGGTAGAAGCCAATGATAACCAGGTGAACTGTGACATTGGTAAGGAATCTAATTTCTTGTGCTTTGGGGCAGATGCCAGACTCACCAAAAAACTATTTTTTTTAAATAGAAGAAAATTAAAAACATAAACAAAAACCATTTTAAAAAGCACTTACATTTTTTTTCCCATCACAAAATCCTGGGAAATATCCTTGTCAGTAAATAGCAATTTAAAAACATAGTACAGGTTACAAAAGAGGAATTTGTCACTGGATTTAAAGATTAAATAGAGTGAATAATAGAAGTAAGGTTGAAAGATTACAACATGAGGAAGTAGAAAATGATTCACAGTGGAAAACTAAAGCTTTGATCATTTATAGGGTAAGCTTCAAAAGTAGATGGTTTCAGTAAATTGGAAGTGAAGATCAAAAAAAGGTAGAGCAAGAAAGGCCAGGTATCAGGTATGCATATGCTGAGTTTGAGAGCATTAAAGATACTAAAGCAAAATTGAGTGAGGAAGGAAAATTGATAGCCAAACACAAGAAGTTATTTTAAAGACTAGTACCTTTGTTGTAATGAGACAATTATGCTGTGAGTATTTCTAATACCAGTAAAGACAATGATTTTAACAGAGCATTCCTATTAAGACAGACCAGGCAGAAAAGCATGAGCATTCTGAGATTTTATCAATGAAACCTTATGAGAAGTTTCAGAATAGTGTATGATATAGGGCTGAAAGATGGACCCTCTAAAATGGAAGGCAACAACACACTCGAGTGTGCGTGGAAGTCGTGTGGGACCTGGCAGTATGTTGTTCTCATCTATAATGTTGCAATGAGTCAAAGCAGAATGATTGCAATGAAATTAACAGCAGAACAAATTCAAGGACAGATAGTGGCCACAAAAGAAGTGTGAAAGAGGGAGTGGAACTAGAGAGTGGAACACTCAAAATAGTTTGCACATTTGGGAGCAGGAAAGCATGGATTATATAGTCTGTCAAGAACATGCTAATTTTACTAACATATAATAGGTGCTCATTGCATGCCAGGTAATATTATGTTTATGTTATGCCATGTAGCAAGTTTTTGGTTTTTTTAAAAACATTTTATTAGGGGCTCATACAACTGTTATCGCAATCCATACACACATCAATTGTGTAAAGCGCATTTGTACATCATTCTCAAAACATTTTCT
>NW_022111310.1:7397968-7444369 GCF_000313985.2 Echinops telfairi
GGCTTTGTTGCTTCTGAGCTAGATGGCCACTTGTTTACCTCGAAGCTTTTAAGACCCCAGATGCTATGTCTTTTGATAGCCGGGCACTATCAGCTTTCTTCACCACATTGTAGCAAGTTATTATGAAGCCTATTTTTAGTTGTGGATTGATATATTTATTCAGCTATTCATGAAAATTGAAAAAATTTTCTCCTTAGAAATATTCTGATTTTATTGTGGAGCTGTCAAAACAACATAAAAAGGGATGGAATAAACTATAATAATTGTGGTAATTCGACCAAATGCACATATTTTGGGAGAAGTAATTACATGGTACTTCCATCCCACAATGCCCCAGACTTTGAGTGATTATATAATGTGTTCAGAAAAATACAAAACTCAAAGTATTTTAAATACACTGACAAATATCTCTAGATATATTCTTCCCAGCCAATTTGGGGTTGGGGGGGGTGGGGTAAAACTGTGCATTTCCTCAATGGCACATATCAGTTGTGCTAAGGAAGAATAAAAAAAATCATGATTGGATTCAACCTGCTACAAAACAAGCTATACCTACATATGAACGTTTTATGATTTCTATTGAGATTTCTATTGATGAAATTATTACCCCATTCCACACATCCTATTTATTTATTGAGGTTTATGTGAGGAAAAGGAGCGCTGGTGGTGGTGTGGTTACACGTGTGTAGCTAACCTCAAGATCAGCTTTCGAAACCAACTTTTGTTCTGTGGGAGAGAGGCCAGACTCTCTAATCTCATACTTAGTTTCAGGAACTCCCAGGGATGGTACTACCCTGTCCTACCGGGTCCCTGTGAGTCAGAAGCGACTGGATGGCTTTGGAATTTTTCTGTAGAACAACCCCCCCCCCATGTTCCCCACCCCCACCCCTCAAGCACCTCACTGTCATCAATTCGATTCCAACTCATAGAGACCCTATAAGACAGCGCACAGCTCCCTCTCTAGGTTTCCGAGACTGTATCACTTTATGAGAGTAGACAGTCTTGCCTTTCTCTCAATCAGCAACCAATTACAGGGTTTTAGTTTTGATTTTCTGTCTGAGGGATTCCCAGAATGTATCCCCCTATCCTGTGTCCTTCAAAGAAAAAAAAATTTTGCTTTGTTTTGTTTTCCCTCATCCACGTAGGTTCATATTTGTCTTCTTATTACAAGCTGCCTGACCTTAGGTGGTTTACATTTGTGCCCTTATATCTCATCACTTCTACAATGCACATGACAGCATGATGTGCAGGAACATGGAAGGGACCCTGGTTCGTGCTTGACCTCTAATGGAAAGGCTGACAGTTCCTGTGAACAAAGATGGGCAGGCGACTTTGGTAAACATTTCCCATCTTGGAAACACAACAGGGCAGGACCACACTCTGTTCCACCGTATCGTTAGAATCACCTCCATCGTGACGGGCTTTTATTTATGTACTTACTAATTTTGGTGTAGTGAAATCAAACTTTTCTCACATTTAAGAAGCCCTGGTAGAGCTGTGGATTAGGCTGTTAATGGCAGGGTTGAGTGTTCAAACTCACCAGCCACACAGTAGAAAGAATAGCTGTGCTGCTCTAAAGCTAACCGTCTCAGAAATGGTTTTATAAAGATTTACAGCCTCATAAACCCTGTATAGGCTTTCTATGCTCCATAATGTGTAGATGGCAATGGGTTTGGTATTTTGGGGTGTCTCATATATTATGTACATATAGAGGATCAGTTTTAATGTGATATATAATAACAATAGGATAAGATGTATTGTAAAACCTCAAAACCCCATGCCCATAGAGTCAATTCCGACCAATAGTAACATATATTTGGCTCCTAAGGTCAAGACACTTACTGAAGCAGAGAGCCTTATTTCTCTCATTCAGCATAGCTGGCGGGTTTGAATTGCCAATAGGAGTCCAATGCTTACCTGATAGCATACCAGAGCTCCATGATATATGTAGTCAATATTCAATATATACTCAGGAAATGTTAAAATATATTATTATTATCATCATTATTTAAAATTAGAACATGTAGAAATTTGAGAAGTACATATCAGCAACTTAACAACCACTATCTAATTTAACCCTTATAACTATATAAGCTAAGTATTATTACACCATGTTATAATTGCAAAAATTTAAGTTTGTTGAATCCAAGTCATATGGATTCTAGAAATTATCCTTTTCCCCTCATGCCATTTGATATTATCTCTGTTGTTCAAATTTTCACTATGACTACTGATTCACTTGCAAATAGCAAATCATAATTTTTTCTCTCTTCACTCATAAATTTATATTTGAATGTAGTAAGTTAAGGCATTCTTGGATATTAAAGAAGACAGTTAATATAAGGATAGTAACTTGAAATTTTAGTCAACCAAACCTGGCAACCTATTAAACATGTAATTAAAAATGCTACTTGGTAGAATATCTGGTGGTAGGGAATACGTGACATTTGCTTAGTGTCATTTTGAGGTTCAGAAGCAATTGGTCATTGAGAAGAAAACAAACATGGATTTTCAATATTTGGTTCCCATTTTGTTAATATTCTACAGCATTAAAATTTCTTACAAAGTCAGCTATAAAGTTTTCTTACAATCCATCAGATTTTAGAGAATAAGTAGTTCCAAAATGTCCATAAGATATCTGCCTGCGTCAAATTAAAGTGTAACTTTCCAAACCCTTATTCATAATGAAATCTTCTTAACATTAGGCTTTAGTTATACCATGCAGCTAAAATTAATATACCACACACTGACATGACTAAATGTAAGTTCAAATATTAAATTTCATTTTAATGCGTCCAACTGTTGCTAACTGCAGTTAGGAAATAGGTTAAAAACCTTAATGCTTCTTTAGAACCCTTATCTTCAAAAAATATACTTCATAGCTCTAAGAAAAAATAGCAGTTTAGCTGAAGACAAGCCTAATACTCTAATATTGGCTTTTATCATTAAGGCAACCTCGCTCTGGAGGCACTGTCAAGTAAGTGTTGGACTGCGAACCACAAGGTCAGTGATTCAAGTTCACTGTCAGCTGGTCTTCTGGAGGAAGGTGAAACTCTGTGCTCCCATTTGATTTATTGATTCGGAAACCCTATATAGCAGTGGTCCTCAAACTTCCTAATACCACAACCCTTTAATACAGTTCCTCATGTTGTGTTGATCCCCCCCCCCAGCCATAAAATTATTTTAGTTGCTACTGCATAACTGTGATTTTGCTACTGTTAGGAATCGGGCAACCCCTGTGAAAGAGTCATTCGACTCCCAAAGGGGTCGCAACCCACGGGTTGAGAACCGCAGCTCTAGAGCGTCACTATGAGTGGAAATCAAGTCCATGGCTGAGGGAGAGCAAACATCATAAATTTATTTGTCTTATATGTCTCATTCATTAGAAGAGATTTACCGTCAGTTTATTAACTATGTACTGCTGTATGCACTGAGTCAACACTGAACTGCGAATCACAAGTTTCATGGTTCAAACCCCTTAGCTCTGGGAGAAGGTTGAGGCTATCAGCTTTCATGAAAATGTATAGCTTCACAAACCCCATCTAGGGCTAACAAGAGCTGGAATTGACTCAGTGACGGTGGTTTAGGCATTTTTGGGTTTTTTTAATATACATAATGTCACCTTGAGTTAGAGCAGACTCAAGGGCAACAATGAAGTTCATTAACAATCTCTCTCAATGTTTGCATGAAATATGTAACACTTTTGATTAACATAGCTTAACTTTTCTAATTAAATATAGTTCAAAAGTCCCAATTCATTAAGATATTTGTAAAACTTTGTTGTGTTAATAGTGTTTTGTTTGAACCATTTAGTCCTGCTGACTATCAGTTGACCCTAATCATGAAAATTAGTTCACATAAATATTCCCCTGTCGCGCGCGGATGACACGGCGCAACACGGACCGAGACAAGAATGGTCAGGACCCTTCTGGTAGATGCAATCTGCGAAGTTTATTTAAGCTGCCTCTTGCTCCGAGGTCAGCTGCGGAAGACCCCAAGCTCCTAAAACCCCGGGTATAAATACACTGCTCGGTGACGTGTCCTACCAGGATTGGTGCAATTTGATAATGCTTAGCGAGCGGCTGGCAGCGCATGCGCAACAAGCTTGTTTACAGCTTAGCTCTGACGATGCGGGCGCGGTCCGGCGCCATCTTGTAATGGCGTCCACATTCCCCTTCAACTTTGATCACTTAATAATTATATAGCTTGTGTCGTGGACTCTTTTCTAAGGAAAAAAGGAGCCTTAATTCAAAATTAACTTTTGTTATAGTTTGATGATGTTGCTGGTAGGTACCCCCAAATCAATACTGACTCACAGGGACGCCTGTAAGCAGTGAAGTGAAAAACTGCCCAATCCTCACAATTTTTGATATGTTTGAGCCTCATGTTCCAACTATTGTGTTAATCCATCTTCTTGAATAGCTTTCTCTTCTCATTGACCAAGTATTATGTCCTTCACCAGGGACGGATCCCTTCTGAAAACATGTACAAACTTTATAAGATTAAGCCATGTTATCTTCACTTCTAAAGTTTTTCTTAACCAAGACAGATTTTTTTTTCTGACAGAATATGGTATATCCACTATTTTTCATCAGCACCATAATTCAAATGTATCCATCCTCCAGTCTTCCTTATATATTGGCCGGTTTGCACATGCATTTAAGGCTATTGAAAATGCCATGGCAGCATCTACATTCAGGAGCAATTTTCAGAGTCTCTTCTAACATCCATTTTGGCCTTTTCATTATTTTAAGGACCTTTTGCTTTCTTCAAGGATAACATGCTGGATGGCATCCCACAGCTAATCCGAACATCAGTCACGAGCATTCTATGCGGCAACCCTGTTCTGAAAATGGTCTCTAAATTCAGTGGAGGCACTCAGTACAGAACAGAAAGCCCTAAAATACATGAAAAAATTATATAAAGAATAGTAATTGAAAACTTTAATAACTCACCTTAATTAACAATTAATTATGTGATCAACAAGGATTAACAATCTGAAAATGAAACAGATAACAGCTATTTTAAATATCACCATTGAATAGAAATAATATAAATGAACTCCACATTTTTTTTGCTCTTTGAACATGTGCAGTTTATTATATATCATTTTTCCCTTAAAGTTGTTTAAAAAAATATTTGGCCGTCTTGAAACTGTATCCCCCCACCCCAAAAAAAACAACTAATTAGGCAAATCCATTACTAGCTGAGAAAGGTTGTAAAGAGAGAAGTGAATAATAATAGAATTTATGCTAGAACCCTGTAGGTGATGTCAAGTAAGTGTCTGATGCTCGCCGAAAGGTTAGCATTCAAACCCACCAGTCTTTGTGCAGGAGAAAGATTGGGCTATTTTTCTCCATGTAAAGATTTATAGCCTCAGAAACCCTCTGCAGTGTTGCTATGAGTTGAAATCAATTTTACGGCAGTATGTTTTGGGATTTTTGGACCCATAGGATAATAACCCACTGGTGTGGATTCCAATTCATAGCAACTCAGGAAAGCTTCAACACTGTAAAAATATTACAGATGATCTTAATAAATGGGAAACATCCCATCTTTATAGATCAGAAGATCTAATATTGTCAAGATTCTGATACTCCTCAAATGGAATTATAGAAACAAATTATCACCAAAATCCCTGTTGACTTCTTTTAGAAATGGCAGTCTATGGCAAACTGATTTTAGGCATGCATGCCAAAATCATTCAAAGGGAAGAGTTGTTTCTTCAGCAAATATTTACATATGGACTTATACATGAAAACTTATAGCAGCATTCTTCATAGTATGAGGGTAAGTGAAAATAAACTATTGTTAAAATTATTTAAACCTTTAATAAAGTAAAACATCAAAATGTGAAGCTATCACTTCGCAACATAGCCTCCATCCTCCAGCTATAGATTCCTAACAGCTGTTTCCACACCTCGACCCACTTTCCCAGGAATTCTGTGCGCTTTGACTTACATCATGCCCAAACTCCAACTTGATATCCTCCACAGACCCAAATTGTATTCCTTTTACATTTTCTTTGGCTTGCGGGAAGATAAAGAAGGTTCCAAAATTAGCGATCTCTGTCATGCGTATGAAAGTGAAGGGAAAATGGGAATATTACTTACATGCCTCTTTGTTTAGTATTCCACAATAATGGCATTTTAAAAGTGAATTCATTAAGAAGTTTAGAATGTTCACTTTGGAAGTGTTTTTACTAATTAATAGCCTTTGATTGGAAGATAAACAATATTTAAGAGTTACTTAAACTTTAAATCCACACACCACAACCTGAATGACACTTATTTACACATTAGTTTTCAAATATTATTTCAATCAAATGTATAACCCAGTGAACTGGCTCTTCCAGACTCATGATTCTCAAGAGACTCAAAATAATCACTGGAGAAAAGCTGCAGTATTTTTGTGTAAGTTAAATATTAACCCTGAAAGTGTGAACATCTTAAAGGAAATAGTCCATGTCATAGATTTCAAAACTTATTTTTGACTTATCACTGCCTTTACAGAAAAAAAATTTTCACTTCCTATAGTGATTTTTGTACTATAGTTTCTCCTGACTCCTAAGTTCCCATATTTATTTGGCTTACTTCCTCTTTTGAGAAAAAAATTCCACAGAACCCTGGCAATTAGACTATATTTGGGGGTATAGCTTAAATATCTGCTTTTGCATCCCATTTGGATTGTTCCAGTGTCCCCAGGTTTCAGTATCACCCATTTTAGGAAACAATGCCCTGATGACCGAATACTATAGACTAAAATAAAAATTAATCTACCATTCCATCTAACTAGCATAAAACTGTGAGTCACTGTTAGGAAAGCTAAAGAAACAAGCAGAAACAAAAAGGGGGAGAGGGATGAAAAATGGGAAGCACGTAGCAGTTCTTGTTCCACCCTAAGACTCAAATCCATGTGCTATGTATGGGTTGGCAATCTCTCCACGTCCGTTGACTTTTGTTGTTAGCAGCTGTCTAGTTGACTCTGACTCATAGCCACTGTACGTGCAACCGAATGAAAGACTGCCTAGTCCATGTTGTCCACACAGTTGTTGTTATATTTGAGCCCATTATTGCAGCCACTGTGTCAGTCCATCAAAGGTATTCCTCTTTTTCAGCGCCTCTCTACTTTAACAAGCATGGCGCCCCTTCCCGGGGGCTAGTGTCTCCTGATGCATGTCCAAAGTAAATGAGACTGACTCACCCTTCTTACTTCTAAAGAGTCGTCTGGTGTGCTTCTTCTAAGAGAGCTTTGTTTGTCCTGTTTGTAATCTATTGTACTTTCAATATTTTTCACCAGCTCCATAATTTAAACACCCCAATTTTTCAGTCAGGTACACCACAGAACTCAAAGTAATATCATTGCTTGTCAACACTTTTTTTTTTTTTATTTGCGTGTGAATTTTATTCCATTTCATGGCATGGAGACCCGGAGCTGAGGAGTTCATGTCAGAACTGGGCCACAGGTTTGTCAACACTTTAAAGAGATATTGTGCAGCAATATGTACTTAGTGCAATGCATGCCTCGATTTCTTGACCACTGTTTCTGTGACCCTTGATTATAGAACCAACCGACATGAAATCCTTGACAGCTTCAATTTTTTTCATTTATCATGGTGCTGCATATTGGTCTAATTGCGAGAATTTTGGTTTTATTTATGTTAAGCTGTAATCAAATATTGAAGGCTGCAATCCTTGATCTTCATCAGCAAGTGCTTCAATTCCTCCTACTTAGAGCCAACCAAGGTTGTGTTACCTGCATATCACAGGTGATTAATACGGCTTCTATTACTCCTGATGCCATGTTATTCTTTACGTAGTCAAGTTTCTCTGATTATTTTCTCAGCATACAGAATGGATAAGTACGAAGAAATGATACAACTCACATCTTTCTTAATTTCCTTCTTGATTTCTAGCCAAGCCGTAGTCCCTTGTTCCAGTCTTGCAACTGCCTCTTGACCCAGGTACAGGCTCTGTATGAGCACGATGAGGTGTTTTGGAATCCCCACTCTTCTCAAGGCTACCCGTAGTTGTTATGGCCCACACAGTCAAATGCCTCATCATAATACATGAAACACAAGTAAACATCGTTCTTGTATTCACTGCTTTCAGCCATGATTCATCTGACATCATCAATGATATTGTTTGTTCAAGTGCCTCTGGAATTTCTGGAAACTCCCAGTCAAGGTTCTGATGTAACTGTTGTTAGATGATCTTCAGTAAAATTTTAATTGCATGTGACATCAATTATCTTATAATTTGTGCATTCTATTGAGTCACCTTTTCTGGAATGGGTAAAAATATGGATCTTTTCCAGATATTGGAGCAGGCAGTTGTCTAACAAATTTTTTGACACAGATAATAGTGTTTCCAGTGCTTGATCAGCTTGGTTAAATGTTTCCATTGGCATTCTATCTATTCCTGGAGCCTATTTTTTGGCTAATGTTTTCAGTGCAACTTGGATTTCTTCCTTTCAGTAGCATCAGCACTTGATCATATCCTACCTCTTAAATGGTTCAGTGTTAACTAGTTCTTTTTTGGCACAGTGACTGTGTATTCTTCCCATCTTCTTCTGATGCTTTATGCATAAATCAATATTTTGTCCATATAATCTTTCCATATTGCAATGTGAGGCATGAACTGTATCATAAGTTCATTCTGTTTAAGATCTGCTACGTGTGTCCTTCCTTTGTTGTTTGCTAACTCTAGGGTTTGCACATTTCACTTCGATACTTAATATTGCTTTCTTTGAGACTTTCTGTTCAAAGTTCTTGGACTTCATTTTTGCCTTAGCTACTCTGTGATTAATAGCAAGTCTCTTCTGACATCTACACTTTGATCTTTTCTTTTGTTCCTGTCTCTTAATGACCTTTGCTTCCTTCATGTATGATGTTTTTGATGTCATCCTACAGCTTATCAGGTCTTCTGTTCATTAGTGTTCAATGAGTCAAATCTTTTCATGAGACATTCAAAGTCAGGTAGGATATAGCCAAAATTGCATTTGAGCACTTGTGGACTTAATTTTTTTTTTCTTATCTTCAACCTGCACTGACATGTGAACATTTGATGATCTGTTCCACAGTCAGCTCCTGGCCTGGTTTTAACTCCTGAGGTAGTTAGTTTATTGGGCCAACCTGGTCAATAAACACACGTGGGGTTATTTGAAGGGCAGAGGGTTAAATGGCTCAGTGAGCCTCACCTTTCAAGTTCTCGGGTCTCTTGCTTTTTGATGGTCGGACCAGGGTGCAGCTGCCAAGCCAGTTCCCTGCTTTAGCTGGCAAGGCTCACTTCCTGCAAGACATCCCTGAGGAGAAGCCACATGGAGCTACCCTGATCCATCCCTGGGTGCTGGAGCACCTGTGTGGAGAGCCCTGCCAGCGCTGAGATGTTTACACGTTCACTGACTCGACTTTCTCCTGCACTCGGCATCATTACATCTGTTTTTGTGAGATGGAGGAGGACTTTGTGGATTGGTGTTGGACATATGGGTTAACGTTGGACTTGTGGGCTTGGACAGCATTGGGTTGGGATGTTTTCTTGATGCGCTCTTAACCTTTATATAAAACTCTCTCTCATTCATGAGTTTTTGTGGATTTGTTTCTCTAAAGTACCCAGACTAACACACTCCTGATAATGAGCTTCTCCCTTGACTCTTCCTACAGGATGTAGTCAATTAAATTCCACTGTATCCCATCTTAAGAAAGTAATGTTTAGAGTCACTGTTTGTGTTGTTGAAGAAAGGTAATTGTGATGAAGAAGTTAATACTCTTGCAAAATTCTGCCATTTGACCTCTAACTTCATTTCTATCACCATATTTTCCAGCTACTGTTCCTTCCTCTTTGTTTTCAACTTCTGAATTCCAGTCATCAACAATGATCTATGCATCTTGATTACTTGCTTGATCAATTTCAGACTGAAGATGTTCACAAAATTCTTCACTTTCTGCATCACTAAAGTTGGTTAGGAAGCTAAAATTTGAATATGAGTTGTACTTCTCTGTGGATAGATATTCTAACCAAGACAGCAGTGGACTTCCAGATATATTTCAAAATGTTCATTTTGATGATGAAAGCAACCCCATTCCTCTTGAATTTGTCATTCCAGCATAGTACATGATATGACTATCTGATTCCAAAGGGCAATACTGGTATTTTCAGCTCACTAAGCCTAGGATATCGGTCTTTGTGTGTTTTGTTTCATTTCTCACCATTTCTAACCTTCTTAGCTTCACCCTTCATGGATTCCAACTCCCGATTATTAACTGATGTTTGCAGCTGCTTATTCTCCTTTCGCATCAAAGGAAGGGTCCCAAAGCTTTATTCATCCACCACATTATGCAAGACGCTGCTTTGAGAAGGCAGCTCTTAGTCATATTTTGACTCTTTTGACCTAAGGGGCTTATCTTCTGACACGATTTTCTGACAGTGTTCTGCTGCTATTCATGAAGGTATTAGAATCTGAAAAGGTGCCCCTACTGTTCATAAGATTTTCAGTGGGCATTCTTCAGAAGTAGACAACGTCCTCCTTCTTCCATTGTGTTCTTGGGCTGGAGGCTTTGCTGAAACCTGGGTGACCCTGATGGTATTTCATATACCAGTAACATTGCTTTCAGCGTCACAGCAACATGCACATCACCATAGTATGACAAACTGACACACAACTGGCAGCTCTATTAATTATACCCCAATTCTGCTCCCCAGTTTCTTTCAACTAGGGTTTGACCATGGGGCTCTTGAGTCTTCTGGGTTTTTGGGGGAGTAACGTCATATGGCCAGCTAGATGCCTTAACCTGATACCAATGAAGAGGAATTGTAGGCTAAAGATCTTTTTGCACATTAAACTCTGTTTATACTCTATTTCCAGGCAACAGGAATTGTTTGAAATCTTTGTAGTCTTTCTGTGTATGGAATTTCAAGCTATTTTGCTATACAGAAGCAATATCAATCTCTTAGAGACAGGTTTCATTCTATCTTGAGCTGAAAGTCGAAGTGCTGAAGAACAATCCCTTTAAAAAATGTAGAGGCCCTCTTCTGTAGAACAGTGGGCTAAAAGGCATGCCTCCAAGAGCCTTAGTAACCTTTCTGTATAGTGTAAAGATTTTATGAGACTCCGCAATAAATCTTTGCATTTTTACCCCCAAAATGTTTCAGTCATATCCTTAAGATCATGACCCTGAGCCCATATTTTACTGACAGAGTCCTGGATTCAATTTTATCCTCCAGGCATTTCTTATTTTGAGGTATTTGTGAAGTTATTTTATTCGCAAATCCAGTAGTTTCTTGCATTAGATTTTATGGAAAACTGAGCGGTTTCTTACATCGATCATATTCCTTCGCAAGTTCTTCAGTGTAATGAACTAATAAGTAAACCCCATCCTAGACTTTATTTTCACTCGTGTCATCCTTTCATTCTGTGTCATGCAGATGCTTGTTTTTTCTAGGCCCATTTTGCCACTTAATAGCTAAAGCTTTTATCATTTCACGTTCACTTTCATCTGAACATTCAGATTTTGTTGGTCAACATGGCTAGTTGAGAAACACAGTGGATGTGGAATGGGTCAAAACAAGGAAGATAATCAGAACATTAGGAAATGGTGGTGCTAAGAAATATGAATTGGTCTGCAGAAAAATAATAAAAGATGATATGAGCTGTTTGTGAATGAGATAAAGCACTAAATAAATGTTTTCTGGTATAATAGGAAGATGGTGTGTATTATGTGTGTATTTTATGGTATATGAGAGCTTGAATTTGGGCCTTTGAAGTACAGCAAAGAGAAACTGAGATGGAAGGCTTTGTAGATTAACTTAATATAGAACTACTTCATGCCAACAATTTGTTAAATATTAGCTTTGTGTATTATAAAAGTTTTATGTTGTTCTAATGTTTGAGGTCCCATAAATTTAAGATCAACAAATGAAAATGAAACAATTCCAGTGTGTCCAAAGTTGTACCTTTACACAGTTTCCATAAATGAGTGTAATGTATAAAGGAACAGCACAGGGTCTTCTTAGGGAATTTATGAGACTTCTGATGAAGCAAGCAGAATACAATAAAAGAAGCAATGGTTGACTCACCTACTCATCCTTTTCACCTGCTGGAATTTAAATTACAACAGACTCAGAGAGCCCAATATGCTTTAAAATGCTGAAGACAAATGAGTGCATAAGTAAATGTGGTGAAGAAAGCTGATGGTGCCCAGCTATCAAAAGAATAGCATCTGGGGTCTTAAAGTTTGAAGATAAACAAGCGACCATCTAGCTGAGAAGCAACAAAGCCCACATGGAAGAAGCACATCAGCCTGTGTGATCATGAGGTGTTGATGGGATCAGGTACCAGGCATCTAACACCGAGAACAAAATCATACCCAAGGTGAATGGGGGTGGGGTGAAGACATGGAGTGGAGACTCAATGACCATCTGTAGACAATTGGACATCCCCCTCACAGAGGGGTCACAGAAAAGAAATGAGCCAGTCAGGGTGTAGTATAGCACCGATGAAGAACACAACTTTCCTCTAGTTCTTTGGTGCTTCCTTCCCCCATTATCATGACCTCAATTCTACCTTACAAATTGGATTAGACCAGAGCATGCACACTGCTACAGACAAAAACCCGCAACACAGGGAATTCAGGAGAGATTAACCACCCCACCCCACCCCCAGGGCTAACAATGAGAATACAGATACCAGGAGGATTAGGGGAGGGTGGGAGTAAAGGGGGGGGAAATTGATCACAAGGATCCACCTATAACCCCCTTTCAGGGGGACAAACAACAGATAAGTGGGTGAGGGGCGATAGAGGACGAAGTAAGATATGAAAATAATAATCTATAACTTATCAAGGGTTCATGAGGGAGGGCAGGCAGGGACAGGAGGGGGAAGAAATGGGGAGCTGATATCAGGGGCTCAAGTGGGAAGAGAATGCTTTGAAAATGGTGATGGCGGCATATGTGCAAATGTGCTTCACACACTGGAGGAATGTATGGATTGTGATAAGAGATGTAAGAGCCCCCTTTAAAAGGTTTTTTTTTTTTTTAAAGAAAAGAAAAAAAGAATTAACAGCCCAGGAAAGTCTCAGAGTAAAATAGATGTTGCAAAGGATTTGCAGTGAAAAAAGTAAAAAATAAACAAATATATTCCAAGAGAGCACTGGCCTTTACTCTTTGTATCCACTGCAACTACTTGCATGATGACAAATAAGGTGCGGAGTAAGAGAGCACACACACGATTGGGCTGTAGCTTTTGTCGGCTTCCTCACCCATCACTTCTTTCCGGGGCACACAGACACTTTAGGTCCCGTCAGCGTTGCCTGGAAGCGTTTCTTGCCACAATGATGTGTCCGTTTTCCTTATGATTAAACTCTTTTGAACAATTAGAGAGATTTTGTGTGTGTGTGGAGAAGATGGAGCAAATGCACTCAGAAATTTGAAAAATGAAGCATTTATCGGTGAAGATAATGATTTTATGCAACTAAAGATGCATAAGCAAGTATCAGCATTTTGGATGGGTATCCCTTCTGTATTATTTTTTCTCTGTGGTTTTTGCTTCCAAAAAGGCATTGCCATGAGTCAGTGCTGGTTCATAGCGACCCCCTGTGGGTTTCTGAGCCTCAGCTGCTTATGGAGCAGCGAGCCCAGTCTTCTGCGTAGCTACTGGTGGTTCATCTGTGGATGGGGAGGGTCACAGTGCAGTGCTTAACCCCCAAAGGGCCACCTTGTTTTTTACTTAGCTCTGAAAAGGTAAGAGTGGAGTGTGTGGAAAGTAGTGTAAAAAAATTAAGTGTAAAAAAGTGTAAAAAATATTAGTATAAAAAATACTTAAATAATACGACACCCCAATTCACATTGACCCTTTAGGGCAGGGAAGGACTGCCCTACAGGGTTTCTGAAGCTGTAATTTTTACAGAAACAGAGTCATGTCTTTCTCCTGCAGGGAGACTGTTGTGGTCCAACTGTCAAGCTTTCCTCTCGCAGCCCAGAATTTATCCACTGCACCCCGGAGTCATGCTTATCATAAAACTAGTCGGACTGAGAAGTCAGCCTGCGTGGCTTCCTTCTTTCCTTTCTTTCTGTAAATACCTTGATGAAGTCGCAGATGCATAGTCAAAGCCTCTTACTGAATTATACTTTAGGGCACATTTTCTAAAAGGTACTTTGTTTTTTTACTCTCACAGCAACATCATGGGGTTCATGTTGCTATTGCTATTTTCAAAAAAGATGGTAAAGTTTAGGAGATTTAATGAATTGATCTTTTTCATTCCGGAAGAAGCACAATGCTGGGACATAAACCCAGTTTTGCTGACCTAAGCACTGTATCCACTACAGCTGCCTCTGGATTTTTACTCAAGAAATGCTAATAAGTTGAAAATCAACATCAGGAATTGGCAGATGGTGCCTAACTATACACATTATTCATTTAATTCATTTAATTAGAATGATCAAAATTATAAGTGTAGGAACATGCAGAACATGTATTTAAAAACTCATTAAACTTATTAATGTGAGAATTAAATAGTCCATTGGATTGCATTTTTTTGAATCTTGATTCCCCGTTAAGTTCCTCTTCATTTTTTCCCTTTTTTAAAAAATTAGAAATGTAACTAAAAATCAGAATCTCTCTGAAAACCTATTGTATCCAATTCTAGTCTAGTGTTTGTTGTGAAAAATGGACATAAAATAGTGTTTAAATTGAACTGTAAGGAGTGGTCTTCTATCTTTAAAAATTATAAGTTTTTATTTAGACCAAGTAACCTAAGGAAAATACAAATCATGTTGGCTCAAATGTTACTCGTGGATTTTGAACGTATGACGTATTCTAGGTGTTGAATTACTATAACTGTGAACATTTTAAATGGAATTACAAGAACCCAGTGGATCCCTCCACTGAAGCAAAAAAAATCAACCTATTAAATTGATAAATAAAATGGTGAAAATTCTCAGTTACACCTCAACATGGGAGCCAGATCGGATTCCTAAACATTGACTATTCACTCTTTGTCACAGATGCAGGTGTCTTTTACAGGCAGAAGCCACTGGACTCCATCTTCTGCCTTATGCTTGTGATTCCCTTACATTTTTGCTTGGCTTTCCTAGGTTTCATAGTTCCATCACATCTCTCAAAATCACCCTTTTAGCTAGGTCATTTGTGATAACATGTGCTTGTCTTTGTGTTTGATTCTGAGAATTGCTTTATTTTCAAACCTTTCCACTCAGCCCAGCACAAGGAATGGACACATCTCGCTTCATCATAGGGTTCAGCCCAAGACACAAATCACTGAGTTCTTAACACAGACATTGGCTCACTAATAGGAAGCACGCTTTCCTCCGAATCAAATTCACAGCCATCAGGTTGATTCGGATTCAGAGTGATCTGCTAAGACAGGTGAAAACTGCTACATTTGGTCGCTAGACATTAAACCGGGAAGGGAACAAACAGCTTCCTCTTTCTCCTGGGGTGGCTGTCCACTGCTGAGCTGGTGGTTAGCAGTTCAATGTGTAGCCCACTATTGACCAGTGCCTACAATTTACAGTAAGTGATTTAGAGACATTCAATCCTTCTAACAAATCAAAGAAGTCGGCTTCTTATTTATAATTTAAATGTTATGCTTACAAATCAGGAGTGCTGAAGGGTTTCAGAGGATAGCCCAAAACATATGTGTGACAGAACTGAGACTAAATATATGCATTAGAATGTTGCAAAAGGAGCATAAAATTTGTAGAAAAATAGAGTTTGATTGAAGTATCAGCTCTGCTACTAATCATTGAAATGTTTTGTCATTTTTAAAATAAATAATAAATGGCATTTATCTTAGTACACTGTAAAACAAGTCAGGAAAATAGAATGTTATTATGAAATTATTAGAAACAGTATATTGTCATTTCATTAATCATAGTAGCTTATTACTTTTTATAATAGCACTATTATCCCATCATTTAACTGCTGAATTAGTATGCTATTCCTAGAAAAATATATTACCTACTTATGAATTTATTAATATATCCTCCCAGATAGTGTGATAGCAACACATAAAACATGTTTATCTACTCGAAGCCTGGTGGAGTCCTGTTTGGACAATGGGCCTCAGTCAGCTTGGTTGGCAGTTGGAAACCACAAGTAGGTCTATGGATGAAAGACTGATCGTTCTACTCCTGTAAACAGTTACAGTCTCAGAAACCTGCTGGGGGCTCACTATGAGTTAGCATTGACTCCGTGGCCATGAGTTGGGTTTTGAGTTACATATTTTAAAAAGCAGTAACATCAAAAGAAATACTTTTAAAATATTGATTCTTTGGCAATCCTAGGAAATAGAGTTTGCCATAATTTATAGAGAAATGAACACCAAATTCCAACAGAGCATCCACATCCACTACACACCGTGTATACACCGAAGGGAGACAAGTTGTGAGAGACCCTGAAAGAAGAAGAGTGGGGCAAAGACGGCATCAGCCAAGCACAGATACAACCATCCATGGAAAGAACATCTAACACCAAGTACCAAAATGTTAATCACTCACCATCACCAGGCACCATCAGCTTTCTTCATCACTTTTGCTTATTCACCCGCTTTGTCTTCAGCGGTTGTGTCTGGAAGGTGAGCATCATAGAATGCCAATTTCATAGTAGAAGGTATTCTTGCATTGCGGGAGTACTTGAGTGGAGGCCAATGCCCTTCTGCTACCTTAATACTAAACCTATAAATATATGCACATAGATCTATTCTCCCATTCTCATATATAAATATATTTGCATATGTACATGCCTTTATCTATACCTCTATAAATGCCCTTTGCCTCCCAGATCTTTCCTCTATTTCCCTTGATTTTCCTCCTGTCCCATTATCATGCTCATTCCCCACCAGGGTTTCAGCAATTCCTCTTTGTTACATTCCCCTTGATCATGCCCTACCAGGCCTCCCACACCCACCTCACCACTTATTTGGATCATTTGTTGTTCCCTTGTCCCTGGGTTTGTTAACACCACTTCCTTTCCCCCAACCTCCACCTCTCCCATGTCCCCCGGAACTGTCGGTCCCATTGTTTTCTCCTCCAGATTGTTCATCCAGCCTATCTTATTTAGACAGACCTGCAGAGATAATAACATGCACAAAAACAAGACAGAGCAAAACCAATCAACAATATACAGCAAAACAACAGCAACAACAAACCACTGACAAAAAAAACCCAACAAAACACAATAAGAAAGAAAAGCTTGTAGTTAGTTCAAGGATCATTTGTTGGCCTTTAGGAGTGTTTTCCAGTCCAGTCTGTTGGGGCACCACGCCCTGGCCCTAAAGTCCACCTTCAGCATTCCCTGTGGACCTCGCTGCTCCGTTCCCTTGCTGTTCTGCTTCCCCCCCACCCCCCACCCCAGTGCTTTGCCTCGGTGTGGCGTGATCAGATCTGGTGCAGTTCCCACCCTGTGTCTCCCGTGCTGTCCCCCGCAGGGCCATGGATCAGTGTGGGGCATCATGTCTCATAGTGGGGCTGGCCATGTGGCTATACATTTTTAAGAGAGCCCAAAGCTTTGTCTTTCTCTCTACGAGCAGCAGCTAGTGATACACACAAAGATGGGGAAAAGCATTCGATTTTTTCTTTAAAAAATGTGAACACCATGAAAGAGCTTCAAAAATTTTGTAGATAAATGAGATTGAAATAGAATGGTCTTTTTCTGCGACATTTTTCAAGTTTATTGTGATAGTTTTTGGTTCAACTTGGCTGGGCCAGGATTCTCAGTGGTTTGGGAATTAACACCCCATACGTGGCTTGACACAATATAATCCTAGTCAATCATTTGTAAGAAGATTCGGGTGGTGTGAAACACCTTTATTTAGGTCACATCCAGTTTAAAGGACGTTTCCTTTAAGTGTGATCTACTTCCATTGAAGTGGGTGGTGGGGGAGCTTGCTGGCATTTTTGCTGGGTCTGGATTCTGCATCTGGCTTGCAGACTTGAGTTCTCTGGACTTGAACCACAGTCCTGTCTGATTGCTTGCCAATCTTAGGAATCCTCATCAGCCTGCCATCTCCTTGAGTACCTTGACTTCATTTCTTGTGCACCCACCACTCTACGGTCTTCTTGCCTGTTTTGGGTTCATCAGCCCTACAGTTTAGTGACTCCCAAGAAGCCTCCAGTCTGGTATCTGACCTGTAACTTGGAACCTGCCTGAAAATGGCCTTGCTCATTTCTGCAACTGTGTGAACTGTTTTATTGATATAAACTTCTTGGCATCTGTACTTATATAAACTTCAATGTTTTTGTTTCTTTTGTGAATCTAGCCTCATACAGAGACATACATGTGATCATAAAAAAACAAGACCTTTTATTTCACAACACTTAAAGATTTTAGTCAAAATAACAATGTAAATAAATACAATATAACTGATGAAAATCAGTTTGATAAACATTGCGCTAAATTTTATCCTAATTGGAATCATCAGTGAGTGCTAGAGTTGTAGGGTAGGGTAGGGGTTTGTTACAGAAAAGAAGACTTAAATAGTTTCAAATGGCAACCTTCCCACACACACCCCCCCACACAATTATTGCTTGTTAATGATTAAAAGGACAAACAAATCTAAACTGTGGGGAATGAGAAGACAATACAACCCAGTGTGGTGGGCATAGTTATAGACTGCCCCCATTATACCCATGCCCACAGTAGTGTAAGTCCCTGTGGGAAACAGATTTCTCCCAAGTCCTCTCCCCCAAATAGGACACTGCTTGCAGCTAATGGAAAATGATTGTCAAGTTACCTCCCTGAAGGCAGTCAGTTGCAAAACAACTGTCTGAACTGGTAAGGCTCACTCTCTGCTGTTAAGGACAATGGGCTACTTCTCCCTAAGGTTTTAGCGCATTGGCTTGGCTCTTGTAGGTGGGGTTTACACCCTACTGATAATGGTTCTATGGAGATCCAGCGACCAGGTCAAACCTGCTCAGTGATGTCCAAAGTTAGGCTGCCATCCTGAATCTAGGGTCCGCCCTTGTCACATATATATCCCCAATCCCTCCTCTTCCAATTGAGCATATATCCCTAGATTGACCCCCCTCTCATTGCTGTATAACCTATAGTGCAACCCCTTCCTGTGATGTATGTCTTTACCTGTAATTGGTGGGCTTGCACTCCCCCCAAAGGTATATAGGCCTGGGTTAGCAATAAAGAGTGCTCTCTTGGGCTCCCCTCATGGCCTCTCGTGGGTTCCCCCTCTTCTCTCCTATCCTCACTCCCCTGTTCCCTTTCCCCTTGTCCTCCTTCCCCTCCCCCTATCTCCACGTGGACCACCAAGCAGGGCTGAGGTGAACATGCTACTATGAAATGTGTCTGACTACATTATTTCAATCTCTCTTTTATCTCTCATGCTCTCTATGACTTTACTATAATCTTTATATATTATTAACCGTACAAGTGTGCCTATCAAACCCATGATTAGTGGTGGGGGGCTAGCCCGCCCCCCACAAGTCCCTTCAATTGGACTCTGTGTAGGACCTGCAAATTTTTCTAATGAACACGATACAGAAAAGGTAAATTAGATGCTATTTGCAAGAATTCATTGCATAAGAGTGTATTCTCCTTTCTAGAAGACGCTGCTGCCTTTGCAAGCTTCTGTCTTGTGAACTGCCCTACTGAGGGCCCTGTGAAGCAGGAGCTGTTGCTGATGGCCAACAGCCAACACAACCTGAGCCTCTCTACATTATAACCTGAAATAAGTGGAATTCTGCAAGTAACCATGCACACTTTGAAGCAATTTCTCCCCAATCAAGCATTGGGATGATACTTTAACCTTAGCCGACTGAATTGCAGCCATGTGGTTCTGAAGCAGAGAAGCCAGTTAAGCCAGGCTCAGACCCTGACCCACTGGAAATGTCCAATGAAGTAATGTTATGGTTTTACTGTTATGCATTGGTATATAATTAGTACAGCTAGTTATCAAAATTGATTTCCAATGAAACGACATCATATGCCAACAGATGTAATACTTGAAAAGGACACAAGACCCTTTGTGTAGTAACCCAGCCTCAAACATATTTGAATCTACTTTTAGGACTAAAGTAGAGGTGTCCAAATTAAGAAGCATTATTTAAAATTACATATACATATTTTTTTAAAAACATGGAAGGAAGTGAACATATGAAAGAGTGTCCCAGATTAAAAGAGACAAAACAGATGTAGGCACTAAATGCAATCTTTGCTCCTAAACTGGTTCATGTACTGCAAAATTAATAACTTTAAAACAGTAGTATGACAATTGATATTGGGGATATTCAGTATAAGGCAGAAAAAAAGTGTATCAATATTAAGTATTCCAAATTTTATAATTAAATCATAGATATATAGGTGAAAAACTGGGCTTTCTACTCCCATAAAGAGTTACAGCTTCAGAAACCCACAGGGGGTTCCCATGTTTATGTGGCAGTGAATTTGTGGTTTTTTTATTTATCATAGATATATAATGAAATAAATTTTCTTTAAGAATTCTGTGCTAAAGACTTAGGGGGTTAGTAACCTACAATATGATTTTAGAGAAAGAAACTCATTCAGCAAAATTGAGAATATATTTTAAAACTTGGTGATTACCACAAAGATATCAGGAGTTCTTTTGTAACATTCCTGTAAATTTCTGTAAGTTCACAATTCTTTTAAAATAGGGAAGTGAAAATAATGATACACAGGCATTCAGCTGTACCTGGACACATTGTGTTACACTGAGGAGACTAATAGAATTTACAGTGTCCCAAGCCATAGCCAAGGAGCTATTATACAGTGAGCCCCGTATAGCTTTAGTTAAAGATGTACAAACTATTAATGGCTTTTAGCTTCTACTAGCTTGCAGAAATTTTGACATTTAACAGGTAGAGAGGGAAAAAGGATTCTGCTCCATTGCTTGTTTAGAAAGCATCCTTATACATTTTATCAAAAGCTAATTAAAATTCCATGCCACTGGTCAAAAGAACATGAACACCAAATTTAGGGAATGTAGATAAATCACTAGGACACTGGGAATTGACTGAGGGGGGAACACTTGAATATTGCAGCAAACTGGGCCATCTGTTCACTTCAACAGGAATCGATTGTTTGTAATTTATCTGCAGGGATACCTGAGAGAAGAGAAGAAGAACCATATTGCCATTATCATGCAATTACTTACATATTAGCTGATAATCAGGCATGGTAATCTGTCTAACGCTGAAAAGAGGGAGAAGAGTCACAATGGGATATAGATAAGGGAACCTTTTAGTTGCAAGAAAAACACAAGTAAACCATTTTCTCTCCACAACGTCTCTTTCCGATCCCCTGATTTGGGGAGAAAATGGAATTGGATTTTAGTAAGTTAGCAACAAATGTAGAGAATAAGTTTCTTCTAGTAATTCCATTAACATTTTAAGTTTTACGGTGTATATACCCTTGACATTATTTGCCTCTTCAGCTTCCAAAAGGTTCTTTTTTGCCATAGTAACTTCAAAATAAAAAAAAAAAGTTTAAAAAAATCTTTGGCAGACTGGTTGGCTCAAGAGATCTGTAATAGGTTACACACGCCTTTGGTTTCTAGGTCATTACTTAAAGCCAGTCTGTCTAATGACTATTGGCTGTTCAAAGTGAAATGAACTGGTGAGTTTAGCAGAGCTCCACAGTCCTTTGTGTTATCTACTATCTATTCCAGTTTGAGGGTCAGTAGAGTCCGGTGTCACTGCTCCACCTTAGCACACAGTGAGGCGATTTGATTTAAAACAGAGACGCGGGTCAAGCTGCGATCGCTTTTTGACTGTTTGATGGTCAACGGTTAGCTTGACTACTCTGTCTTGATTTCTCAGCTTCTAAAATATGTACATAAATGTGTATGCATGCTTAGTAAAGTAACAGTGTCTACCTCATTGGATTGTTTTCTAAAATAAGTAGCTAATGTGACCACAGCAGATTCTGCTCTCTATATTGTTTCATTTAATTTCATGCAATGCTCATAATTCTCAGTGAGGTAATTACAATCATTTCTTTTTATCAACTGAGAAGACAACCGCAGAGAACTTACTTAGCTTGCTTAACACAGCTTTTAAATGACCATAAATTTGAAAATCATCCATTTAATCAATAAGTCAATAATATAATTGGCCTCACTTCCTATTTAAAACACTCCCCCCAAATAGTGGGACATAGTGGTGGACAAAAGAAGCAAATAGCAAACCACCCAGACCAAAGAATTATTTCTGGAGGAAATAAAGAGCAGAAGAACATGTCAGTGGTACTACCTCAAATACAAAGAGATACCCACTGAAAACCCCAGGGTGGTAGCAGACGAGTCCGGTAGAGTGGAAATAACTCAAAATACACCATAGACACAATGGACTGAATATGCCAACATTTGAGAACTTGATCTAGGACCAGAAAACATTTTGTTTTATTGCACATGCAGTCTCCATGGTTGAGGATCAACTTCACAGCAACTAACAACAACAAAAGTGCTATATGACTATGAAGCATACAATGAAATAGAGGAAAGGGAACGATGAGTGTGGGTTGTTGTACACAGCAAAATCCAGAAAAGGCTCAAGAAAAGATGTCATTTAAATGGAACCTGAGTAATGAAAAGGAACTAAAAAGAAAACGTACTGCCATTGAGATGACTCTGACTCAAAGGCTATAAGAGAGAGTAGAACTGCCCCCATGGGTTTCCAAGACTCTCGATCTGCAGGGCAATAGAAGGCCTCATCTCCTCCTGCTGAGTGTAACTTTCAACCTGTGACCTTGCCATCAGCAGCTCCATGTGTAACTACTGTGCCACCAGGGCTTCTTAAAAGATGCTAAACGGCATAAAGCTGAATCAAGAGTATAAGAGCTATTAGAGGGATCCCTGGTGTCATAGTGGATTGTCCTGGTGTCCACAAGATGAGCAGTTCAAACCCCCGCTGCTTCAAGAAAGACAGGTGAGATCTTCTATCTCTGTAAAGAGTTCCAGTCTTAGATACACCCAGTGGAAGGTCTACTTTTTCCAATTGGGTCACTGTGCATGCACTGTGACAAGCTGCCAGGGGATCTAGAGGGATATGGAAAGTTCTGCAGCAAGAACAACCATCAGTGTTTGAGAAAAAGCATGTGAATGCATCGAGAAAAGTGAGAGAAAAGGCAGGTGTCATCTCATGATCCCCTAGTTGACGCCGGCTTGGAATGACCCTGAAGAAACCAAAGTTGTCCTGCAGTGTTCCCAAGACGGATGTCTTTATTGAAACGGCCACTGCCACTTGGTTCTCATGATGTGGCTGATGGTTCTGGGTACTTATCCACTGTGACACGAGGGCTCCTTGCATCTATAATACAGGGGGACAACAAAGCCTTGTTTCTGAGTATGAAAATGAATGGCAGTCTTTAGGACAGGGCCTTAGGCAGAAGGCATGTTCTGAAAGGATCTATTCTTCAGGAAGTAGATGCTGAGGGATTAAGAGTAAAAACATCTCACTGATAATTCACACATATGAATGATGAATAATCAAAGAGATAGGACACAGAGTTCTGCAGGGAAAACATCTAACTCTGATATATGTCTGAAAACTTGGACAGAAAGGATACAAGATATAAAGAATGGGATTGGTCAGGGACATCCTCTTTAAGGCTGAGGCTAGAACATGGAGATTAAATAGAAGAAGAAGACATGGAAAACATGACTGCGAAAGGTATTTTTTCTATTCCAAAATTGAGTCAACTGGGACACAATTGGAATCATTTGGTGTCTCAGCAGACTTTACTAATAATACTCTACACCCTACTTCCCATATCAGATTTTTGTTACTGTTCAGTTTTATTTGCATAAGACTTGTGGAAGAGGTTGGTGCTCTGGACATAATCCTCCTGAACTTCAAGTCCAGGAGACACTGTCTGCATTTCCTTTTACTTCCGTTTATCTGGATCCACGCTGGGAGTCACATGGAAAGCCTCTGTAGAGGTTGTTAGACTGAAGGCAAGTCAGACCTTCAGTTCCACCTCGTGGTCCGGTGTTGTTTTGCCCAGTTTGACTTACAGCTTTGTTACAATCAGGTTTTAGTTCTTTCCATGCCCCTTTGCCGAGTTGTTTAATATTCTCCGTCTTCCTTGCCTCTAATTGAAAACAAAAGAATAAACAAATGACTTCACAGATTTGCAGAGATGATCACTGGTAATCATTTCACAGTGAAGTGGGGAGAAGAAAGAGCAAAAGAGTTGAGTACAATGAAAATGGTTTTGAATTTATAGTAAAATTTCTGGGGATAAATTTTGCTTCTGCCAATTATCTGCCATGTGGCTTTGCCAGATTTTATTATTCGTCTCTAAAAATATGGCTTTTTCTACAATATACTTGGTTGATTCCCATTAAAGGAAATGGTCTCTGGGGTAGAGTAGGTGCTTATGAAATCTAAATAGCAGAAATTTAGAAATGTGGGGGAGGACTTGATCAATATTAATATTTCTTCAGATATCTTTCATTTTAACATGTCAAATGAATGAACTTAAACACCATTAACAATTTACAGAGACCAAGAATAGATGTGAAATTCAGACTACACCTTACACACAGTAACTCTTCAAATTGTGAGATTAGAATCTTAAAGAAACCTCTCTTCTATCTAAGGAGCCCCCGTGACACCACTCAGTTAGGTGTTGTGGTGGTAAACCCCAGGGTTGGCAGGTCTGACCCACCAGCTGCTTCAAGGGAGAAAGATGAGGCTGTTTATTACTATAAAGATTTATAATCTCAGGAATTCTATATAGAGTTTCTATGAGTCAGAATCAAGTTGGCAGCAGTGGGTTTGGTTTGAATTTTGGGTCTTTTACACCAAGACCAAGTTAGACAAATTGTATGTAAATATTGTAAGGAGTCCTCAAATATATATACTATTAATTCATTTCTGGTTCAAGCAAAGTTAACTAACAATGAATGAGATCGGAGTTGTTCCCATAGCCAGCAATACAGGATCACAGCTGATATCTTTCCAAATTCCCCCTTTCTTGTAACAAGACATCTATGTCACTAAATGTTAATGTTGAGAACATTTTAAGACTGATATAGTTTACAGTCTTAACAATGTTTTGTAAAGAAAGATAGCTTTTCAAAGAATACAAATATCCAAATAATTAAGTGGTAAAGATATTCCCATTATTGATGTCTTATGAAGACACATAATTGCAGAACTATCAATATTTAATCTATAATATTTAATAAATCAGTAAGTGTGTTAGACAGGGTTCTCTAGAGAGATAAAACCAAATTGCTGATAATTTAATATATTTATTTATAAAGATAAGTAGATATAGAACAAGGAATGAACTGTTAAATCATATACAGTTAAATATATAATACAAGAAAGAAACAGTTAAATTATAAAACACTACAAATGGCTCAATTCAACTCACTGCCGTGAGAGAGAAGTGAGAGACTAGCAGTCCTTCCAGTCCGATCTGCTGCCAGATCTTCCTCTATTTATAGAGAGAGCTAGGCTATGTCGGCACAGCAGCCAATCAGAAGGCAGGTCACCAACTGCCAGCCAGGTCACCAACTGCCAGTCCCCAGCTCCAGCGATGTCTTAAAGGGACCTCAACTTACAGCGACACAGTCCACAGGCTAGGGGTCCCACAGGTAGTGTAGTCTTTAAATTGAGGCACAGGACAAGCAAGGCAGCCGCACACTGGTCCGATGATCAAAGAGTGAGAGACAAGAAAGGTGAGACTCACCAAGGCATTTATCTCTCTGCCCTTCAGTTAATCCCACTTGTGTTTATCGGCCAGGCTGGCACAATAAACTATTTCAGTAGGAAAGCTATTACTTATGATAGATGAAAACAGGATAATTGCTCAGTTGATAACAGAATTGATTAAGCAGAAAATCAATGCCCATGAAGCACAACATTTTCAAAATGAACTGTTTAACTTAATAAGTAAAAATTACCGTATACACCATTCATGTCTGATCCTATTATTATTGACACACATACAAGTTGAGCATCAACTCTTAACATCTGTGATAACAACAACAAAAATGCAAATGCAAATCTATCCAGGATAGCTTTCTTGAAGCATGTCTACAAACATGCCACAAAAAACTTGAAAATTCAACAAACCCACATGGAAGAAGCACACCAACTGTATGATCATGAGGTGTCAAAGGAATCAGGTAACAGGCACCAGAAGACTTAAAACAAACAAAAACATATTGTTGAGAATGATGGGGGCCGGAGCAGAGACCCCAAACCCATCTGTAGACAAAAGGACATCCCCTTACCGAAGGGTCACAAAGAAGAGATGAGTCAACCAGGGCACAGTATAGCACTCATGAAACACACAATATTCCTCTGGTTCTTTGAGACTTCCTCATCCCCCACTATCATGACCCCAGTCCTGCCTTTCCGTTCTGGCTAGACTGGATCACGTACTCTGATACATGTAAGAGCTCTGGACACAAGGAATCTAGGTCAAATGAACTCCTCAGGAACAGAATTGGGAGTAGTGATACCAGGAGGGTAGGGAGAAGGATGGGGAGAGGAGGGGAGGAAAGAGGAACTGATGGCAATGATTAATGCATCATTTCCCTACCAAGGTTAGGGGGTGCGGGAATGAACAATAGAAACTTGGTAAGACATGAAATGAATAATACTTTATAAATTATATCAATGGATCACAAGGGTGGGAGGTGGGGAGGAGGGAAAAAAGAGCTGATACCAAGGGCTAAAATAGAAAATAAATGTTTAGAAAATATTGATGGCAACATATGTACAAATATGCTTGAAGAAATTTATGTGTGGAATGTTATAAGAGCTGTAGGAGCCCCTAATAAAATGATTTTTATAAATAAATAAGCAAATATACAAAGAAGCTTGAAAAGATAAAAATAATATTAATGAGGTTAACATAATCATTCTTCAAAAAGAGCTTTCCAGTGAATCTTCAGAATGGAAGAAAAAGGAATACTAAACTCACTATGCTTGTGGAAAAGTCTGGGACAATAAACTTAAGTAGCTTACTCAAGGTCACAAAGTAAAAGAATTGCTGATGTACAAATAGAGCCCAATCTTTCAAATCCAATTCCTGCCTCCCCATCTTCACAGAACTGCAACCATTAACTCTTCTCAGTATTTATAGCTGTTCTTCTCTCAAATGAGTTTTCCTTTGTCCTATTATTTTGCAGTAGTACCTTTGAATAGAAGAAGGATATATTTCTTTTCAAGTGGAAATTTTTAATTTTTCTTTTTCCTCTTAGTGGGATACCAACTGAGGGGTGAGCTAGAAGATGGTGATTTTGTAGGTAGATTGAGAAATAGTCTTGCTTTTATATACCCCAGGTTGGCTTTAACTTTTTGTAAATCCTTAGTTGTATGTTGTCACTGTTCAGTGTGAGATTAAAAGCAAATGGTTCTTAATAATTTTTCTCCCTATAATTAATTTTAACATTTTCTGTCAAATTGAATTAAATTCCTGCTCTTCTCTTGGCCAAAGACTTCTAATTTTTGAACTTAATTTTGTTTTTTAATCGCAGGATGTTTTTTGTTAAAATATAATAGGCTTTATTTGTCTTACCCTAGAATGACAATAGTTATGTTTCATGGAAAAATATATAAAGAGAGTTAGATTTATATCCAAGTTATGAGCTTAGGTGTAAAGTCTAGACAATATTTCTGTGCATTTCATTATATTATAAATATACAATACAAAATATAAAATACAATAAATATACATTGACTATGGATAAATATTTAAATCCACTTCTAGCCCTTTTTTTATACAAGACAAAGACTAAGCTGCAACATACCGGAGGAAAGTCTTGCACATCTGTGGCTATTTCTCCTCCTCCAACAGGGATATTTCTTTACTGGACCATAACTACTCTTGCTGTCAAATTCAGCAGCCATTCCTTTTGGCAACCATTTGAAGCATCTTTTGAAAAGTACAGTCTGTTTTAAAATATTGAATCCAAAATGAAATTAACAATGAAGTTATTTGGACAATAAGTAAAACTGATCTCTCATAACCTTATTTATTTACTTTTACAATTCACTATTGGTACAAGCATTTGGAAAGCCACCAGAGTCTAATAAACCTGACATGTGAGTGCCCTATATCTCGAAAAATTTAGCTCTAGTAGAAATACACACATACGTTCATCTAAAAATAAATACAATGCTATTCATTGTAAAAGTGTCTCTGAGACAAGATATGAACTACTCTTCACTCCATCATAAGTAAAACGGACAACTAACGTGGGGGTTTGATACACTGGAATAACAGACAATGATGATACAGAACAAATTATTGCAACATTTATAGCATAGCTGATTCTCATAGCTATCCAAAGAAAATATATATAAATGCATGCTTGATATAATTCCACTTAAATTAACTAAGTTTGGGCAAAGCTAATCTATAATGTTAGAAACCAAGAGTTGTTGGTGTTAAATGGCATTATGGTCCATGATGAATGTTACAGTATGCTAATTTGCTAATTATCTTCCAAACTGTGTGGTAATTACCTGGCTGTGTTCATATTTTTTTTAAAGATTTATCTTTCTGTATGCCCATTTTATATATATATAATATCAGTAACTTCAGATATTTTATTTTTTAACTTATTATGAATTGGGAGTTAATCATGTATCATATCATTCCATAGTTGATCACGTCAAACTGTGTGGTACAATTGCAGCCACAATTATTTTCCAAACATTCTTTTTCTTCCTGTGCTCCTTGACATCATCTGCCTTTTACCTCCCACCACCACCGCCACTGTACCCACCTCCCCCACTTGAACTTCTTATTCTATTTACTGTCCCTATAAGCTCAGCAATCCTGGATTTCATGTACCAAAACCCAGAAAAACATAAAGCACAACTTCAAGAGGATGACCCGCAATGACATAACACCTCTACAATAAACCCTAATATGAACAAACAAGCAAACAAAAGTACAGAAAATATTGAAAACAAGATCAGGTCCAGAATGCATGAGGGGAGGATCAACTGACAAAGTTTTCACTGTTCAAGTCAGGTGGATCCCTTTGATCTTCCATCCTCACCTCGCCAAGGCACTCTGTTTAGTAACACTTTCCTCCCATCTACCTGAAGACATGGAAGGATTGGGAAGACAACTTTCTGAGTGGTTAGTCAACAGAACAAATCCTCTATGAGTCTACTGCTGTAGAAATAAACAGCAGAAGGGCACCAGCTCAGGCTTTTAGGGCATCCAGTCTCCTGGTCAGGGGGTCAGACAGCCTGGTGGAGAGCCTGACCTGAGCCAATGAACCTTGTGCCATCTACTCTAGGTAAGTATTTTGAAGGTCACTTTGCCAGAGGGTGCCTCTCGTCAGCTGGGATCAAATGGTTGAAGGAGGGGAAGAGGATGTTATCTACTGAGAGGCTGCCATGTAAATCTAGGATGAGGTCCCTCCAGACAGGTAGACAGCCCTATCAGAGGGATGAGGCATAATGATGGGGAAAAACAATTCCGGCGAGGGAGAGAGGTAACAAACATCTGGGGGAACACAAATGTGTGTCTGTTGGTAGGAAAAGAGGAAGGACCAACCTCCAGTTGGAAGGAAGAATGAGCAAAACTGCTTTTGGGGCCCGTAGGCGGGGAGTGTCTTTGGTGGTGTACACCAAATGGGCCACATTGACCCAGGCTTCTGGGTGCATCCCAGGGACCCAGGATGGGTGCCGGGGGCGCTGGGACACTGAATTCTGGATCTTCAAGGCTCACAACCTGACCCTGAGGTTGCATCAGTGAGATCCCATGTGAAAAACCTCATAAACTGGACTGGACTCTATCTCAGACACCTTTGTAACCTGAGGATTTAAGTTCAAAAACACATGGTGTCTGAGGAAGCAGAGGACAGCTGTACCAAGATTGTTGAACTGTTGGTAAGCAGACAAACAGTGTTGCTACATCAGTGCCTTATATGCTGTATTTAGATATGTATTATTCCAGCAAACCTGTGACTGACATTTTCAGTGGTTATTATTGGAAATTTCCCTGGCAATTAACTCCCTTGTTTGTGTAAAATAGCATTCCGCCATGAAAAAGATCCTGTACAAGTGAATAATTAAGGAGTAATTAGCCTACGTTGGTCCAATATCCCTCTCTCAATAGGGGTTAAATAAATTAGTACCTGGGGCTAATCAAAGAGATTAACAGAAGATAGACATGCTCCATGGGGATGACCAATAAAACTCTCTACCATAAATTAACAAGGAGGCTTTGAAAGGAAGCCAAAGCCAGATAAAACAAAGAAACCATATATCCAGAGATGGGTTTGGGGCTTGCACTAAATCCTAGCTCCAGTTTAAGAACAATTGGTTCTTACATCAGGGCCCTGCTCGATGCTCGCCCTCAGGAAGGGAACACAGAAGATATGTGTGCTATAGCAAAATGTGGCGAAGAAACTAGATGGTGCCTGACTATCAGATAAAATAGCATCTGGGGTCTTAAAGGGTTGTTTTAAAACAGGCAACCATCTAACTTGGATGTCAACTAAGTCCGCATGGAAGATTCATAGCATCATCAGTCATCAAAGGATTGTAAATCATTTAATCGAAAGTTGAAGGAAGGATTAGTATCAGAGCTTAAATTGTGATAATCCGGTTTACAGAAGACTATGCGTAACAGTGGTAGCCCAAGATGCATTTGTGAGAACCACATAGGAAATAAGCCTCTGATGGTCTCTCTATATCTATATCATCTCTACATATCCATATTTTATTATATACATATTTACATATTGTTGTTATTAGTTATCATAAAGTGGATTCTAACCCCTTTATAGATATGGAAACCCATTTTATGAAGAGTAAAATTGCTACATATAACTTTCAAGCTAATGGACAGGTCTATCTTTCAGAGCAGGGGTCCTCAAACTTTTTAAACAGGGGGCCAGTTCACTGTCCCTCAGACCCGTTGGAGGGCCAGACTATAGTTTTAAAAAAAAACCAACTATGAACAAGTTCTCATGTACACTGCACATATCTTATTTTGAAGTTAAAAAAACAGGGCAAAAACACCCGGCGGGCTGGATAAATGTTCTCAGCCGGCCGCATGTGGCCCGCGGGCCACAATTTGAGACCGCCTGTTCCAGAGTATCCCTGGTTGTTTTTAAAACCACCAGCCTTTCAGTTAGTACGTGTTCAAGTGATTAACCATTTGCACTGCCCAGGGACTAGACTGCAGTCTAGGGACCGCTATTATTGCTGTTAGATGCCATCCGGGCTATTCTGACTCAGCTCAGAAACTCGTAGTATAACCAAAGGAAACACTACCCAGCTCTGTACCAACCTCACAATTGTTATGATGGTTCAGCCCATAGCTGCAGCCTCTGTTCATCCATCTTTTTGAGGTCTGATCTAGGGACTCAAACCAAACCACATTTATTGCCATCAAGTCACTTCTGACTCATCGTGTCCCTGTGCGGCAGGGAAGAACTGCTCCTGTGAGTTTTCAAGACTAATTCTTTAAGAGAGTAGAAAGCCCCATCTTTCTCCTGTGGAGTGGCCAATGGTTTTGAACAGCTGACCTTGCAGTTAGCAGCCCAAATACCTAAACACCAGGGCTCCTGGCAATGATTAATTATAGGGTTACTTCACTATAATTAAATCTATTAAAAGTATTCAATGATGGAATCACAAAAAGACAATTATGATGAGAATTTGAAGGAATTGGATCATCTAAATAATTTTAAGTTTTACAAGCAACTGCAGACAGGTATCTCAGTGGCTTTTCAAAAGCTTAATCTGGTTCTAGTTTTTCTCGTCTTCTATCCCTACGGCTTCAGTAATTTCACCAAGGTCCTGATTTCGGGGGTACATTTTATGTTTCTCGGTCAGGGATGATTATGGAATTTAACTTTAACTTTGAAATCTCCATCGAAAGGATTAGCATAAATGCCACAGCACAATCTTTATATGTCTTAATATACATTATAGCAAATTAATTTTGTAGAAGTCCTTTTGCCTTAGGTCTCACGTTTTCTTTCTTGAATTGATGAAAATGGAATGATACTTTTTGATAAAACCCTAAAGAACAGAACATTTTGTAGACCGCAAATGACTTCACCTCACATTTTTCCCCATGAATGCATTAGTCCATTATTTACACACTGGATCCCAATTCACCCCTCATGACTGACTGTATCTTTGGTTTCAGCTTTCTTAGAAATCTGGTTAGGTCATTCAAATGTTAGAACTTCTCTTTGATTGAATACTTTTATATACCAACATCCATATTTTGTTTGTTTGTTTGTTTGTTTGTTTGTTTGTTTTTCTCCCAGCAAAGATATTGTGACTTTGGTCAATTTTCTTTACTTATTTATATCCAAGGAAACACAAATTAATAAATGTTCATCTAACCTATCCCACGCATATCTTAGTTTCTCATACTGTGGTGGCTTAAGTATTTGTGGTAGTTGCATAATCTGTTGTCAATTTGAGACTTATGATTGAAGGGGTGAAGTTTACCTGTCAATCAGGTCACAGTTTGATGACCTCATTTGGAGGCGCTAAGGAAATGAATAGCTCACTGGCAATGGGACACATGCTAACTCTCTGGGAGACCTTGCAGTTGACAACCACATGGATACACGCTGAGTTAGTTAATTGTGCCAGCCTGGCCGATAATCACATGTGGTACTGGTTGAAAGGCGGAGGGATAAATGGGTGGTGAAGCCTCACCTTTCTAGTTCTCGGGTCTCTTGCTTTGTGATGGTCGCACCAGGATGCAGCTGCTTCAGCAGCTCCCTGCTTCAGCTTGCAAGATTGACATCCTACAAGACATCCCCAAGGAGAAGCCGCATGGACCTATCCCGATGCAGCCCTGGATGCTGGAGCAGCCGTGTGGAGACCCCTGCTAGTGCTGAGATGCTTGTTCGTTCACTGACTCAGCTTTCCTCCTGCAGTTGGCATCATTGCCTCTGTTTTGTGAGGTGAAGGACTTTGTGGACTGGTGTTGGGTATGGGTTAATGTTGGACTTGTGGGCTTGGGCAGCATTGGGTTGGGATGTTTTCGTGATGCACATTTTCTTTGCATAAAACTCTCTCTTATACGTGAGTCGCCGTGGATTTGTTTCTCCAAAGTACCCAGACTAATACACAGGCTGATGGTAGCTAGAATCTCAGAGCTGGAGTAGCCAGTGAAGACCCCTGCCAGCACTGAGATGCTCACAACACCACTGGATCCATAGGACTTCCCACCCACTGGCCTGTGATCTTCCTGCATCTGGTGTCATTGCATGAGTTTCATGAGTCTGAAGAGGACTTTATAGATTGGTATCAGACATATGGGCTAACATCAGACTTGATCGGGACTGAGCTGGGATATTTTCTCAATATTCAATTGCTCTTATATATAAAGCCCTTTCTTGTACACATATGAGTGTCTATGAATTTGTTTCTCTAGTCTACCCAGACTAACACAGTATTTTGGTGATGCTGTGAGCTAAGTCACCAGTATTTCAAATATCAACAGGATCACCACAGTTAAGATTTTCCAACAAACCAATGCAACACTAGATTCACTCACTTATGTGTGCCAAGAATTTAGAGACAGCTAAATAGCTAGCTAACCGTGTGTGATTTATATCCACATCTACTCCAAAGGAAGGTGGCCTGACAGAATGCAGAAATTATTGAACAATAAATATCATTATTAAAGCACATTAAAAAAACGTCACTGAAAAATAATTTTTAAATGGTTGCAGCAGTATGTCTGCTACAAACTGCCAGACGTTCAAGCCAAATTCAGAAGCGGAAGCACAGGACCACTGCAGCAGGTGGCAGTTGCATATTGACTGAAAACACTAGACAGATGTAGGCTACCTGAGCTCTATTAGCTCTGCAAAAGTATTCAATTGTGTGAATCATAATAAATTATAAACAAAATTGCAATGAACAGGAATTCCAGAACCCAATTATATTCCTATGGAAGAAGTAGACTTTTGAACAGACAAGGGGGCACTGCTAAGTTAAAATCAAGAAAGGTGTTTTTCATGGTAATGTCCTTTCTCCACACTTACTCACTCCGTAGCCTGAGCAAATAATCCAAGACACTGAACTATCAGACGAGCATTGCAGTGTCAGAACTGGATGGAGTAAGAATCATTAACCACCTATAGTAAGCAGGTGGCACAACCATACTTACTGAGAGCAGTAAGTATTTGAAGCATTTACTGATGAAGATCAAAATCGATAGCCTTCAATTTGAATAAGTATACCTCAACCTAAAGAAAACTAAAATCTCCACAAGTAGACCATTAAAAATACTAAGATCATTGGAGAAAAGACTAAAGCTGTCGAGGATTTCATTTTACTTCGATACACAATCAACCCTCAAAGAAGCAGCGGTCAAGAAATCCAATGACAAATTGCATTGAGAAAACGTGCAGCAAAAAATCTTCAACATGGTAAAGAGCCAGGGTATCTGAGTCCTGACGTGTGCCTGACCCAAGCGATGGCATTTCCAATGGACTGACATGCGTGTGAAGCTGCGCAAGGAATAGGGAAGATGAAAGAAGAACGGATGCTTTTGAATTATGGTGTTGGGGAAGAATCTTAAATATACCAGCGACTGCCCAAAGAATGAACGAATCTGTCTTAGAGGAAAAAAACCATAATGCTTCTTAGAAACAAGGATGAAGAGACTTTGTCTCACATTCTTTGGTCATGTTATCAGCAGGGGCCAGATGCTAATAGAAAGTGAAAAGGGAAAATCTCAATAAGATGGATTAACCCAATTCAGCAACAATGAGCACAAACAAAGGGAGGATTGTGTAGATAGCACAGGACTGGCCAGTGTTGTCTCTGTTGTACAGAGGCTCTCGATCAGTAAGAACTCACTGGAGGGCGCCTAACAACAACAGTGTCACACAGTCTATTTGTACACAAGGCCCAGTCCACATACAAACTCTCAGAAAGTAGAAGGGGAAAAAATAATTTTTTCACATATACTTCTCTATCACTTTCTCATTATTTGGAAAGAGTTGGGCTACTCACTATGTGGTCCATAGTTCAAACCTACCACAGGGCAAAGAGGAGGCCATTTGCTCCAGTAAAGAGAGAAACCCTCAGGAGCAGCTCTCCTCTGTTCTATAAAGTGTCTACGAGTTAGTGTTGACTGGGTGGCAGAGGCTCTATCTTAAGAGCTGGGCACAAAGACTTTTCCAGCTCTATTCCATTTTCTCATCCCTGTAAGGCTCCCCGCTCCCTTTCTCTAGTTAGCCCTGGAAAAGGACATCAGGCTTGGTAAAGCTGAGCGGCAGGGGAAAAAAGAAGGTCCTTAATGAGATGGATTGACACGGCATAGAAAAACCGTGAGAATGGCGCGGGACCGGGACCGTGCAGTGTTTCTTTCTGCGAGGCATAGGCCTGCTCTGGGTTCCAACTGACTGATGGCTCACAACAACAATGAGGATATTTGAACCATCCCTTCATGATCAAAGGCAACCAATGGAAATACATTTTGTTTGAATTATTTTCACCATCTACTCAGTGTTTCCTTAAGTGAGAGAAATGCAATCCGCCCCCCACCACCACCGGCTCTCTATCCCTTGTGCGTGGAGTATGGGTGTGGAGGGTTGGAACAATTCAGGGAGATGCAAAAGCAGGTATCTAGAAATTATCTGGATTAGGGAACAATAGTACAAAAGTTTTTAATTGCCAGGCAGCAAGGAGTCATCTTGTTATTGTTTTGGTTGTTGTTGTTTTTCCTGAAAAGGGGCTGGTAGACCAAATAAAATTAGGGACCTATAATCTAACTAAATAGGATAGAATTCAAATCAAAGTTCAAATAGTAATATTATTACTTTTATGTTTTTCTCCAGTATCAATTACAGTGACATAAGTTTTTAGGAACAAATATTAATGAAGCGGGAAGACAAAGTAACATGGTCATCTATTCAACGTGGCAAGTAGATGAACAGTATTTTCTCCCAGGATGTTACAGCTCAATGGATTATTACCTTTACTGAAGTAAAAATTCATCATTTCTAGTATACAAGGAGTTGTTAAAAGTTTGTGGCAAAAAAAAACCCCATTATCTTTAATACAATTTTTACAAAAACTTTTGAATAACTTTTATTTATTCTATAATTTAAATTGTTTTAAAAAATGTCAGACTTTCTTGATATCAATTCTAGACATTTGAAGCCAAAAGATAATGTAAATGCCATGCGTTGTCTTGAGAACTATTGGCATTTCAATATCTCTGGATGTTGAACTAGAATTCAATCTCTCTGTAGGTATCACTAGAATTGGAGACCATATGCATTTCATATGGAAATGTGACAAAACTGCTTCTTTATAGGGAAAATATGACAATTTCATAGTTTTCAGGAATAATAATTTCAGTGGGAAGCTTTCAAATGTCATATGCATACTTGCCTTGGTCTGCCCAGAACTTCAGTGGCTAGTCAGAGATGAAAGAAGCAGAACTCTTTTGGAGGAGCAAGAGTAGTGGCAGCCCTCTCCTGTTTTCCGAGATTGTAGTGACAAGAGGAGCAACCTACTGTATCAGTCTCTCCTGGCAGCATGGCTTCCTCGGTGGGCTGATTTTGTGACATAGCTTCTGTAGCCCTTTACTCTTTTCCATTTTCTAAGAGTATCCATCTACCTTCCATAATCAAATGGTGTTTTCAATGTACCTTCAATAATTTCATTCTCAACTTAAGTTAGGAAGGGTGTGTGTTAGTTGCTTGAAAAGGAAAGCACTGATTATTGGAGTTATTAACCACAGTGCTTATGTGACCATAGCTGATTAGGCCAGAAAATCTCAGAGCAGTATAAAATAGATACTCAGAAAGTCCATATGTTAGTCATCAGAACACGATTAACACCCACAACCTCTACAGTGGGACTTCAAACAGTCCACGAGAAAGCTCTATTATCCTTTTGTTTCATTTTTCCACAAACTTTTAAAAATATCCTGGTATGTCTTCAAATTCAACTATAGGGAAGCTATAGTATTTGTGGATATTTCTACTAAACAGTTTTCAAGTCAATTTTTAGAAGCTAGGAATATTCTTTTCTATGAGTAAGACTCAGGAGGATATATATATATATATATATATATAAAAACAATATATATATTGTTTTTAAGTATTGGGACAAATAAACAAATTCTACAATTCTTAACTTAAAATAAAATCACCTAGCCAAATGTTTTCCTACTGAAGTGTTTGCCTCTCAGGCCTGACATCAACTTAAATTACTGTTATAGTGAATATTTTGGGAAATGATCTCTTTCCAAATCCATGGGTATTTCTATATCTCCGGGGGAAAACTTGAAATACTAAGCCTTGTCTTAGAGAATAGATGCTCCCCCCACACCCCTGTTTCTCTTTGGCCCCATATGAAAAAGCTAGCTCAATAAAGAGAATGTGAAAAATAAAGGAGTCAGAACAGGGCAACTACAAAAGACAGGTCTACACCAGCCATGATTTTTTAATGTTTTTAAGGTGAGAGGCTTTACTCAGTGGGATTTGATAGGGTTTGTAGTGTTGTTGTTTTCTTTTACTTCTCTAGGTATTACTCTTTCAACAGATAATAATTCTGGGGGGAAAAACATAGCCATAAAAACAATTTTCATTGTTACCAAACATCTTGCTTAAATACTTAATGGACTTTGATAAAATAAAGCTATTTTTAGGACTATGCAGGCCATTCACAGCAGAGTAAAATAAATGTATGCCAGTAAACCCCACATCTTGAAACAAGTCCCATTCAACAATTTATCAAGGGGGCCCAGAAAGCCAGTCTAAATATTTATTTAGTCCCATAACTCAACTGGCAGTGTAACCGTACCTGAAGGCAATTTTAAAATAAATAAATGAACAAGGTATGTTTAATATATGATTTCATAATATATTATATATTATGTGAGTATGTGTTTGATAGATTTTTTTCATTACCAGAACTTTCTATTTCTTAAACTTGCTGGAAATTGAATTTATAATTTGATAATAAACTCTGAAACACATTTTCTGCTGTTGTTCTCTGTTTTTTTAGATAAGCCATGTCAGTGATGCATAAAGAGTATATGTTTTGTGTTAAAGACAATTGACAATTTTATGCTTTTCTTTTTAAAGAATATATATTTAACTCTTTTTTCAACTTTAATTTCTCCTATAGAGAGCTGAAAATGAGTTTCTCTTAGTCTTTTGATGTTAGCAACAAGATTAACATGAATAGTTATGAGTCGAGGAAGAAAGATTTGTGACACATGAAACAACTGAGAATAAGCAAAAAGATATGTTCTGTAAATTCCCAAGAGTGATTTTAATATTTTTAACTAAAGGAAAATTTTTTTTTCCTTTACAAAGGAAATTCTTTGTAGCTATTATGCCTTCCTGTCTAGCCCCTACACACAAAAATACTCACATGTGGACACAGAAAATACTTAAACCACATAAGAAAGTGTTTAGGTTCCCCATATCTTGTGGGTTTTCCTCCCCTTATTTTCCAGCATATCATTTTCTGTTTATATACTTTTATGAGTTATTCCATCTGGCTAATTGGTATTCATACTTTAAGCTTCAACTTAAATGTCACTTTTATGAGCAAGTTTTCACAATTATGAAGTTTCTCCTGTCTCCTACCACAGTAGTAGGAGTTATATGCCTCTCCTATGTGGTACTATTCATTGTATTATTTATATCTAGATCATTTGATGACAGCATTAAACTCACCTGTTTACTTACAAGTGTCTCTATCTAGAATGTCATTACTCACAAAATACATAGGTCAAGTTTACCTTCAGTATTTATGCTGATATCAAAGGATAAAATAACGGAAGCATTCACTCATTTATGTCAAAGTATTTTCAAGACAGCTATCTGGCCAACCATTGGTACTAATCAATATTTGTGCTCATTCCAAAGAAAGGTGATCCAACAGAATGAATAAATTATTGATAAAAATAATTAATATCACACACAATTAAATTCAGCTACGCTACAGATAATTTTTAAATGATTGCGACACTACATCAACAGAAAGCTACCAGAAATCCAAGTGGATTCAGAAAAGGACATGGAGAGATATCTTTGCTGACTTCAGATGCATCTTGGCTGAAATCAGATAAACCAAAAGGTTTTATTGACTATAAATGGCATTTTGTGTTTATCGGCTACAAAAGGCAGTTGACTGTGTGGACTATAATAAACTATGATTTATTATAATAAACTGTGCAAAGAATGGGAATTGCAGAAAACTTGGTTATTTTCTTGCAAACCTCATGCATAGATCACAGTTTTCAAACAAAACATGAGAATACTGCATCAGGAAGGATGTGGGTGAATATTGTATGCTTTTACCAAACTTATTCAATCTGCATGCTGAGCAAGTAACCCAAGAAGCTTGAGGATATGCAGAACATGGCATCAGCATTGGAGGGAGGCTCACTAGCAACATATGATATGCAGATGATACAAACAATTATGTAAAGTGAACAAGACTAAAGGGAATATGTACTGGTAAATATCTGACTGCAGCCTTCAGTATGGGTTACATGTCAATGGAAAGAAAACAAAATTTCACACAACTACACAAATAAGCAACATCATGAAAAATAGAAAAACTACTGAAGTGGTCAATAACCTCATTTCACTTGAATCTAAAGACAAACTAATAGAAGCAGTAGTCAAACAACATGTTCCATTGAGCAAATCTGCTGCCAGATACCTCTTAATACTGAGTAACCATATAGAACAGAGCAGAAATGCCCCACAGGATTTCTAAAGCTGTGGTTTTAATGGACCTCAACTGCTATATCTAGTGGCTATTTGGTTTGGGGTTAGCAGTCAGGCACTTAAGTTCTGGACCACTAGAACACCTTATATTACTCCTCATGTACTTTCATATATATGGATACTCTGAAAATATTAACTGAGTCAAATATAAAATTATTTTCCATCTCTATGAATATTTATATTTAATGAATCATTTCCATGTTCACTATTACTATAAAATAGAGTCATTAATCATCTCTTCCAAGGTTGCCACAGATAGGTAAATCTAGGACCTATTCAAGGCAATTACAACAACATCAAGGAAAGGATAGTAGTGAAATAATTATAGCACTCATTTGATCTTCGCTTTAAAGCCCTAGGGTTTACAAAAAGCTTATGATTTTTCTTTGTGTTCTCTTGCTGTCAAGCCACCTGATAGCATGATCTATATGAGATGAAAGAGAAAGAAGGAAAAACAAGCAGGGGAATCCAGATGGAGGGTGTTAAAAAGAAAGATGTGTTACTAAAATACAAACACAGTGACACCTGTTGTATAACCCATAAAATTCAAATCTGATAATAAGAAGGGTTTATTTTGCACTAACAAGTTATCCATACATAGGACATTTAGTTGAAAATGCCCTAGACATGTTTTGTTCAAGGTTTTAAATGTAACTTGTCAGGGAATTTACTCTTGTTTAAATAATTACATTATACACAAATTAAAAATCATTTTGATGCAACTGTCAAATACTTTACTTGTACTGTGAACATTTCCATCAATTAATGCTATCTTTTAAGTTGCTGGTGTCAGTTTGATTCCAGATAGATAATTCTCAAAAAAGGCATAATGTTCAAGGCAGACTACCTCCCCCTTAACCTTTTTTTCTTCTTCTTTTAAATCTTTTTATTGGGAGCTCTTATAAATATAATAACATTTCATAGTTCAATCACGTCAAGCAGTAATGTACAATTGTTACCATAATCAATTTCAATACATTTTCTTTCTTCTTGAACGCCTGAATATCAGTTCCCCTTTAGCCCCTCTCTTCCCCACCCTACCCCCAGGAACCCTTATTGTTTCCCCCCATATAATAGTCTCCCAATCCCCCTACCATATCTTACACATCCAGTAATCCATTCACATACAGTTCTGTTGTTTGATCCCTTCATTGGGGTTAGACAGTCATCAATGCTAACAGCTCCCTGTTCCTCTCTTCCCTTACTCTCAGGTAACCATTACTCCTGTTACTGTTTCTGAAGGGTTATCTATCTTGGCTTTCATGTATTGAATGATCTTAGAAAACACTCTTCACTACTGTAGATTTAATGTAATCCTAAAAAATCAAGTAATTTTTGTCCTCCTCCCATGCTTCATTTATTAGTTTACTTATTTTGTACATTTATGTGTTTTATTTTATCTCCCATCTCCTTTAATATCAGGTATCTCAAATAACTGTTAGAAGAATTTGGAACAATAATCAGAAAAGGAATTTGGAATCAGAAAAGGCCATCAGTTTCGTGGACAATAACAACAAACAGTCCTCTCTTTAGAATGAATAATTATAAAATATGAAATTTAGTATCTAATAATTATAGTAAGATAAAAACCAGAACCAAATACACTGCTATTGAATTGATCCCGGCTCCTAGAACACAAGAGAACTGCCATGTGAGTTTGTGAGACTAGCTTTTTAAGGAAGGAGGAATCAGGGCAAGGTATTGCGAGGGTTAATAAGTTGTTAAAGCTATTAAGTAATATGAAAAATTAAAATATCATTAAAATAATGTGTTCACATATCTGAATACCAAATCCTAAAGAAAGTATACATCATATATTTTGAGGGTGAGAAAAATAGGTACTCAGATATGCTTAACAGCCCAAAATAGCCAGGCAGTTATAGGCAACATATAATTTTCTTAATCTTTGAAATTTGTTTTTAAAATTTGCAACAAAGATATCACTATGAGAATGAAAAAACAAGATTCTCAATCATTCTCAATAACATTCTCTTTTTAAAAAGCAAAAGCAAAAGCTGCATGCTGTTTTTTTCACTTTCAATTAAAATCACAGCTTGAGTTCCTAATTTCATTCCTATAGCTAATACTTCCTTGGAGACAGAGATCTGCTATCCCCTAGGCTAATCTCCTCTGCCTCCCAACAAATTATCTGATCTCAGATGTCATTTAGTAAATATAAATATCATTTAAAATATGCTTTCACATACTACTTAGCAGTGTTTAGTTTATCAGAAATATTTGAAGTGGCATCAGAGATTTAATTGCCTTCCTCTTAGGCTATATTTAATATAATTAAAATAAAAGTCATGAAATATAGTGAGAAAACCAGGATGCTAGTCCTTGTATTATTTTATCCAATTGTGTCATGTTGAAGTTTTCTAACCAATGTGTTCCTTATTTGTGAAATTCAAGTTTTACTAATTATTTTGTAATGTATGTCATTTAAAATTACATTATTTTTGTTTTTACCCAAATATTAGAGTTCTTAAATTCTTAAAATTTTAGTTGTCACCATAAGCCAAAAAAATATAATATTCAAAATGTGAATTTTATGAGGGGCTCCAAAAAGATTGTGGGGACAAAAATTATCTTTCAATTTCATGTGTCTACAGATTTTTAAAAATTCTTTCATGTATTCGTTGAGTGGTTAATGAATTAACATATAAATGCAGGAGGGAGATGAGGCTTTGTCCTTCCACAGAGGGTTAAAATTGCAAAAACCCACAAAGGTAGTTCTGCTCTGTCCCATTGGGCCACTGTGAGCAAACATCCATTAGATGGCAGTGAATTGGGTTTTTGACAGATATACACAGCACACATATGTATTTACTTCACCAATTACACATGAATACCATGTGAAAGGGAGAATGTCATATAAATGTTGTAATGCCCTGCCCATAGCTCAGTTCTTTCTCTGGCTTGACACATCCCTGTCTTACAGAGTTGCCAATGTCTATCAAGGTAACTTCAGTAACTAATGTTTCTTTTCTGTGGAACTCAATATCGTATCTCAAGTTCTTTCAAGTTAAGCAATGCTTAATGTGTTTCTTTTGGCTCCTTCATTCTAAGTCGTTTAATTATAATACTTTATCTCTTTGAGCTGCTCATTTAATGCGTCTCATCAGATCTTTTACTTCAGTATTTATTTATTCACTTTCGCTCCTCTATTTTCAAGTACAAGTTTCAGAATCCCTTCTGATATCAATGTTCTTCTTTCTTCCATCTGTTCTTTCGATATGTCGATCTGTGTGCCTTGTTTGCCTTGTCTTTTTATGACCTTTTGTTTTCCTTCTAGAGGATATTCTTGATAAGATCCCACAACTTTTATGGTCTTTCATTATCAATGCTCAAGGCATCAAATGTGTTTTTTTAAGGTTGTCTCTAAATTTAAGTGACAAACAGTCATTTTGCTTCCATGAACTGGTTCTAAATTTCTTCAGCTTGGGTTTGAACATAATGACCTGTTCACTAGTCAAACTCCGGCCTACTTTTAATTAGTGATATTAAGCTTTGCCGCGTATCTTCCCACAGATACTGTCAATTTTATTCATGTACATTCCATCTGATGAAATCTTCATGTAAAGCAGTATTTTATGATACTGCAAAAAGTCATTTGCAATAAAAATTCCTTGGTCATGCAAAATTCTTTCAGGAAAACTTCAGCTTTGTTTCTAGCACCAAGCTCATATATTCTAACTACTGATCCTTCTTGTTTCTAACTTTTACATTCCAATTTACAAAAATTACCAGTGTATCTTTATTGCATGTTTTATCAATTTGAAACTTAAAAAGTTGGTATAATTCTTAAATTTCTTTATAACTGGCTTAAGTGTTATAAATTTTAATAATAGTTATGTTAACTGGACTTCCTTATAGGCACATAAATATTACCCTATAACAGACAGCATTGTGCTTTATGATAGATCTTGAAATATTCTTTTAGATGAAGAATGTGAAGATATTCCTCTTGAATTTGCCATTCCTATCATAATAAACCATGGGATCGTTGAATTCAAAATGGCCAATAAAAGTCCATTTCAGCCCACTAATGCCATGGGTACCAATCTTTATGCATTTCTTTCTTTTTCTGGAAGCTTGTAATTTCCCAATATCTATGTATTGTAAAGCTATGTTCTCATGATCAATGGATGTTTGCAGCTATGTCTTACCATTTTGAGTCAGGTCTCATCAGAAAATCAAGGTCCCCAAAGCATTGCTCCACTCATGTGATTTAAGTCAACTCTGGTTTGAGGAGGCAGCTCTTTTAAGACAGTCTTAGTGTGCCTACCAACCTGAGGCACCCTTCTTCCGGCACTGTAGACAACATTACATGACCATTGATTATGCTTTCAATGGTTACTTTTCAGAAGTGCCCATATGTCCATCTTCTTAGTTTGTGTTCGTCTGGATGCTCTATGGAAACTAGTTCGCTATGGGTGACACTGCAAGGGTTTGCCATACTGGTGGCATAGATGCCAAATCATATCCAACTGGCAGACGAGTGGTTGTCCCAGTGCCTAGAACTCTTTACAGGGGGCATACCACGATCATAGCCATGTTTCAGAACGTGCCCAGAATATTATTTATCAAGCATAGTTGCCTATCTACAGTAAAATTGGTCTTATGTGATATGTAGCTACTTTTGTATTCAGGAAACAGAATCTCTATAGTGTTTAACTATAAATTATTATTTAATGCAGCATTTAGAACAGGTCTAAAGATGTTTTTTACACATGCATTCTCCGAAAATGTATGCTTTTCCTCTTTGAACTTCCATATCTTCCTATTACATAAAAGATCCTTACTTTTCATTTTACCTCAGTTTCTTGACACCAGATTTTTTTTCTTTCCATCATTTTCTCCATTTCCATAATGTATTAGTATTATAGCATAATACTGAGATCCTAGATTACCTCAAATTAAATAGATTGTTGTTCTTTGCTGTAGTGCCAATTCTGACTACAGAACCCAATGGAACAAAGTAGAATTGCCCCATAAAATGGAAGCTTTATGGGTCTATATAGTCTTTTTTTTTTTTTTTTAATACACGCTATATAGTCTTAAAAACAAAGTCTTGATATTTTGGCCTCTAGCACATACTCAATGGCCAATTATCATGGTATCTGTAGAATAAATTCTCCAAGGGGTTGGAGAAGTAGGAACCATCACCAGTAATACAAATGTTTACCTCTTTCTTGCAATCTGAGATTGAAATATTTTCAAACAGAGTTTCTGTTTTTTTCATGGCTCAGGACAGGAGTAGGAAAGATATCAGGCCTAAATTTTAGAGACTCCAGTGTTCCACTTCAGAAAAACACACTTTAGATCCCTTTCTGAAATATTATCTTCACACCTACTATATGCTGCTACTAATATTTTAGCATCTCCAACACTTCCTGACAGCTGTTTAGGATGTAAGATCTATAGGTCCCTAGAAAAACTCCTCAGCATTTAGAAAGCTGCTAATTTATAAACAGCCTCCAGACACATCTCTCCCAGACAGAATATGCAGTCTATCTCTAAACAGTCCCAATGTCTAATTAACTGTATTCTGCATGACATTAAAAAAATTCTAACCTTTGATAATTAGAGTCTAGAGAATGTCATTGAAAGCCCTACAGAAACCACTGAAATTTAAGTATCAGACACACTGTTAACAAGTTATTGGATAGGAACAATGAAAAAAAGAACACTCTCAATAAAATAAAAGATAAAAAACAAAGAAAAAATATAATGACTCACAAAGTGTAATATGGCATGCTGGAAAAAAATGACAAGAATAAGATTAAATACAATAACATAAACAATACATTTAAATAGATTTCTCAAAGAAATATTGTCAAGTGGACAGGGGAAAAGCAAAAATTCTTTTTATATTGTCTACAAGAAATACACAAGCAATACCACAAGTAAAATTTCAAAGAGAAAATATGCAAAAACTATAATCATACACATAAAAGAATTCTGAATCCTGGTTTTGATCTGAAAAAAATAATAGCAAAACTACTTGATGAGAAAATATTTTTCTATGGAGAAACTATGTAATTCAAAAATTATATCTTATTTTGATACGTTAAGGGATAAAATAAAGTTTCACTGGAATTATAGGATAAAATTCTTTGAAGTATAAGAAATTGTTAAGGACATAGTAGTCGGAAATTGTAACATTGCCATTTCTTTTTATTTAGATGGAAACATACATAAATCCAAAAGCAAGCATTTTGAGGAGTTCTTGGGAAATTTTCATTATTTTTTAATTCCAGTTTTCACAGATGTTTTGAAGCCCTCATATGTATGTGTATATTATATGTATATATACACAGAGATGTTTAAAACATGTACTTATATAAGTATACACATGTATACATTCATATCTTTGAAATGTAAATAAACAGTTTTATAGTTAAAAATTCAAAACAGACATGACTAAAATGACAAAAGTATTGAATAAGCCTGATGCAAATATTATGTTCTTCACAAAAGTTCATATACAACAAGGAGTGGATTTTCACCACAAATATCAATTGTAGCAGAATGAATAAGGACAAAAGTGTAAGAAAACCTTTTTTTTTTAATTGAAAAGTCCATAGGAATTTTCCTTTCCATAAGAATATGTGTCACCAACTGCTGAAGACAAAGCGGGTGAATAAGCAAATGTGGGGAAGAAAGCTGATGGTGCC
>NW_022111310.1:7445205-7553511 GCF_000313985.2 Echinops telfairi
GAGGGCAATGAATGTACAAATGCGCTTTACACAATTGATGTGTGTATGGATTGTGATAAGAGTTGTATGAGCCCCTAATAAAATGATTTAAAAAAAAGAATGTGTGTCACTCTGTCAGTTTCTCATACAGTGGATATTGTGATGCTAGAAACTATGCTATTGATATTAGAAATACGAGCAGGGTCACCCATAGTGAATAGGTTTCAACTGGGCTCCCAGATAAAGAACGGACTACAAAGAAGAATAAACTGTCCACCCCTCAGGGATTTGACACTGAAAACCTCACGAAGAGCAGAACATTTTCAGATATACTGCGAGAAGATGAGACCCTCAGGTCAGAAGATAACGAAAATGTAATGACAAGAGTTGCCTTCTCAAATTAAAGTTGCTCAGCAGAAAGGGTTGTAAACATCCATTAATAATCAGAACATGGAATGTATGAAGTACAAATCTCCAAAGATTTGAAGCCCTCAAAAATGAAATGGAGCAAATAAAGATTTATATCCTAGGAATTAGTGAGGTGAAATGAACTGGTGTTGGCTTTTTTGAAGGAGATAATTATATTTCTTCTAGAGAAAAATATTTTTCTAGGGAAAATTTCAGGAAGATTAGTGTTTTCTCAGTCATTCTCCATGCTCAACAGCATAAACGATGACTGTACAAGTGGACTTCTCCACATAAAATACACATAATAATATCAACTACATCTATGCCAAGAAATTTGAAGACAGCTACCTCACTATCCAATTGGAAGAGATCTATATTTTTCTTATTGAAAAGTATGATGGCTTCACAGAACGCAGAATATATCAAATACTATCAGTAATATCTCATACAAGAATATTTTTATTAAGATAATTCAGTCATGGTTGCAATATTACATCAATAAGGAGTTGTGAAAATTTCAAGTTGGTTTTATATGAGTACTTGGTTGGCAGAATATCACTGCTGACATTAGCCAGAACTTTGTCTAACATAAAGAATACCAGAAAGATGTTTACTTGTATTGTGCAGACTATGCAAACTTGTTTTACTGTGGGTACCATCGCACACTAGGAATAGCACTGAGAAAAATGAAAATTCCAGAACAGTTTATTGGTCCCTCCATGGGACCAATAAATCAAAATTTGATTTTAAAAAATCAAATAATGTACTGCATTGGTCAAATATTCTGTACAAAATCTCTTCAAAGTTTTGAAGAGCAAATTAAGATTTAATGAAAAAAGCAATTAAGAAAAATTACTGACCACATTTTTACAATTAATATCCCATTTTGTGTTCAACTTTTTTAAATGAAAAAAGGACGCTGCTCTTCTTTTGAAAGTATAAACTTCTGTTCAGCAAAAAGCACTCTTAAGAGAAGGAAAAGAAAAACCATAAATGTAAGGGGGAAAAAGTTTGCAAAACACATACCCAATTAAAGTCTTTTACAGCAAAATAAAAAAAAATCTCTTTCAAAAAATCAAACTTGCAGCCATCTAGTCAATCATGAAGCATCTCCTCCCCTGTGGGCTTCGGGGACCGTGACTGTTTGCAGGAGTGGAAAGTCCCGTCTTTCTCCCATGGAGCTGCTGGTGGCTTCAAACTGCTGACTATGTGGCGTTCAGATCAACGCATACCCACTACACCACCAGGGCTCTTCCTACAAAGAACACTTTACCTGTACAAATAAAATACATAACCCAATTTAAAAATGGGCCAAGTGTCTGAACAGTAGCCTCACAAAAATAGAGAAAACACCAAGAGTGTAGAGAAATAGGATCTTTTATTCATTATTAGTGGAAATTCAAAATGGGACAGATGTTCACAAGACAGTCTGGTAGTTTTTAATGAAGTTAGACATTACCTTAGCATACGCTCCAACAATATCACTGTTAAATGCTTGCCCAGATGAATGAAACCACAGGTCGGATTTATAATTTCCCACCATTTTAAGCATCTATGAGGTCCTTCAAGAATCTCTGTGGCATGGTGGGATAAGGATTAGACTGTTGTCTACAAGGTAAGGGGTTGGAACCTATCAGCCACTCTGTGGGAGAGAGAAGCCATTCTGTTTCCACAAAGATATACCACCTCAGAAACCCCATGGTGCAGTTCCGCTCTGTCCTCTATGGTCATTATGAATTGTGATCAGTTTTCAGAGTGGGTTTGTAAAAGATGGTTTCAATAGCTGAATGGATAAACAACATGATATATCCACGCAATAGAGTAGTATTCCATGATAAAGAAGAAATGATACAGTAAAGATCTGAAAGGATTTTAAATACGTACTTCTTAGTTAAAGAAGCCAGTCTGGAAAAATTTACATATGGTATGATGTCAGCTATAATACCTTCAAAAGAAAAGAACTACACAGCGAAAAAATCGGTTATTGCCAGGGACTAAAGGGGAAGGGAAAAGGATTAATGGGGACCACAAGACATTTTTAGGGTGATAAAAGTCTTGTGTATGATATTATGAAACTATTATATATGGTCCTATAATGTCATGGTGGTCATGGGACATTATGCATTTGTAGAAACCCAGAGGTCTGAATAACACATTTTGTGAACCCTACTGTAAACTTTGCACTGTAATTAAGAATGTATCAGTATGCATAAATCCATCTAACTATAGGAATTGTATTATAAGAATGCAAGGTGTTAATAAGAGGGATAAGTAAGTAACCAGACCACTCAGCTTTCTGCATATATTTTTTCTATTAAACCAAAAACTGCTCTAAAACATAATATATATTTTAAAAGGATGATAATATGAGGATGTACATGTGAACACAAATATTACAGGTTCATATTTTCTAAAATCAAAGAACCCAAAATTCACTGCCATTTAGTTCATGCTGACTTATAGCAACCCTACAGGAAAGGGTAGAATTGTCCCCTGTGAGTCTAAATGATAACACTTTAAGGGAATAAAAAGTTCCAACTTTTTCTTATATTTTCTAAAAGTGAGAGTATAATAAGAATTCAAAATGTGTCCATTTCTGTTCAATTCTCCACTAAATTGCATTGGAAAAATTCAATTCCATTCTTTACAGACTTGCAAAAATAAACAAAAACTACATTATCTTTTTCTAATTCCATAAATATACAGGAATGTAGGGTGTGTTATCTCCAAATTGAGGAAGGTAGTTTTAAAATATCCATAGCTTGATTTATTTTACTATGTTTGTTACTCAGTTGTCTCTGTTGCCTATCACCCTGCATCTGTCCATTCCATCTGTCTGTTCACATATAAGCACAGAAGAAAGTAGAATTCTACTTCCTAATTGACACATTCAAGTTATGGTGTTGGAAAGAATATTAAATATGCCACAGACTGCCCAAAGAATGAGCACCTGTGTATTAGAGGAAGGATAGTCAGAGCACTCTTTAGAAATGATCTTTAGAAGTGAGGAGAGGGCACTTTGTTTTATTTTTATTATCAGTGAAACCAATTGCACGAGGAGAGCATCAAGTTGGGTACACTGAAAGAGACAAAGAGGGACACGCTCATTCTTATGGATTGACAGCAGCTACATCAATGGGCTCAAATATGGCAACAATATTGAGGATGGTGCATGCCTGGACCATGTTTTCTTCTGTTATGTATGAACTTGATTCCTATGACTCAGAGCCAATCTGACAGCAACTTACAACAGTGAATATATAACAAAATAGTTGAAAACAAAAGACTTGAGAGTCAGATTAAAGTATATTCAGAGGAGAATCCTCCTGGCTTGTGTATAATTGGCAGAACCTGCTTTAGCATTTACTTGATTGTCCTTGCCCTAGATTTCATTTACTAATATTAGAAAATGGTATTTCTGATGAGAGCCTGCTATATCTGGTTAAGTTTTATCGGCTGTGGTGGCATTAACATTTTAATGTAAAGAAGTCATAGTCAATAACTTTCTCCAGCAGTCAGCACATTCTTCTAAAAGGACACCTAAAGAAGGAAGCTTTTCCAGTGATCAGAATTAATATTTTTCACCCTAGTCAACCAAACCTTTGGACCTTTTATTTCACTATTTAACATTTTTCATTTATAAAATAACAATGTTTTGTAATTAAGTTTTAAAACTGTTGGGAGCATCAGCCATTTTTTCCTTAAATATAATCCCAAAGAGCATTCAGTGATATCTTGAATACAGCTGGGCTTAAAAAATGTCAGGGAAAAATTCCATCATAATTTCATTTGATTTCTCAAGAAAAAATGTTAAGCCCCCTTGTAGAATTCAGAAATACTTTACCTATAACTACTATTTTTGATTCAAGATTTATACCATATGAAAGGTGATCTGTGTACTTTTCACCCAGGAGAAACTTTGAGGTAATGCCAGTTTTATTTTCTATTTCCCTTAATGCCCCTCTTTCTGCTATGGATAGCAACAATAAATGCAACAAAAAAAAAGCCTAGAAAAATTGTATTCCTAATATGCATTTGTTGTTATGTGTTGTCTGTTTGGTTCTGATACATAGCAACTTGTGTACCAGGACACTTATGCTTTTATATAGATAGATGATAGTTGATAGATACACATAAGAAATAAACTGCTGATTAGTCTATAGAGCAGTACGAATGGCTCAGTCCAACTCACTTCTGTGACAGCTAATACACTGGCAGTTCTTCAAGTCACAAGGGCTGCCGGGTGCAAGTTAAAGAAGCAGATAGCTGAGTCCTCTCTAGAGCAATTCAGGCAATCCAGCCACAGGCAGCAAACAGCAAGGCCGGTCACCAACAGTCAGCCAGATGTCAGCTGGGGTCTGACAGTCCCCAGCTCAAGTGATATATACACCAGTAGCATGGCGAAGCAGGTCTTGAAGGAACCTCATACTACAGGGACACAGTCCATGGGTTGGGTGTCCCACAGGTAGTGTAGCTCACAAATTGAGGCAGAGAACAAGCTGCACACTTGTCTGATTATCAAAGAGCAAGAGACAAGAAAGGCAAGGCTTGGCGAGCTAGTTATCTCTCCGCCCTCCAATTAATTCCACATGTGTTCATTGGCAAAGTTGGCACAATAAACCACCCATCACATGATCCTACATGCAACAGAAAGAAGCACTATCAAGTTCTGCACCATCCTCACAATTGTGACTATGCTTGAGTAGAATCTTGCAGCCATTATGTCACTCACTCCATTTCGTTGAGGGTCATCCTTCTGATAACCATATACTTAAAAGAAACAAATAAAACCCTTAAATTCAACAGTAAATGTTTGTAGAATATTTAATCTGATGACTTTTTGAAAAAATATATAGTATATTTATGCAATAATTTCTATTATCATAGTTTTGATTATGAAGACTTAAGCAAATACCATCACTGAGAAACTTTCAAAAGTAAGACATTGAAAAAAAGATTGAAAATTATAAAATCTACATTAATAAAGAATTGCACCATGAATAACACCTATCCAAACAAACTCTGCCTCTTACAACTAAGGAGATGTTGAACTCTAAGCCAATGTCTTCCTGTTACCTATTACTTGTGAACCAACAATGAAAACCCACTCCATCAAGTAGATTATGAGTGATAGTGATATAGTTACTGAGACTGTATAGCTTTACAGGAGCCAACAGCCCCATCATTTGCATTTGGGGTGGCTTATAGGTTTGAATCACCAATCTTGCAGGTTAGCAACCCACACCATAACCAGGACTTCTTATTATCTACCAGGGAATTTCGAAAACTGTGTGGACAAATAGAATTAAGATATAAAGGATTTTTATCAACATTTTGAAGCCTCTTTTTTATATCTATCTATCATCTATCTCCCATTTAAGGAAAGTTGAAAATTTTTAGAATTGAAAATGTTGAAAAGTGTTTGAAACAGAATGACATTATCAATTACCATAGAAGATAGGCATATTGCATCAATAATCATTTGAATTAATAGGAAGGTAATCATAGAGCAGCATATCTCTGTTATATATAAAGGCCTAACTCATCGTGTCAATTCCAACTCAACGCAAGCCTATCGGGCAGAATAGAACTGTACCTGTGGGTTTCTGAGACTGTGACTCTTGAGTTCTCTAGAGAAGCAAATCAGTGAAATGATGTATGTGTATGCATGTATGTGTATATGTATGTTTTTGGTATGTGTGTATATCAACATATGTACATAAATACACTCTATCAAAAACAAAAGCCAAAATGAACTCACTGCCATGGAGTCCATGCTGACTCAAAGCAACCTCCGGTGGGTTTCTGAGACTGTAACTTTCTATAGGAGTAGAAAGCCCCATCTTTCTCCCATGGAGCTGCTGGTGGTTTCAAACCGCCAACCATATGGATGGAAGCCCAATGTGTAACCAAGTTAAATACAGAGAGAGCATTGTCTTAAGTCAATGGCTCACATGATTCTTTTAACTCATGGAAGTTGATGAATGCAAAAATCAGTTGGTCAAATGACAAGTTGCTGGTTCATGGGCTTCTGAGGTGAATACAGGCAAAATAAGTAGGTAAGAAGCAGGCTATTGGCTAACACAGTGGTACACAGTTTCTCATAATGTGGTGAGCCCCCCCAACCATTAAATTATTTTTGTTGCTACTTCATAACTGTAATTTTGCCTACTGTTATGAATCAGGTGACCCTGTGAATGGGTCATTCATTTCCCAAAGATGCCATGACCCACAGGTTGAGAACTTCTGGGCTAATAGGTTGCAAATGGCGATGAATTCCTAGATTCTGGGATTAGGTAATGATGAACCAAAGTCAAAATCCAGAGCAAGTAAGGGGACTTTGCTAGAACTATATATATACAAGAGTAAGTAAAAAAGCATTGCTACAAGAGTGACCATACATATACATGCTTATTCCAAAAATATAGTTAAATATATTTCTGGTATCAGTGCATGTTATATATGATTACCAATTAAACATTATTTTCTGCCCTTGAAGTCACATGAATATGGTACAACTACAGCAGATATTGAGATTTTCATATTGTTTAACAGTTTTTGTCTTTCCTAAAAGATATTTGTTTTATCTGGATTCTACTCCTATCCTTTTTACATAGGTTATTCCTAATTTAGTGAGCAGTTACGATTTTCATTAAATGCTCATTTCATACTCACTTTTATTTTAACTGTGCGTAACTGTTATGCATTCTTCAAGCTAGTATTCTTTCTTTTGTATATCTAAATTTTACAGTAGGTGCCCAATAAATGTTGAATATTAAAATGGAAGAAGTACTGAGAGATTGAGAATTAGGAGTTTTTTATCATTTTATTGGGAGCTCTTACAGATATTGTAACATTCCATAGTTCAGTCACATCAGGCAATATTGTTTACTTGTCACCACAATCAGTTTCAACATGGTCTCCTTCTTAATCTCCTTGATAACAGCTCCCCTTTATCCTTTCCACCCACTCTTCTCCCCTGGGAACCCTTATTGTTATACGTGTGTGTGTGTGTGTGTGTGTGTGTAATGCTGTATCTTACACTATCAATATATCCATTCACCTACAATTCTGTTGTTTGCTCCCTTTGAGTGGGGTTATACAGTCATCATTGTTATCAGCTCCCTCTTTCCACTCCCCTTCCCCTCTTCCTGCACCCTCAGGAAACCATTACTCCAGTAACGCTTTCTGGGGAGTTACTTAGGTTGGCTTTCATGTATCGAACAATCTTTATTTTACCAACGAGTATATTCAAGTCTAACAAGGTAGATGAGGTAGAACTGAACCCATAATAGGAGGAGAAGGAAATATTAAAGAACTAGAGGATAGTTATGTATTTCATCAGTGTTATACTGCACCCTGGATATATCATCCCTTCTTTTTGCCCCTTCTTTGAGGGACTGTCCAATTATCTTATAGATGGGTTTGGGGTCTCCACTAAATCCTTGTTCCTTTACATTAATTTGATAGCTTATTTTGACCTCCTCATACCTATTCCTGTCAACATTTCATGATCACACAGGCCGGTCTGCTTCTAATATGTGGGCTTTGTTGCTACCCTGCTAGATGGCTGCTTGTTTAACTGCAAGCCTTTAAGATCCCAGATGTTACAACTTTTAATAGCTGGGCACCATTAGCTTTCTTCACCACATATGCTTATGCACTTATTTTGTCTTAAGTGATCCTGTTGGGAGGATGAGTATCCTACAGTGCCACATTATTAGAACAGACTGAGGCAAGATTTAAGTTGAGGTCCCAAAGTCCATCTGTGTCCTTGCTGTATTTACATATATATACATATATAAACAAATACACCTAAATTTATATTTATAAATTGTGAATGTTATCAATCTCAGTTTTAAAAATGAGGTACTCAGGTAATGTGCATGATTTACTATGTTAGGAATTTAATGTGATCCTAATTATTTTTGATTATGCCAAATATATATGTATGTAAATATTATCCCAGTTTAGCCCTATAAACTTGAATACACAATATTAAAACCCTGTCAGAATATCAACCATAGTCAATTAATGAAATTAGAAAATAAATTAATAGGGTATAATTATCTGAAAATTAAAAAAAATAGCTGTCACTAAGTATTTGTTTCACAGGATTTACTCAAACAGTCACCTTGTAGATACCTTCATGCTAACAGAAGAATATTCTGAGGATGAATAGGTGCCCATAAATATACTTTCCTCTCTACAATAGGTGATATGTAAACATAAGGCATTACTTATATCTGTCAATAGAAGAAGGGACAAAATGAGATATTTTATTGTTCCCATTCTCATGTTATGTCTTTTTCTCTTTCAAACAAACACTAAGGAACCATAAAAATAAATCTATCCACAAAGCGACTGCTCACAGGATTCATTTTCAATGTAGCCTACTTCTCCATCTCAGTACACTCTGCAAGGTAAATAAAGTAATAGGACACAGAGATGCCTGTATAATTGCATTGCGCAATTTTCCATACCTTGTGCTTCAATAAATCTAGAACATAATATAAAATTCTTTCTTTAATCAACTTCAAGAACTAACTCAGTATTTATAGCCCTTCTTTAATGTCTTGATATTTCTGATTACAAACGTAAAACATAGTTGAAAAATTCAAAGACTATGGAAATGTATAAAGTTGAAAGCAAGACTGAAAAGTCATTTGCCACCCAACCAAAAATATTCACTATAAACAGCTTAATGTGCCTCTTCTCAATTTCTTAAAACACATGTGTGATAAATATAACTGTTTTAAGGCAAAAAATAAAATGATCCATCCTCTATACAAATCCGCTACTTTGTTCTCTTACCAACATTTTTTTTTGCTTTTCATGCTAATGCTTATACAACTGTCATATCTTAATAGTTATATTCTGTGTGTGTGCACACTTGTGCATCTTGGTTAACATTCATGATGGTTAAATTTCTGTGTAAACTTGATACTGAGTGTTTTCACTGTACTGTAATGATGTAACCACCTCCATATGTGATCAACCCCTGATGTGATCAACCAATCAGATGTATCCTAGGGAGTGTGGCCTTAATCCAATAGAGGAGACAAACAAGGTTCCTTTGTAGAAGCCATTGAAAAGGGGAGTGCCATCTATGAGTTTCTGTCACCTTGGCTGTGAGTGAAGGGAATAGAATGGTGATAACATTGGCGACAGGATGGATGGCATCAGATTTGAAATCATAAATAACAAGATTTATCAATATACATTTTGAATAATTATCCTTTACATTCTGGCTCTAAAGCCAAATAAAGGTAGAAATTATAGGCTTTGGAGCCTAATTACCTTGTCTCACTGATCCTTGGCCAACTGAGTGAGCTTGGACAAATGTCTCCTCTCTGCTTTAGGTTCCACATCTGTACAAAGTGTTAATAATGATTCTCCTTACGGTTATTATAAGGATTTTATCAAGCATTTCTATCTGTTCTGCCTTGGATGCCTTTTCTATCCTCATTTTATTTGGTATGCTTTTACTCCTGTCTTTACAGCAAGTTCACACTCCTATGCTGCTTTCTTTATATCCTTTTCTCTCGCTCTCTTAGAGGCTTTTGTAATCTTGTGATTAAGATTTGCTATTCTTCCACCCACATAAGCTTCATTTCTTATAAAAGTCTAAAATGACCTGATTCTACTCCCCTACTGCTCTATCTACCTAGTTTAAATACTGGGCAAAGGATGATCAAAGCAAGAGAGAAATTGCTGAAACGGAATTACAGTGGAAAGGGGAACTGGTTCATTGTGTGGTAACAAGAGTCTTTGAAAAACACGTGGAAGTGTTTTGAATCAGCATTCTGAATCTAGGAAATATGAACATATCAAATCTTACCTCACACAATCAAGGCACACTCTCAAACAACAAAAAAATGAGGGTTTGTTTTTTTTGCCCATGTTCTTTATATCTGAGTCTTCATGATTGTTTCAGAGACTGGAGAATTGAGGATATGTCTCTCAATCACTGCCATGGAATAGATTCTGATTCATAGGCACTCAAGTGGCATAATGGTTATGCATTGGGCTGCTCACCATAAAGTCAATTGTTCAAAAGCAGCAGCATGCCCGAAGGAGAAAGATGAGGCTCCTCACCTTTCCTATAAGGTCTCTATGAGTGGAAGAGTCTATCCACAGGAAATAACAAAAAACAAACAAACAATGAATTGAACCCAACTCCTAGGGACACCATAGAACAGGGTAGAGCAGCCTCAGCTGGTTTCGGAGACTGTAAATCTTTGCAGGAGTAAAACGTCTTTCTCCAGTGAATGCCTGGCAGTTTCCAACTGTTGACATGAGGTTAGCTGTCCAACACCTAACCACTACCCTGCCCAAAGACAGACAAACAAACAACCACGCTACCATCAAATTAATGCTAGCTCATAATGATACCCCCCACTGTGGGTTTACCAGACTGTAAATGTTTATGGAGTAGAAAATCCAGTCTCTCTTCCACCAAGCTGCTGGTGGTTTCCAACTGTTGACCATGTGAATTGCATCCCAACACATAACCACTACACCACCAGGGCTTCCTAAATCAGGAAACAAGTCATTAGGAAATGATCCCTAATCATGTTCTCATTCAATCAGTCAAATACACACAAGAAAGCATTGAATACGTATAATAATAATAATAATTGTCACTATTGCCGTTGTTATTGTCTTGGCTCTAACATTAGTGCTTGAAATTCTGAGGTAAACCTAGCACTGACTTTTCCTTAAGAGCTGTGGCTGGTGGTGGGAACATTACAGATCACCACAGGAAATGCAAAGCAGATAGCCCTCCTACAGGACAGCATTTCCTGGAGGAAACATCTGTTTCTGAGATGAAAGCTTTTTATCTTCTGCCCTTTCTTTCCTTTTTGCTGTTTCTGAGAGTTTATAGATATATAAAATCATCTATTTGTTTCCTGAAATTTTCATTGGCTGATAACTTATCAGTCAAATATTACCTTCTTCTAGCCCTTAGGGGTTTTATATTTATGAATTAATTTTGCACAAAGTAGATTAATTTTAATGCAAGCTTCCTGACATATTGCCCATGTGGAATATTGTGTACACATTAGGCCATTTAAAATATCATTTTAAAGCAAAGGTCCCTAAGGAGGACTGGTCACAGTTTTTATTATTCCATTAATTTAAGTCTCATTGAGAAAAATTTAATATATATTACTTTTTCATTATTTAAATTTTAAGAATTTAAAAATATAAAATTAGAAATAATAACATAATAGGCAATATTCTAGAATTCAGTTTCTCAGACATTATAATATTTATTATATTTTAAATTAATGAACATTAAGTAATATAGATAAACTCAAATTTTCTCTTGCTCTTTCCTGGGATGATTACTCATTTCCCTCAATATATATTTTGCTTAATTTATAAAGCATGCATAATGTAGACTCTTATCATTCTATAAAGCTCCTTTTTCCCACTTGCTATGTCTTTTTTTTAAACTATTCATATTGAGTATACAGTCTTAGTTCATTCATTCAAATATCATATCTGTAATGTAGAATTCCATTTTATAACTATATTTCTTTTTGCTTACTGGTCCTTCCAATAAAGGGAAGCTAGGGTTTTTCTCTTAAAAAATATATGCTAAACTCTGCAAAAATCTAATTTCTTCTTCAGCACTTATGAAAGTGTTCTCCAGAGAATTACCTAGGAATACAATTATTGGAATGTTTGGGTTTTTTACGTAGTATTGTCCAATTTTCTTTAAAATGTTTTTATCTGTTTATACTTCTAACAATGGGATATAAAAATTCCCATTCAGTATTGTCTCACCCATATTTTATATTGTGTGATATTTTCTTTCTGCATATCTAAAGGATGAATAAGTATATCTATAAGCTCACTTATATCATAATAATTCCAAACCAATAGAAATAATCCAATATATATTATTATCTTTGATGTCCCCATTAATATAAGAATAGAAATATATTTGAGAAAACCTACGTACTGATGTCTCTTAGGGAGGACAAGCCTATAATTTTTCAGCAAACTTTTATTATTATGCCATTTGAAACTATATTTTTTGGAAACAAATATTACTGAATAAAACATTAGATGCAAATGCTGTACTTGAAGTAACCCTGAACAAATGAAGAACACAGCGGCTATAAGCTGCATTAACTGTTAGTTTAAGTTTTACAAATTTGCTGTTTATAATTAGAAAATAATTATGCTGAAGAGCACTGTTAAAACAAGTTCCCTGTGCAATGCGATGCTCCTATAATAATTAGAACAGGGTAATAATGTCACCAGAATAGCAGTGTTGATCAAGGGAAAAGATGGGATGCCAGAAATAGAGTGAATTATACATAAAATTTTAATAGAATACAATAAGCATAAAAGACTTTGCATACATTTAAGGGTTTATTTAATTAATAGCTCTGGAAGAATGAGTAGCTTCTTCAGCCTCATTATCTTCCATTTTTCTCATGTACCCTACACTCTATATTAAATTCTGACTTCCATAGACAACTCAAAAATTTTAATAAGTATGCATCATTATTTACCACATGTATGAATGTGATAGAGACAGCAAAACCTTTTGCACTCTTTCTTGACATGGATTCTGTTTCCCAGCTTCCCACACATTTGAATATGTCATGTCACTGGATTCCCTTCAGGAAAATGTGCGGAAAGGACATGAATCATTTCTAGGCCTCATATATAAGAGCATCACACTCATGGCCCCTTCCCAGCTTACTGGAAACATAATTATTTTGTTAAAGATTGTATGAGCAGCATCCTTTGAAGGTTGCTAGAAATATATAAAAATACACACATATACATACCAAAGGGGTACATCCCCCACCAAAAAAAAAACTGGAAAAAAGTTCCGCTGGGTAGAGCTTTCATAGTAAGCACTGAGTTTGTGCACACAGTGGTGTTGCCTGGGAAGGTTCTCTCTGGTCATAGTGAATTTTTTTTGTAAAAGCAGTTTAGCTTGAAACTTGTTTCGTGAGGACCGATTTAAGAGGACAGTGTGTGGCTGTGAAATTTTGTTTCCTGCTCAGGAAAAATGCAGCAGAAACTGTTCTGATGTTGAAGACAGCTTACAAGGACAGCGCTATGGGAAAATTAAAGGGGTAGAGTGGTTTTCTCGTTTCAAAAAAGGTGAAATGTTGATTAATGACAACTGCATGAGCTCTTTTTTGATATTAATCTTTCTATATACATGCACATATAATTATCACTTGTTTTGCTTCCCTAGAGAGCCCGGCCAAGAATTCAGCTGAACACCACAGAGGAAAATGTCTTACACAATGTGCCATTTCATGGCATCTGATTGAATTCTGTGATAGTTGGGGTCCATTAGGAGACACACTTCTTAGCTTATGAAATTTATTGAAGGGAAAGTTTGTTAAGGTTAAAGGTGAAAGGTGAAGGAATTTGCAGGAAGAGCCCCCAGCACATGATGCTAGTCAGATATCTGTGAAAGGAGAGTAGGAGGGAAGGCTAGGAAGTGTGTCACACATCACTGAGGCTCTACAGCAGTTTCAACAAAGCCAATGGATGTCCTTGAACAAAGGTTGCCTCATAGGAATGTATGACTTCAGGAAGCAATGGAACCTAATTCCCATGACCGAGTTTCTCTAGTGTGTGTGCTGAGTAATAGACTGAGCAGCCGGAAGGAAAGTGATCATGGATCTGAAGGGGTGGAAATGTGAGCTGTTAGCTATGTTATCCATAGTACTTTGTCTTGAAGATCTAAGTTACATACTTCCATCATCATCATCATCATTATCATCACTCATTGCCATCGAGTCAATACCAACTCCTAGCAACTTGGCAGAAGAGGGTGGAACTCTCTCCGTGGATTTCTGAGACTGTAACCCTTCACAGTAGAAAGCCTCATCTTTCTCCTACAGAGCCATTTGTGGTCTTGAGCTGCTGAACTTGTGGTTAACAGCCCAACACATAACTACCATGCCACCAACCTGAATGCCACAAACTAAAAATCAAAATGAAAAGGCATAAATGTAAAAACAAAGTTGGACATTTCCTCAACTTATGCATGCAACCAAAGAAATGAAATATAGAGATATAAGTCAATTTGACATATTTATTAAAATAGGAGAATTCAATATTGATATAAGGCTTCCAGCAAACTAAATAATTAAATATAATTTAAGCAACTTAAACTAAAAGTCAATGTAAAATAAATTTGTAAGTCTTAAAATTTTAAAATCCAAAAAATGCTCATAAATCATAAAATCAAATATTTTAATTTATAAATGTTAATTGTGAGGAAATAATTACAAAATAATACAATGTTCATATCATTCTAATATTTTGGTTAGTGGAAAAATATTTAGATCAACCATATTTGCTGAACAAGGTGAAAGAGATTTCTTCAGTTAGGTCATTGTTTTCCCATTAAAAAAAGTCACTTATCTGTGAAAAGCCTCGTTACATGGAAAAGCCTGAAGGACATTATGCTGAGTGAAATACATCAATCACAAAAGGACAAGTATTGTTTGAGACCACTATTATTTTTAAAAAGTCAAGAAAAGGTTTTAACTCTAAAAGAAACATATTTTTAGAGTTAGCTAGTATGAGTGGATAGAGATTTGCGGACCCCTCCAAGATTTTGGGCTTAATTCAACTTTCATGTCACCCTTCATGGCTCAATTTTCAGTTAAACAATACAAAGGTCTATCAGAAAAGATAACACAAGGGAGCTATTCAGGTTTTAGACTAATCAATGTTTTAAGATCAAAAGGGCAGTATTTACTGAAGGATTTGCAATGTTCCGAAGGATTAGAAAAGAAGGCAGAATGGAAACCAGGAAAACAGGGAGGAAGTGGGCCAAGTAATTGGGGAAACAGCAGTGAATGAGATGAACTAAAAGGTGTATGAATTGTGAAATAGAAAATGGATGATCTATTAAGTAAACTTTTGCCCAATTCATAATAAAATTTTTAAAGCTCATTTATGGGACTTACATGAGGCTTTGTTAAGAAATGCAAATTTCTGCCGGAGTTTCAGACTTATTGTATCAGAATCTCAGGAGGCATAAAGAATCAAGCAAAAATCTCAGGTGATTCTAATTACCAAACTCTTAGTAGAAAATAGCACTCAATTTTAAATGTATGTCTTTGAAAACCATGCATAAGTATAAAAAGTATGTGACCTAATATTGAGAAAAAATACAGAACATGATGTGTGCATATAATAATAATAATACTATCTATAAATAGGTAAATATGGGTGTACATTCATATTGAGAAAAGAAACAGACTGTGTGCACATAGCTTCTAAATTTTATTTCAAAACTATTATAAGAACATTTTCCTTAAAGAAGAAAATTACTATAAGTGCTATTTCAAAGTTATTCTACCCGTACAGAATTTCTCCACTTAGATTTGGTTATGATAGGAAACTCTTCATCTGCTACACTCACTATTACAAACACAGCTATGGACCTTAGGTCTCAGTAATAGACATGAATAACTGTCACAACAGAAAAAAGTGTTTACGGAAATATATCAAAATCTGCAAGAAATAGTGTCTAATAAAATGTTCATCTATTATGAAACAGCACAAATTGTGAAGCTCAACTTTTATCTACTCACAAGTCATAAAAGTTAGAGTTTTGATAAACTAAAAAATAAAATATTTTTATCTTTTGGATTTTTTTCATGATAAGGTATTGGAAAAAGAGCAAAATACACGTACTTGTATATAAAAACATCTTGAAGTGGGTTTTGTCAATTTTGTTACTGTGAAGTTGGATTTTATCAAGAACCAATCAATCATGAAATCATTCTTGCAATCTTTCACAGTAATTGAATTATAGTCCCTTTCTGGTACTGGCGACACATTGCTGGTATATTGGTTTGCCTTGATTGGTTTGACTTGATGGTAATTATTTTGTGTTTGTTTTGTTTTAGATAAGTTTATACAATAGGTACTGTTTTTACATCCTTTTAAGAGATGGAAAAGATGGGCAAAGTACGCTGTTTCCCCAGAAATAAGACAGTGTCATATCAATTTTTGTTCCCGAAGATGTGCTAGGCGTTATTTTCAGGGGATGTCTTATTTTTCCATGAAGAAGAATACAGTACACATTTATTGTTTATTGTTTTATTAAAAGAGACCTCGCACTTCCTGCCTACTCTGGCTACGCTGCGGCCAACAGTGAGCTGCGCGGCACCTCCCACGGCTACGGTCCAGAGTCCAGAGTTACGGTAGCTTCGGGGGGGCCTTATTTTCGGGGGGATGCCTTAAATTTCAGCGAGAGGCAAAACTGTAAGTAGGTCTTATTTTGGGGGGATGTCTTACTTTTGGGGAAACATGGTAACTTGTCCCTGGTCTCGTAGTTAGAAAGCTATGGAAGTAGGATTCAAAGTCACACATCCTGGGGTTCCAGAACTCCACCTTTTATCCATTCTTAGGGTCTAACAGGCTTGGGCTTATATCAGGGAACTACACACTCCAAGGGGTAGTCACTGTGGAAAGTACTTAATTTCTACTATGTTAGTTTTCAATATTTTGAATTCAAATAATAGCAACATTAGTACAAGTAGTATATAGATTTCATCTTTTTCCTTCTATTTCTTTCTACCTGAATTATAAAAGAAGACTATAGTAAATTTTAAGACAGATACAGTACTAATCTATTTCTAAATTTAACATATTCATAGAGTCCCAAAAAAGATTATAACATGAAGACCTAAGAGTAAATCATAATATTTACATCTGCCTAACTTACAGCTCTTACTTTTTTCAGTCAAAATAGATATGAGAGGGCTTCAAAAATGTCCAGTATCTTTTAATTCAATTTTTTCATGAACTTTCTGAAGTCCTTTGGTATTATCGATATTGCTCAAGCAGGTAACTTAGCCTCAAAAAAGTAAATGACATGAACAAAGCCATATGGGTGATTCATTCTAGTCCTTGCTCTGCCTGGTATAAGTTCTATAACTACGGGCAACTCCATGTCACTTTGAAAACCATAAGCAGATTGAAGATGGAGCAGCTTCCTATGGAGTCACAAAACGCACCCAAGAAGTCCCTAACAAGAAACCAGTGTCACGCTCACAGCAACCACTGTTTCTCACAGTTAGACTATGTCCTCTGGAGGGTTTTCAGTGACTTGTTGTTTTCACTGGTAGGTTGCCAGGCCTTCTAAACTGCCTCTGAGTGGACACTAATCACCCACCCTCCGTTCCCAGCAGAGAACACAAACCATTGGCCCCTCCCAGGGACCCAAATAAATCCGTAGAACCCCAAAAAGCACGTGGCCTACCAGTCAGCTACCATCAGTTAACTCATGTTTGCTAGAAAGAGATGTATTCTTTGTATTCTGTTAGCAACTATGGTTCAATATTGAAGTTAATTTATTTCACTAAACATGATCATAGATCCAAATTAAGAGCTTATATTTGTACGCTGGAAGAAATCAGTCTGGTTAAAATAAGTTTTAGCTATAATTTTGTCCTTGGTTGACTTAATAGGCCTTCTGTGTATTTATAATTTATCAAACCCTATGATTTGGAAATCTCCCAAATATTGCAAATTGAGGATATTAAAATGAAAAGTCTGTTTTACTAAAAATTAAAACATAAAATTCTTTGTGTTCACAACTACTGAAGAATGATTTTCTTGTCATTTGAAATGGTTCAACTATAAAGTACTGACATGTGAAAGTTACAACAAAATTCAAAATGACCTTACCCTAAATGATAAAATGAAAACTTGGTAATAAATTTCTCCTGAGTGCTACCTTAACAATGTATTTCTACTATGGATGTTTTTTGTAACATACTGGATTATATCACATTACCTATCAGGAATTCTTGAAATGGCTATAGCACTTGCTACCAGGTAGGGAAGTTAAACAGAACTGGAGTTCTCCATGCAGATAATCACATTCTGTTTTCCTCATCTTTGAATTCAATTCTCTTCTTTTTCATTCCTACCAGTTATCAGTTCTATTTCTCCTTCCTTCCCAATGTCCAAGTGAGTCTTGATGGTACAGTGGTTAAGGTCAATCAAACCCACTAGTCACTCCCCAGGAAAAAGATGCCACTTTCAGCTTTGCCAAAAATGTACAGCCTTAGAAACTCTATGGGCCATTTCTCCTCCATCTGATAGGGTTACTATGAATTGGGACAGACTATGGCAACGGTTTTGGATCCCAAGCTCAAGAAAACCACTCTCTTGTTCTCTTTATTTCTGTAATGTTCAGTAGATCAGGCCAGAATTCATAGATACACACACATGACAATAACAAGTAGTCCTGGTAGGTCACTGCACTCTGGTGCTCACAGAAACGTTGGGAGCTCGTACCCACCAGCTGCTCTGTGGGAGAAGTGTGGCACTTGGCTTTGGTAAAGATTACGGGTGGAGAGACTATACGTGGGCTGTTCTGCTTTGTCTTACAGGGTCAGTAGGAGTCCAAATCGACTGCAAAGCAATGAGTTTGGTTTGGTTTGGTTTTGGTTTTATTAAAGGAAGGATTTCTTGAGCTGCGGACCTTGAGCTTGAGACCTATGTGACAAGAATGAGCCGTAAACGTGCCAAATAAAAGTAGTAGGAAGCATGAAAGAATTTTTTCATATTGAAAAATAGGATAGTTGGAGTATCTTGAGTAAAGGAAAGTGAAAAAAATAATGAGGTTGATCATGCAAATAAGGGCAGAATATACAGATATTTGTAAATCATCACACGCAGTTTAGATTTTATTCTAACAATTTAAATATCAATGATTTAATGTAAAATCAGAGACTCTTTAAACTATGTTCTCAACTCATTGCTCTGCCTTTAGACGCCCTTAGTCTCCCGGCAACTGGTCAGCTGTCTGCTCCACAAGCTATTTGTATTTCTCTTTCTTTTCATTTTTCTTCTTGTGATTTCCACCTCTTGTCATAGCCTTACCCTTAACAGTGTCCCCCAATAGTTTCACCGCTCCTCAAAGCCCTGGCTGACCGCCGTCTTCTCCTTAACGCTTTCTGATCATTGAGCGAGAAGCCAGTGCTCTCTCTTCTTTTCTCTCTTTCATACACATTGAGGACTTTATATCATTCATATAACACTAATGAAAAAAATGCCACAGATTTGATAAAGTGATTTATATTTATACTCCAGATTGTGGTGTACGTGTCACCCTCTAGAGAGTATGAAATTCAGGGACACATTAGTTAAGGTCATTGCTTAAGCATGTTCAGCTATAAAATAGTGGAATTATTATCTGATCCCAGGTATTCTGAGTGTGTATACCCTTTTTTGCATTTTAATTATCTATACATGTCTACTTATGTACTGTCCAGGCAGGCTTTGCTACAGGAGACTAAATCTCACATTTTGTTGTTTTTCTCCTCAATATTTAGCAAATAATCTCTCACATATTTATTTGTGAAATATTTGTTTAATTGAATGAATTTAATTACTTTCAGAAATGTGACACTAACTAAAATATATAAAAAAGAAACCATATCTTGGTTCCTTCAACACATCAAACATATATATTCAAAAATGAATTGCTCTGTACCTGATCATCTCTATTTCTTTCCCAATTTTTTTCTCTTCAACATCTTCAGGTTTCGGATTTATTTGATTTCCCTTTCATTGTAAATACCTTCCTTCTTCATTGGGACAAATAAAGGAAAGCAACCAGCTGGTAACTCTGTCAGGTGCCCAACTACACTAAACACTTTCCATTCTGGCACAGTAGATTAAGCACTGGCCTGCTACCTGTAAGGTCTGCAGTTCAAACCCACCAGTTACTCCATGGGGGCAAACTGAGGCTGTCTGCCTCCATAAAGATATCTGTACTAAGATTTTTAAGATTGATTCGAGTAATCCTAATGAATAATTCTATATCGTATGTGGTTGCTTTGAGTCTGAATTGACTTGGCAGTTGTCGGTAGAAGTATATTGTGGAAGAGATCAGGTGACACAGTGGGATTAGTATTTTAGTTGTTAAGTATACAGTTGATGATTCTGACCAGCATCTTCATAGGACAAAAATCAGGTCACTATCTTTACTCTGTCTCACAGAGTCCCCAGGTGTCAGAATGGGCTCAATGGCAGTGGGTAAGGGCATCATTCATTGCCTTTTCTTCTGTCTTAAAGTCTTTCTTTTCTTTAGTACAGGACCAAAAGAACTATGTGGTGAGATACTTGTGAAAATCAGCCAGTGAAAAACTGTATGGGTGATAATAGTTTGCACAAGTTATGCATGGTGTCATTATGAGTTGGAGGCCAAATTCATGTCAGCGAACAGTAACAAGTTCCATGGCTCAGTTCCAGATAAATCTCTTTACATGTGTCGTATCATCTCATCCCACCATCCATTTTGCTGACGCTCATAAGCGCATGCAGTCTTTCTCTCCCTCTCCTAACTTTTCCCCATCTGTTTAACTTTAGAAGTTCAATACTATCCCATTAAAACAATTTCCTCCAAATCTTACTTTCTTTTGACATGAAAACTCAGGAGTTTGAACATCATGATTCATATTACTGTATCTTTATTGTGGAAGTAAATTCGTTGAGTGTATCCCTTTAATGTATTTTCTCCAACGATATTTAATATTATTTTTAAAAATTGTTAGCTAAGATTTCAGCAGCCCATTCTCTATTCGAAGTCAATAAATCCAAGGTTAAAGAAGCCAAAGGAATTTTATAAAGTAAAAATAATCAACACTAATAAAGTGAGCACGAGTAAAAAAAACGACAGAATCAAAATGCAGCCAGCACAGTCTGTCAGAAGTCTTATATCTATGGAAGTGATGGATAGCATCACAGATTGTCAAAGACACAAAATATCTTTCATGTGCACCACTGGGGATCCATGATCCTGACCTGTTACGTATAGTTTGGTAAACGAATTCAGGGTTTAATACATTTCATTTCATTTCGGGAAATGTATCATATATTGCTTAAATTAGAACTGATTTGATAAAATCTCTCATTATTTTTATCCAATAAGAAAAATAAGATAATATTTCTGAGGACTAAGTACATGGAGAAACAAATTCAATCATCCAAATACTGTTTCTGCTCTGCCTTGCATCATTTTCAGGTCAGTTTAATCTGTAGCTCTTTATGAAGGTAACAAAATGTCATTTTCCTACTGTGGTCCTTTAGAGATTATTTCTCTATATTTAAGTTATTTAGTTTATACATAAATTAAAGTCTATATATAACATAGAAAATATAAAATATTTGTTTATTAGAAGAAAACATATATTGCATAACTTAGCACTCCAAACATCTTTCTCTCTCTTTTTGTTTTAAACATGCTATTTTGAACTTTTAAAACTCATAGTATATAAATCTTGTATTTGGCTTTTTAATATCTAGTCTATGCATATTACATAATATAATGTTTAAGATGGTGTGTCAACTTGACTGGACCATGATTTTCAGTGTTTTGGCAGTTATGATGTAGTTTGCCAGTTATGTAAATATGTAGTCATCATTGAACAGGAATCACTGCTAAGTGAGATCTGCTTTGAGCAGCCAATTTGGTGACATCTGTCAATTACACCTTCCGCAGTGACAGAAGTGAGACACACAATCTTATGTCAACCATATAAGCCAAGTTGAGGTTTTTCCTCAATGACTGTCTTTTACAGCATGGGGATAACTCTCCACTGTGCATTACTCTCCACTGAAACCCAAATCCCAAACTACCATACTCATCAATTTCTAAATGAACATTTGTAAGCACACTGCAATAAAGCATTACAGTCCTAATCAGTATGTCCAATACTCCTGATTTACATTACTTCAAAGTTATCTTTAAGATTTTTCTTGTGTGATGACTCTGTGGAGGGAAATAGGTCAACCTCAAAAGGACACTATTGCACAGATGGCCTCACGTTGATAACAAGGCAAGAAAAGGTACAAACTCGGGCAGCATTCCTCTCCGACGGTATCAGGGATGGAAGGCAGAAGGAGCGAAAATAACTCTCTAGAGAGTAGAGCTTTCTTACCTTTAGTCATAGGAAAAGCAATACTCTATAGGGATAAAGCCTGCACAGCTGACCAAGGAAAATGATAACAATAGAGAGACACTAGAATAAAGCACAATTTAAATAAATGCTTAACAGATAAAATATTTCAACAGGAAAAACTAATATGTGTGTGGTTACATAAGTTGATTTGTATATATATTAATTATATAGGAAAGAACATGATTGTGGTTCTGCATAAGTATATATGTATATACAGACATACATATGTTTTTGTTTGCTGCATGGGCATTCTAATTATAAATGAGTAATGAAGTACTTAAATAACACTGTAGCAGACACACACTAGACAAACCTAACTACCTCTCAGTTTTTGGTTTACTAGGTTTGAAGGCTTAGGGACCATAGTTTCCAAGAACAACTAGATCAACTGGAACAATATAGATCATCATCCTAGCTTGGTGAGTAGCATATAAGGTCTTTAAAAATTATGGGAAATCATTTAAGATGCAACTATTTGCACTCATCTGGAAGAAAAGAAAAAGAAGAAAATCAAAGACTTAAGTAGAAACAAATCTACAGAACCAAGAGCTGATGTGAACCATGGCCTCATCTATTCTAAGACCAGAAGAACTAGCTGGTACTTGATACCACCAACAAGCATTCTGAAGAGGGACACAATAAGTAGTGCCAGATAGAATAGCAGAGAAATGTAGGAAAAATCTCATTCATAAAAATGGCCAATCTTTCTGGACCAGTAGGGAGTGGAAGAGCCCTGAGTCTATTATATCAGTTACCCTATATATTTTGAAGTTGAACCACTCCCAGATATCATCTTTCAACCAAATAATAGATTGATTTATAAAATAAACTATATCACTTAATTACAGTGCTCTTTTAAATGATCACCTATCTGAGACCAAATGGTCAATATTTACCATAAGACAAAGATGAGGAGGTAAGTGGGGCAGAGATGCTATGTTCAAGGACAGAGTAACCACAATGTAAATAATGAGGCTGCTCACTCATTGTGAAAAATATAACAAATGTCATTGCCCAAAGTTATGGGAATAATTAATTGAGAACTAAGTTTGCTATGTAAATTTTAATTGTAAAATATGTAATTTAAAAAACTATCAGAAATTCATGTGAATTACTTGATGATGTTGACTAGTGAAAATATTTGTTATACATCAATATATCATTATATTCCAGTCTTCCTAATACTATTAGACAGAGATAATATAACAAAACAATGCATCTTATCACCGTCCACAATAGAAAGTTTCTGCTTCTTCCTTATAATTGCATAGTTTAAACATTTCTTGAAGACTGATATCCCAAAGCCATTTCAGAGCTATGCAATGTTTTCTATATATCCATTTGTGAGAGGGAGTTTTACTTTTTTTTTTAATTCGCTAGAATGACCCAATTTAGATAGCAGATACAGATGCTCTATGCACAGGCAAAATCATTTTACACCTATAATGAGCACATTTTACAAGGAAAATACCACATATTTTAGTGTCCCTGAAGTATATTTAAGATCTAGTCATTGGTTACTTCAGTAAAGGTCAGTGCTGTATTTTCAGCCAGTTTATAAATGGCTTGTTAGGAGCCTAGAATACTTGTTACAGACATAAGCAAATCAGAAGTTGAGAAAAACGTATGTGTATGTACAATACATGCATTCATGAGTAGAGCACCCAAAAGACATATATATTCTATGTCCTCTCTTGTTCTCAGTAAATTCAGTGGCCCAATTACACACAATGCTCAAGAGGTCCTATTTGTTCCCTGCTAAAAATAATTGCCTTTCAATCTTGAAGGTACATAAAATATATAACCATAGAGTGTAATGGAATTTAATAAAGACCTCATTATGTCTCTGCTCTGTTCTGAGGAAGTCAAACAAATATAATGTGATTCACGTTAGGTGACACAGGGCATGTGTAACAAAAGCCTCAGCCAAAAATGTTTTATTCAGTCTTGGTTTAAAATAAAGGGTCTAAAAGTGTAAATGAGATCTAATACAGAAGATTACTATGAAGCAGGTAGTAAGGTAGTATTAATTTATTTCCCTTCTTCCATCCTTCTCTTACTCATTTCTTATTCTTATTCAGCTAACTAGTAGAGTTCAGTTACTAATATGGAAAAACACAGCTATTTTATGACTTCAAATCCTGGACTGTTTCTTGATCATATAAAAAGGAAAAATTTAGAGACCATATATGAGGGTCTTAGATTTACACCATCCCAGAGGCACTCAAATAATGTCCCGTTTCCATATTCTTTGAGCTTGTGGAATTAAAATGTTTAAAGGGCCATGATCGGGGATGAGGGTATATGGGATTGCTTCCAAAGGAATTCACTTAGGACAATCCTTGCTACCCTTAAAGAATGAGAGCGTGAACATTCATGGGGGGAAAAACACACACCTTGATACAACTTTCCTGGCCTTTTCTCACCAGCGTAGTTTTCAATTTTATTAAAACTTCTTCCTAGCACTCTCCTGTGATCAGCCAGTATGTTTCAATAAATCTTTCAAGATACCTCCTTTGAGATTCCTCGCCACTCCCCCGCCCCCCAACATAGTCACCATGACCTTCTGAGCTGGCATCTCCGCCTTACATTGAAACGGGCCTAGGAAGCCATTGTTTTGATTAGACCTTTTTTTGTTGTGTGTTTTTGTTTTAGGGATTCCTATGAGCAGTGTGTAACTGAGATTATTTGCCTGCAACAATTCATTGATTGCAGAGATATAGTTAAACAGGTTTGGTTGGGAATAAACCTTCGCATGTGTGAACTAAAACTCTAGTACAATACTTGCTTACTTACCCTCATATTGTTTGTGGTGATAGGAGTATGATGATTAAACATGTTAGCCAGAGGAGAGTCAGATAGGGCCATGATCTTTAGAGACTTTCGAGGAACAAATGCTCTGTTTATAGTTGTCAAAATAACTTACTCTCCCAGGAATAAAACTTTCTATCGTGAAGTTTATGATAACTAAAATTTCCATAAATTTGTATCCTATTAAATGCATTTGTTCCATCAAATCACTAAAATATATTTCAACTGGGCAATAAGATTGCTAATTTAAGTTGTTAAATGGAATAATCAGTTTTATTCAGTCTTGGTTAAATGGAATAATCAAATTTGGCTATTTAATCAACTTTTCTGCAAATACATTCAATAACTTTATGGTCATTCTCTCTATTCTGGTAGGCTGGCTTTCTAGCTCCCAGTGACTTCGAATTATAACAATCATAATAATAGTTTCAAGATTAAAAAGTCCTTGATTAAATCAAATTATTGTGGTCCAAGGAAGACAAAAGCCAATTGCTATTGAGAAGATGTCTCTTCATGGCGCCTTCTGTGTGTCAGAGTGTAACCCAGCTTCGTAGGTTTGCAAAGACCTAGTTTCTGGATGTGACTCACTCCCAGGCCCTTCCTTTGAGGAGACTCTAGGTGGACTCAAACCTTCAACCTTGGTTATCAGCAGAGCAGAGTGAACACACGCATCATGCAGAGACTGCCAAGCAAGACAACTCGTGGATAAAAACAAGTTTCTATCTGTAATGAAAATGATTGCTTACTAGGTCTCTAAAGACAAATGCCTCCCCTAACAGAAGGGTCTCAGGGAGGAGACGAGCCAGTCAGGGTGTGATGTAGCAACGATGAAACATACAACTTTCCTCTAGTTCCTAAATGCTTCCTCCCCACCACTGTCATGATCTCAAGTCTACCTTACAAATCTGGCTAGACCAGAGGATGTACACTGGTACAGATAGGAACTGGAAATACAGAGAATCCAGGGCAGATGATCCCTTCAGGACCAGTGGTGTGAGTGGTGATACTGGGAGGGTAGAGAGAGGGTGGGTTGGAAAGGGGATACCGAATACAAGGATCTACCTGTGACCTCCTCCCTTGGGGATGGACAACAGAAAAGTGGGTGAAGGGAGACGTTGGACAGGGCAAGATATGACAAAATAATAATTTATAAATTATCAAAGTTTCATGAGGGAGGGGAGAATGGGTAGGGAAGGGTAAAAATGAGGACCAGGGGCTTAAGTGGAGAGCAAATGTTTTGAAAGTGATGAGGGCAATGAATGTACAAATGTGCTTTACACAAATGATGTATGTATGGATTGTGATAAGAGTTGTATGAGCCCCTAATAAAACGATTTAAAAAAAACACAGAAGTCAATGGAGATGGGCATCTGTCATGCCATAATTTTCACATTTGTACATTACTACTAAAAAGTTCATTTAGTGTAATTTCTAAGTAAATACCATCTTATCTAAATAAAAAAAAAAAAGACAAATGCCAGTAACATGTATCTGGAGTGGCTTTCTTCTTCACATCTTTCTGGACACACCTGCCTGCTTCAAACAATCTCATTTTCAAAAACCTTTTGCTGAATCCCATAGCTCGGAAATCTAAACAAAACTGCGTATAATTAAGCAAAATTATGGTTTTCTCAAAATGCTATTAAAATCTATAAGGACGCCTTGAAGTTCTGCAGCAGTCTAGAAGTTCCTTTTTTGGAGGTTTTTGTTTGTTGTTATTCGCAAAAGGTTTGACAAGGTACTGAGATACAGATTTTGCAACAACTATGTATATGTCCTCTTTATTTTCTATCTACAGGTTCTGAAACGACTCTGGCACATAGCATCCTATGCCCTGAAAAAGGCCTCTCTCTCTCCGTTCTATCAGCTTTATAAAGTACGGCCATTTATCTCATTCTATCACCCCCCGCCCCTTACATACTTTCTTAATTGGACACAGGACTTGGTCTTTCTTTCAACTAAGACTTAGAATTTTAGCTGAAAACATCATTTGGTGGGCAGGAAGGAAAAGTTAGTATATACTTAATACTAATACAATTGTCATCATTTGTGAAGTCATTATAAATGCTTATTGGGGACCCTGCTGTGTCAAGAATTATAACAAGTAGATATTAGAAACATAATATACCCTGTATCAATTACCAAATAATTTGCTGCCCAACATTTTACATTTTAAACAATAGCAAAATATCTGCTACTTTAATATTTTGAACCTAATAATGGATGTCTGGCAATAGTGAAGGACAACATGTAAGGCCAGAGTAATGCTGACTTTAATGGTTATGCATCCACTTGACCATGATTCTCAGTAGTTTTTCATTATGTAATCATGCAATTTGTAAGTTTTGTGATGATATAGGTATTCTCCATATTTCGATAAGATGTGGTCACCATCAACTTTTGCATAGTGCTACTGTTCATTCTGATCTGGTCTTGGGAATCCAACCATGATGGTAACTGGAGAGTAGGCATAATGGACAAGGTAGACTCACGCCCTACCCTTCTAGAGAGAATAGTTCCGTGGAGAATCGGTACACACAGATAAGTAATTATAAAACATCTCAGTAACTACTTTCGAGGGTATTTCTTGGGAAATGACGAGTGCAGTGAAGTGGAAAGAGTATTCCATTCCAGGTAGAAGCACTATCTGTCCCTAAATGGCCAGGGAACTAAAAGGGTTTCATTTTGCTAGAACATAACATTTAATTAATGAGATCTCAGAATGGACAGATAATTGGAAAACTTATTAAATGGCCTCATAAAACACATTGCAGAGCCCATATATTATTTTTTGCATATGTCATTCCTCATTAGATTAACTTAGAGGGAAATGACTGCTTTTCTTCCCTTTGTATATAATCTTGTTCAATCTTTTAAGTGGTTTTTATTATATAGAATCCCTTCTCCAATTAATAACAACTTATACCGCACATGAGTTCCTGCATGGGATAGATGGGTAGGTATTTAGCTACCAGCAGAAAGGTTGGCCATTTGGACCACACATTGCTCCTGTGAAGAAAGTCTACGACTCTGCTTCTAAGGGTTACAGCCTTGACAATCCTGTGTAGTAGTTGGACTCTGTAAACACGGGCTTAGAATTGACCGGATAACGGGTGTCGTTTTTGCCTTTGTATACCCTTCACAGTCTCCCTGTCTACCAACCTAGAACTGGCTTTTAAGAATCGAGTGGTCTAATGTCTCTGAAAGAGCCCCGGTGCTATAGTGATTATGGGTTGGGTTGTGAGACCTATGGTGGACAGTTCAAAACCACCAGCAGCTCTGCAGGAGAAATTCTGACTTTCCCCTCCCATAAACACTTACAGTCTCAGAAACCCAAAGGGGTTCACTATGAGTCAGCATTGACTCAATGGCAGTGAGTTTTGTTTTGGGTCTGGAATGTATCTGACCCATTGAAACATACACATCAAATGTTAGAAATGCTGGTATTTCATTCATGTATTAGCAGCTGATAGCTTCCAAACGAAGAACTTCAAACTGGAAGAGATAAATTAAGCTAAGAGCATCAGTTATTGAAAATTGTGGGTATCAATTTGATAAATAGATGAAGCTTCAAAATGTTCATGAAAAAATGTAATAAACAATACTGGATTTTCCCCCCCCATGAATGTTTTGAAGCCCACGTGTGTGTGTGTGTGTGTGTGTGTGTGTGTGTGTGTGTGTATGTGTAAATTCTCTGAGGCAGAAGGTGAGGTGAGGAGTCTTAGAGAATAAGAAACAGGAAGCTGAAAATTCTATACTTGATTAGAAAAGAAATTATACCATTACTTCTGTACGTTTTAGGGACAATCATCTAGAAGATGAAGTCATAATAAATACATTTTTATAGGTGGTGTGATTACTTACAAATCCTTTAACAGTAAATTCTATGAATTATTTTTTCAATGACTATATGAGGTAAAAAGGCCTGGTTTGGGGGGAAATGAATATGATGCCTTGTTATAGAAGAGCTGCTTCAGATATGTGATTAAAAACTAGAATTTAAATTAGCAGTACATTTTCTTGTTGAGCATTCGAGTTCTGGATTCTAGCCACATAAAAGAACCATTTTATGAATGAAGAGAAAATCCTTTATAGAAACATCATATGCCATTTTGTTCAAGAAAGCTCAAAATGAAATTGGGGGTGGGAGGGAAGAAACAATATACATTATATAAAAATATCTTTTAAAAAAGTGTACTGGAGTAGCAATTGTATGTTAACTACATAATTGATTCAAATAACAATTACGTTAATTGTCTTGCACTATCCATTCACACCTGTGCCCTGCCCTAGCAAGTATTTAATTGAACACATGAACACCCAGTTTGTGTCACTATTGCCTAGGCCCATTTGCAGTAAATGTCACCACTTAACTCAGTCGTTGAATTTGACATGTAAGCTAAAATGATATATGCAACTTTGGAGACATTTATTTGTATATTGCTATAAAATACATGTTAAAAACACAAGAATAACTATTTGGATTAAGATCCTAGGGAAATATTATGTAGATAAATAAACAAGCATTTCAGAGCTTATATGAATGGAATATGACAATAATAAATTTGAAATATGATATATAGTGTTGCAAGAAAATTGTTATTATAGTCACTAAGCATCATGCTTAGTAAAGAAGGTCAAAGAAAAAGAAGAAGACCCATAATAAAATGGATTGACGCAGTAGTTGCAACAATGGGCTCAAACTTTACAATTATGACAATGTCACAGACCCAGACAGTGTTCATTCTGCTCTCTACGGGGGCTGCTATGGCCCAAACGACCGCAAAGGCACCTAACCGCAACAATGATAGTATCTGTAGGAATGTGGAAGTGGCAGTTCTATATGTAAAAGTGAGAAGTAAATATTACAAAACACTCTAAGCATTGAAAAATAGGAATAGAGAAGGTAATTGAAATATTAAACAGCCTGCATAAGTCACACTTTTAGAAGTTTTAAAAGTTGTCCTAAATTCTTACACAAGTTCATGTAGTTGAAGGCAGGATGGTAGATAGACTAGACATTCTGGGGCCTTAGAGCAGGGGTGTGTTTTCATTGAATTCTGTGATAAGAGTAAGTACTCAGAGAAACTCCTGGAGAATAATTAGATCTTCACAATACTACATTAAGACATTTCCATAATGTCACTCTTGGAAATTCTTCACTGCTCTCCCCACTCTTCCACCCTTATTCATGTTCATACTCTCGATGCCTAGGAAAGGGGCTCCTGAATATTGCATCATTGGGGTCCCCACGCTACCTGCACCTTATCTTTTCCAGTCAATGGAGACTCTGGCAAGAGATCAGAAATTAGAGGAGAGGTAGTTGGCTGTGCGGCCCCATTTCTTTATTGCTGCTTTCCAATGTCATCTGTCTGCAGTTGACGGTGACCTCAGTCAGTTGATCTGCTCTCCAGGGTTCAACCCTCACTGGCAGAGCAATGCCACTCTGTTATCCGCTGGATTCATCATCCCTACAGATGGTTAAAATTTCTCAATAATGTAATCTTTCATGTTTGTTCCCTAAAACTTAACCAAACATTCATTGAAATCTCTTCATCTGAACTTTATGAAGAGAATTTTGCTTTCTCTCTGTACTAATATACTACATTTGTGAGTCAGGAATTTTTTAAAATAATTTACTCAGAATATAATAATTTGCATTTTTGTGTTCTTCATCATCAGAAACAAAAGTTCTGGTTTGATAAGCAGTATTAGAAGAAATAGAATACTAAGAAAAGTTCAGAAGAAGTTAAGAAAATATTATTAGAAATGAAACAATCCCTTTCTTATGTATTAAGGGGAAAAAGATAGTGTAAAGTGGGTATTAATATAGAAGAGAACTATTATAGTGGAAATTATGTCAACAGCCAACTTCTATGCATCATATAAATATTTTAAATACCTTATCTAGTTTAATACGCACCACAATCTGAAGAGAATATTATCTAATCTTTATTACCATTCTATATGGGTGATTTTTCCAAAACAAAAAAATTGCTGTCTTTCAAGGCTTGTTTTGACACTGATCAATAAGTATTATTAATCTGGTGAACATGTAATCTAAAAGTAATAAGTTTTAAAAAGAAACTATCTTGTAATAGTGATAGAATGTGGTAATTGTAGAAAAGAGGCACTTTATAGATCTTTTGGTTTTGCTAAGTATCACATTGACTCTTCCCTAGTTTACCAACTGGATACAATTGAGCATTTGAGCCTATAAAGCTACAGGAATTTCTCAAGGCAAAATCAAATACTATCTCCCATGTTCTGTCATTATAATTTATGTGTTTCTATTTTTGTTCACACTATATTCTGTTAACTCTTTGGATACCTATTTTTCTCTCTACTTTTAAAAATTGAATCCTGGGCATAATAACTTACTTGTTATTTAACTTCTTAATTTCTAAAGTATATCATATGCATTACATTGTTAATTAGTAAGTATTAAAATAATAAGTCAATATAAATAAAATTGTCTACCACTTTTCTGTCAGTTTGTCACACTGTTATGGCTTTCTTGTTGCTCTGGTGCTGAAAGCTCCATTACTGGTATTTCAAACACCATCAGAGCCATCCAAGTGAACATGGTTCAGCCCAGCTTCCAGACTAAGAACACATGACAAAAAAGAAATAAGCTCTCCACTTCTAAGGAAGTAGCCACTAAACACCTTATAACTATCAATCGAACATTATCAGCTGCTGAAAACATAATATATAGCAGCAGAACATTGTCATATAGAGAGCCAGAAAATGAGCCTTTTGGTCTTGAAGTAATCAAAATATGACTGAAGAATTTCATTCTCAAAGTAGAATTGACCATAATGACGTGGATGGAGTAAAGTTTTCAAGACTCTCATTTGCTGATGGGATATGGCTCAAAATGAGAAGAACCAGCTTCAAACATCAATTAATAATTGGAATTTGGAATATACAAAGTATGAATCTGGGACAATTGTAAGCATCATAAATGAAATGGAAAGCCTAAAGATTGATGTCGTAGGCATTAGTGAGCTGAAATGGATTGCTATGGCCATTTTATTTCTGAGAGTCATACGGTTTACTGTACCAGAACGACAAATTTGAGAGTAACGATCTTGCATTTAACATCAAAAATTCAAGTGGCTGTACCAATGGGCTCAACGTAACAATTGTAATATTTACCCTTCTTCTCAGTTGTTAAATGATGTTTCTGCATCAGCGTATGAGTAGAACTTTATGCATTCATTCATCAGACAACCTCTTCTACAATTTCTAAAATACTTTGTTATAGCTTCATAATAATAATATATATAAATAATTGTATGATAATAGAATACAAAAATTAATTTACCATTTCATTATACTGCATGTAAATGTTAATATAAGTAAACCCTGAAAGAGAAAACATATAATTATGTAATTTATCAGCCATTGATGTTTTATAATAGAAATATATTTTGACAAGTACTATTCTTTCTAAAATAACAACCTTAAATGCCGCAAAAAAACTATGCTTTAATCATGATACCAAGTTTTAAGACTCCACTATACAAAAATTTTATAATATAATAATAAATTTGTGTAAATATCACCCCAAGGCCCTATTCTGTTATTAAATATTTCCCATATCATTTTCAAAAAGGATAAAGGAAATCTTACTAACTCTAATAACAACAATAACCTGTCACTTTCAAGACAAAAGTGTAACGTATTTCAATCAACTCGTTTGCAGTGGAAACGGTGAAAAAGAAGGAAGACAGAATAATTGAAGACCTTGAAATATGAAATTGGCAAAGATTATTGACTGTGTCATGGAATTCCAGAAAAAGGAACAAATCGGTGGTGGTACTTCTTAGAAGCAATGATGGTGAAGCTTTGTCACAAATATTTTGCACATGTCACTTGGATGGATAAGTCCATTTAGAAGAACATCATACCTGGTGATTTAACCAGCGAAGACCCTCAATGATGTAGATTTACAGAGCCTGCAATGATGGGTGTAAGCATATGTGTTAGTCTGGGTTGACTAGAGAAACAAATCAAGAGACACTCATAAGTGTGTAAGAGAGAACTTTATATCAAAGAGCAATTGTATATTAAGAACACATTCCTGCCCGTCAGATCAAGTCCATAAGTACAATATCACCCCATATGTCCATAATTCCTCTTTAGACTCATGCAGTAATGCAATAATGCTGAATGCAAGAATATCACAGGTAGTGGGTGGAAAGTCTTGTGGATCCAGTGGTGGTGCAAGCATCTCAGCACTGGCATGGGTCTCCACAAGGCAACTCCAGTTCCGAGGCCTGACTGCATCAGTGTAGCTCCATGTGGCTTGTCAGCAGATGAAGCAGAGAGTGTGTCGGCCCTCCAGTGAGCTACTTATCTCCTTCACATCTCCAAATAAGGACATCAAGCTGCAATCTGATTGACAGGCTTGACTCCACCCCTTCACAAGTTGACAGGAGATTACCTAACTAACACAGCATAGAAAATGTCCTTCAATGATACAGATTGACATAGGCTTCAACAGTGGGCCTCAGCATAGAAATGAGTGTGAGGAAATGGGCATAAGCATAGCAATGAGTGTGAGGATAGTGTAATACTGGGCACTGTTTCATACTGTGGAACAAAAGCTCCCTGGGAGTCAGAGCAGCTTAATGGGATCTAAGAACAATAAACCTTTGAGACATTTACACATTTCATTCTTTAAAAAAAAACAAAAAAACTTCCAGACTCAGTTGAAATATAAAGTTAATATACCCTTTAATTCTCCATGTCACACTACTCCAAAGTTAATATTAAGCTAGTGTTCACAAGCTGTCAGCATTTGAAGTTATATGTAGATTTTTACATTTTAATCCAAGATATTTATAATTATGCATATTTTTCTTACTAGAATTTTTTAAAAACAATGCATCTTAGTGCTATACTTGGAGACTTTCATAATAGTAAACATTCTTCAGACAGTTTTAATTTACTTTGAATTAGTTGAATATATAAAGTGCCTAATAAAATGTTACATTGCTTGCTGTCCTTGGTTACCACTTTATCATGACAAATAAGATTATTTACAACCTTTCATTTCCCCTCTTTCTCCAATAATTGTTGAGGAGAAATTTGCTTGTATTTTTCTTCTTCCCTGCAGCACATGATCTCTTGATTCCATTTTTGTTGTTGTTGTTAGCCCCTTGAGGCAGCAGAAAGGAACAATAAATTAAGACAACCAGAATGAGTTCTAAAAAGTATAAAGAGCATGGCTCCATTTATGTAATAAGAAAATTTCCCACATATTTTCAAAGGCATTTTCCTTTAAATGTTCAAGATATCACATCCACTCATTTTGTTTTCTATAAACAATCTCCTATAAGTAGAAAAATGGGTTTCTTTTAATCCTTACGTAGATAATATATACTTTGAATCAACCAGTATATCTAATTAGAGTCTGTGAAAGTCCTCCAAAGAAAATACCACAAAATCCTGAATAATTTACAAGAGCAGATCATTATAACATTCTTTAGCTTTCCAAAATGTTGCATAATTTCCAGAGGTGGATAATAAGTGAAAATATTAAGAAATTACCTAGCAAGATGAGACCAAAATATAAAAACTGCATTATGTTTACCTTCAAAAACTACCTGACCACTGCTGGGATCAGAAGACTGGTCTCTGGCCTCAAACAAAATTCGGGAGCCTGAGTATAAGACTTCCTAATTTAATTCATATTTTTAAAGGAAGATAAATTGGCTCAATGCTGATGACAAATATATGTCCTCACTGAAGGTAAACAACTCAAATATAAAACTCTAGATTTATGGGTTTTTTAAAATGTTAATAAAATATGATGTTTAAAGTAAGAAGAAAAATTTAAAAGTCATCTTAACTGAAAGAAACACTTCACAAATAATGAAGTGGATGATATACACTCAAAGACTTCAGTTATTAAAATTATCAACTATAGTATATAAAATGGCTATTTATAATGTAGAAGCAATAAAACTTGCATGATAAATGGAGCAAGCATTAAAACTCCACAGATCACCTCTGTTGATATTCTGAGTCATAACAACACAAGACAGAGTTGAACTTCCCAATAGACTTTCTAAGGCCATTTGTATATCTCCAATTGTTAATTCTACTAATTCTACTAATCCTTTTCATATTTTCAGGTTTTCTGATTATTTTATTTCATTATTTTATTTTCATTTTTTCAGCGTATTTGTTCAGCAGTCAGATGGAATAAATATGGTGACAGGATATAACCTTGACATACATTTTTCCTCACTTTAAACAACGCAGTGCCCCACCCACCTCTTCTGTTTGAACAGCCTCCTCTTGATCTCTGTAAAGGTTCATGTGATGCAAATAATTGTTCTGAAGTTCTTCCCCTTTGCAACATTAGCTATAATTTGTTACAAACCACATGGTCAATTTTCTTCGCATAATCACACAAGTAAAGCCCAAGTAAATATAATTCTGGTTTTCTCTGATTTCAAGCAAGACCCATTTGATATCAGCAGTATTATCTTCTATTTCATATCCTCTTATGAATCTGGTTTGAATTTCTGGCAGTTCCCTATCTATGTACAGCTGCAACCTTTTTTGAATTATCTTTAGAGAAAAATGTACTTGCTTGTGATATCAATATCATTGTTCCATGATTTCTACATACTGTTGTATCCTTTTCTTTAGAATGAGCATAACTTTAAGCTCTGTTTTTGTGGGTTGGCCAAGTGGTTGTGTTTCACGTTTCCTGGCATAAACAAGTAAGCACTCGTGATGCGGTTTCTATTGGTTAAAATATTTCTGTTACTATCCATCAATTCCTGGAGTCTTGTTTTTCTTCAATGACTTCAATGCAGCTATACTTCTTTCAATATCACTGGTTCATAATTTACCTCCTGAAATGGTTAACTATCAACCAATTGGGGAGGATCTATCACAATTAAAGCCATTGTGGTTCAAACCCTTACCAATAAAAGACAGATTAGGTTCATAGCATTTTAAAAGATAATGCTGCCATATTTTCAAAGAGCAGATGCTTGAAATTTGAATGTTATTTAACAATGGAGAAAAGAGTCCATAGTGAGTTTTATAAGTTCAGTTTTAACCTTGCTACTAAAATTTGACAAATCTACTGAGAAAAAAAGAGAACTATCAAGCACACTAATTTGTACATATAGATGAAAAATTCCCAATGATATAGGAAGCTCCGAAGCCAGAAACATATTAAAAAATCATACTATTTGGGGTAAACTATTTACTTTAGGATTTGGAAATAATGTAACATGAACTCAAAGTTAATTTAATGCAACATATTAATGGATTAAAGGAGCATTGTTATTTTTTTTGTCTAAAGAAAAAAAGAAGTATATTACAAAATTAATACCTACTTAGGCTGAAATCTTGCAGCACACTAGGAATAGCATTTTCATGGTCTCATAATGGGCAACTGAAAATTAATGAAGCAATAAAACATTTGCTTTAAAATCCTAAAGGCAAATATGCCCACATTCATGATATTTGACTCATTATTATACTGATATAAAAAGTCAATTACATATTTCTACACGACTTTGAAACAAATTACTAACAACAACCCCCTGGAGAACCTGGAAATAAATCTGAGAACATATGCCCAACACGACTGTGACAACCTCTAAATAGTTCATTTCAATATTCACTCTGTAACCCATTACTGACTTTTAGATTGTTCACTGTGTCACGCACATGAATAATGATCTGCATGCTCTCGAACATGTGTTTTGGGCCCAGATTCTGGCCACAGCACACACAGGTGAACGGAACATTGGCACTAAAGGAGGACACGCCAGCACTCTCGGGCTGAAGCACCTCTGTCTCGGTCTAACTTGCGCCATGCTGATTCTGCTTGGGTGAGGGGTGCTGGAGTCCATTTACTTCTCCCCAAGTAAATTCCTTTGGTGTAACCGAATCTTAGCACGGCAGCTGAAAGACAAGAACAAGAACAACAACAACTCCTGTCCAACTGCTTCCAACTCACAGTTAACTGACAAGACAAATCCAAACTGCCCCATAGGTGTCCAAGGGTGTTCATCTTTAGGAAAACGAACTGCTATGTATTTCTTCTAGGAGTAAGGCTGGTGAATCTGACGGACCAAACTTTGGTGGAAGAAAACTTAATCACTGCATCCCGAGCGGTCCCAGGGTGCCAATAGGAGACCTTAAAATGTTGATTTCTTGCCTTCCATGATCCTGTGTCTCTGGTCAATCCAGAGGTTAAAGAGTCTTCCTTTAGTTTCTTCTTTTCCCTCAGAAATTAAATTGTAATTGTATTGGATCAATAAACATCTCCATATCTTCCATGCCATAACTAATGAGTTTAATTTGTGATATATGTGTGTGCACTCATGCACACACAAATACAAGGCAGCTTGAAATTCTATAACAAAATGATTTAAGCAAGTTTTTTGGGTTAATGAAAATTTCTCTGAAAAATGATATTACATATGAACTGTTACTCTCATAATCTATTTATAGATAATTAAACCACAACGTAAATGGGACAATTCAGAAATCTGGCCTTCATTTTAAGACCTAATTTTCTAGCATCTGCGAAAAGAGAAAAATCCCATGCCTTCCTCGGCCCATTTCCTTTAATGTTACCCCAAGTTCCTTAAGTCTGAAGCCTCATAAACTCTTGGGAGCCCTTCAGACTATATGGAGTGGTTTTGTCTTTCTTACCTGTTTTAAAAAGCATATACGTTTAAAAATATCAGGAACTGGACATTTTTTTCTTGCTTATCTGTTCCCCTTTGCTAGAATTTTATATTTGTAACTTGATGCATAATTATTTCTCCCTACTTGATATAGAAAAGGAAAAGTCTTAGTTGTTTCCTTTTCAACTACAGGTTACTGTAACTGTCCATCATTCTAACTTCTAAAATGCTGACTTTTTTTCCACAATCCAAAATTACAGTGGTCTCCTATAGAGTGGTCACCATACAGGAGGAACTGAAATACCTCCACACATAAACACATCATAGAATGTAAGATCTTTCAAGCATCAGTACTCTAACCACAATTATAATTCTATTCATTGACAAAATCAAGTTATTAAATAAAAATGCATAAGAATTCAGCCAGATTGTTTTATATTCTCTATATAGTGGATATAAATTCTATTTTTAAAATTCTCATTTACATTAATCAGAAAATATCATCACTGATCAGTAGATTTTAATTTGAGTAATATCATAAAACTACTCTGGAATTCATTCCAATTTAAATCATTACAACTATGGATTGAGACTTTTACTATGCAGCAAGGATTTGAAATCATTTGTAAATTTCCTTCTTATAGAGTGTTGATATATTCATTGGCGCTCATGAATATAAGATTTTCTTAATAATTAAAAGCTTCTCTCTGTATATCATCGCAATTTATAGCCCCTTTAAAAACTCTCTTTGGAAATATAAAAAAGGACACATATACTAATAATTCTAAGAAATGATACCTTCCTACTTATGTGGATTCATTTATAATCACTATTGATTTCCCAAACACAAATCATCCAGGTTTTATTTTCACTTAGTATGATTCTGTTTGATTCCCTTGATGCCCTTTCAAACCATTTGTCCTTTTCCAAGAGAACTTTTGGTTATGAATGTATATTTGGTTAACCTTACGGGTCTCTTTTATCAGGAAGAGAGTTGTACAAACTGCCTAGCTCACTGCCCGGCTCACACAGTTCTGAATGAAGTGTCACTGCAGCAGGCCTGCAGTGTCGGATGCACTTCAGATCTTTTATGACAGTAGGACTTAAGTTAGCCCGAAGTTCAACAGTGAACATCTGTGCATCAAGTTAGTTTGTTGTTGATCTCACCATGATCTTGAACTCCGGTCTAGTTCATTGGAGTCTGTTTTGTGTCCTTTGACCTATTGCTGTCATTGAACACCAGCTCTAGTGGCTGCATTCTCTAATTGGATTTGGATTGCTGAACCAAAAGAAATAGTTCCTTTCAGACTGGGCTGATGGATCGTACCCAGCAGAAGTTCCGAGTCTGTAATATCTCTCAAACATAAGTCACTATCTAGGTTGCCATGTCTGAAACTGAAAATAATATTAGTATTCATAAACTACATTCCTACCAGACTTAACTGATGATTCTTCCTACCCCTTCACTGCAACATTTCAGATAGCATGTCCTACCCCATCAAAACTATCGTTTCTGGTTATTAAAATTTTCTGTCACTACAGGAGCACATTATGTATGCACTGCACTGCTAAATACAAGGTCAGCAGTTCAAATCCATTACTCATTTATTGTACAACATTTCTGCTCAGTGGAAATGTTTGGGGTAAGAGACAGAGGGTAAGTTATCTCCATTGAAATACATTATTGACAAAAAGCTTGTAAAACATAACATTTATCTCTACTGTATAAGGATCTCAATATTCTAGCAGAAGGTACTGTCTAAAGGCACGTTGAATTTCAGAGCTGGAAAAAAATCGTAAACACATGTTGATCAATTAAGTGATTGGGGTAGTAGTAGAGGTTTAAATTCAGTGTTTTAACCTCATGTTATATTTAACTCTGTAATAGTATACGTCATTATTTCTTTATCTGGTAAACAATTCCAGGAAATGACAACATCTAAGCTTTTAAACGTTGACCCTATTGACATTGCAGGCTATAAGCAGTCCTTACAATAGCCTATTAATTAATAATGCTTGGAATTAGAAGGAAGGAGAGATGAAGTAATAACAAAGGGAAAACATACCCAACCCTTTCCATGCTACGGTGGCATTGGGCTGCCATGCACAATTTGTGCCACACTATAATTAAGGGTCCAGAAGGACAGGATCTTTGCTGTCAACTTGATACCAAAAAAGAAAGGGAATCCAACATTATCTATCTATACTTCTCTAATGTTGGCAGAGAGAATATTTTTGAGAAGCATAGGTCCTGTGGCTATCATGGCACAGTGCCTGTCATGCAAGTTTTGTTTGTTTGTTTGTTTGTTTGTTTGTTTGTTTCTAATTTCACTCCTACTTCATCTTTTATCCATTTTACCCTCATTCCTTATGATCCTCTATAAGTTTACTCAGTTATGTGGCTTAAGGTGAATTTATTTTTTCACTTATGCATTTATTAAATATTTATTAAACATTTACTATATGTTAATAAACATATATTCAACTCTAAAATTTACTGCCATTGAGTCAATGCTAACTCATTGAAGAAGTAAAGCCAGAATACTTCCTGTAAAAGGTGAGGTTAAGATCATCCCACGTCCTTTGGACATGTTATCAGAAGGGTTGTCCATGGAGAAGGATATCATGCTTGGTAGAGAAGATGGTCAGTAAAAAGAGGAATAGAATCATCATGATTCTATTGCCACAGTAAATGCAACATGAGCTCAAACAGCAACAGTTGTGAGGGTGGGGATGATGAGGAGGACGATGATACCACTCTCATGGCCACTGAGTCAATTCTAGCTCATGACAACACAATAGGACACAGTAGAACTGTCCTGTGGGTTTCCCAAACTGCAAATTCTCACAGGAATAGAAAGCCTCACCTTTCCATCGAGCAGTTTGGTAGTTTCTGACTGCTGACCATGTGGCTAGCAGCTAAATGTGGGCATTTTATATGATTGGTAAAGCTTAATTCTTTACATTGTTGTTCAGAGCTTTGCAGGCGTAATGGTTGTGCATTGGGCTGTGATCTGTTATCATCTGTGTGATCAGCAGTTCGAAACCACCATCAGCTCTGCATCAGCTTTCTCATCCTGGATTGTCCTATAAATAGTTACAGTCTTGGAGTCCCACAGGGACTATGAGCTATGAGTCAACATTGACTCGATCACAGCGAGTTTGGAGAGAGGATGGCACTGAACTGATTTCAACTCCTGGCAGCCCCACAGGTACACAACACAGCACTACTGAAGAAACTCCCCCGACAGCTGGAAGGCTTTCAATGCTGAGACTTTTAGAAATCAGATCACCAGGCATGTCTCTAGCATACCTTAAAGTTTATAAAACATTTAAAATGTCTCTAAAATTTAGGAAACATTTCTGTGGAAATAGCAGAAATATGCTTGCAGCTAGTTGTTCAAACTAAATGGGAGATCAAGTTCTTGTGTCTCATTTCTGACCACAGGAATAGAAGAAATATTTACCTGACTTAGGCTGGCCTTTTTAAAGGAGCAAACCTAGTGAAGCTTATATATTCATATAAATAAATTTATCACAAGGAAGTGGCTTTTGCAATTGTAAAAGTTGAAGAATCCAAGGTTCCATTGGTCAAGTCTTAGACTAGAGGTTTCTCCTGACTCATGGAAGGCTTGAAGAATCTAAGATCAACAGGTCAGACTGCCAGCCTCTGGATCTGACGCTGTGTCAGAAGATGCAGAAGTTGATGAATCTGAAGACTAACAAGCAATATAGGAGACAGTACTTAGCTGGTGGCTCAAGTCCCCAAAGCTAGATGCAGGATCCAGAGTAAGCAAACAAAACTGGAGAGCTTTGTGAGAACTTCCATATAGAGATTGTCGACCACACCATTAAAGAAATTCCTCTTACAACGAATTGACTGACTCCATCAGATCACATTATGGAGGTAGCTGCGTCGTATCACTAAATGGAATATAGGATATCATTACATTATTGTCAGATGACATCATGATATACCTGACAATTGAATCATTACATAACTACCAAAACTACTGATAACCATGGGCTAGCCAAAGTAACTCAATCTTAAGCATCATACTGACCTAATAATTTGTTGGATTTCATTTTTAGATTGTGATATTGATTTAGAAATATATATTTATTTCAATTCAGACAACTTAATGTTATTTCTGATATGAACACAATGAGAAGTCATAATTATTGGTGATATAATAGTATATCATATTGATAAGCTGATTTATTTAGTTATCCACTTTATGTCTTTTCTTTTCCTTTCTTTTTAATGGCATCTTTGGCGAAAGATTACACAGCAAGTTGACTTGCCATTTGACAAATTCCACATAGATTCCTCAGTGCCATTAGTTACATTTCTTACAATGTACCAACATTCTCTTTGTTCCTTTTCTAATGCCATAGTTTTTCTGATTGTAGATCTTCTTTAACAATAATTTATTTCTATAAGAGCAAATGTTAACTCTTATTGTATCAATAGAGTCTGTAAAATACTACATAGATAGCTTTACTTCCTGCTTCCAAGTCAGTTCTCACTCACAGAGACCAAAAAGGATAAGGTAGAACTGCCCCTGTGGATTTCCAAAACTATCAGTAATTATGGGAGTAAAAAACTTCTTTCTCCTGCACTTACATTGAAGGGCCCCAATAAATATTTTTAAATAACTTGAAAAAAATCAAAACAACTAACACTAGACAAATAATTTCCAGTTTATTGTCATATGTTTTACCTTGGCTATAAAATTGCTGTTGTTGGCACCTTTGTAATTTAAATCCAAAATATCAGGAGAATAAAATAACAAAATCAAATTTCAAGCTCCATTTAGTTTTAATACACAATCAGATAAAAGTGTATTGTGAATATTTTTGGTGGATAAATAGCATCAGTATGTAATTAAATTGCAAGATGTTAATGTTAAGGAGAACATCTCACTCTGCAAAAGCATGGTCTACAGAGATTAAAAGTTTCCCACTAAGAAAGGCTTTCATAAAGGTGGGCCTGATTGTGGAGACATATCAAACAACCTAACGGAGTTTGGAAACATGATTTCAGTGACATTTTCCCACTCTTTCATGTTCCGCTCAAAAATATCCAAATAATTTATCATGAGGTAGACCTCTCTTATAACTAATAGCAATAAACTCATACCTAACATGTGGTCTTATGTAGTTTTGTAACAGAAAAGATTAGTCAACCAACACAATGTCATTATAAACGAAAGATTTTAAGCTGTTATTTTGTGCACTCTGTCCTTTATGGGCAGCCATCCAAATTCTTCTGCAATTGGCTAAAGAAGGACTTTTTTTTTTGCGGGGGGTGGGGGTGGGTGGGAACGGGGAGAGGGCGCTCTTAAATTTATCAGTGACATTTAATACATTTCAGATGCCACATTGGAAATCTATTGCTTTGAAATTGTTTTTTCATTTAGTGAAAATCTATGGTTGTTTTCTTTTCTTAAAATGAATTTTATGTCAATGAAAACATTAACATTATTAACCTGTTGACAATATCAATGTTCAGGGATATACTATTGGCTTCTGAGTAAATGGCATGGAGGCCGTATCTGGCCTACATGAATGAGAAGGAGAACACCTCTCCATATTTGCTACCAGGCAAGGGCTAGATATGCCTACACCTCCCATTCTTCTTTTGCCCTATTCTGGCACCAACTGTTCCTCCCACAACATTCCACTTCTCTGCTGAGTTCAATAATCCCTTTTAATGGCCATAGAGAACTCACAGGCAATACTCACAATTAAGTGGGTTTATTAGGGAAGGTAACCAGTTACTATAATCCAGGAGCAGAAAACTTAAAGAATATCGTACTCATTGACCTCTGAGCAGCATGTCTCCTCAGGCAGAAGCCAGGTCTCTGCCTCTGCTTCTCAGATTCTCAGCTACATAGGCCCTTAGCCTTTACCTCCTTAAGCCAGTAGTAAGTCCTCACAGTCTTATAGTCTCAGTGTTGCTCCTCTGCTCTAGCTTAGGTTCTCCTTGGCTTAACCTCTGATGCTGACATGGCATGGACTCTACTTCCTCCACCACTACAGCAGGGATTTTGAATGTTTTCCATGAGTGGCTCTTCTTCCTTGATAGTCCTGATAGTCTCATATTTCTGAGATGTCTCACTCTTTAGGAAATGATAAAATTGACAAATCCCCTTTATTAGTGTTTCACATATTTTTGCATTCCAATATCCCTAGATTCCTATTCCTACATTTCTTGTTCCAATTAGTAATATATGTTTACAGCTGTTTCATCCCATTGTGAGTCATTCTCCATCAGCAAACAGAAATCCTGAAAACTTTATCCCTTCCACCTCATTATGGTTGACTCTCATTTGACAAGGTAACACTTATTCAATCATATTTTGAGTGCTTTCCATCATGTGGGACACATCTCTTGGCACTATATCTGAAAATATCCCCATGCTCTTCAGCATCTGACAATGTTTTCATACTATTCGTAGGTTTTCAAGGGCTAACTCCTCTGAATTGGACATGCTGCTCCTTCTTTGTGGTCTGCTCTTAGTATGGAAGATCTGCTCAAGCCTGTTCACATTGGGAGACCCTGCTGGCACAAGCCACCACAGTACAACAAACTGACAGATGAGTGTAAGTCATCAGAAATGAAATGGAATGCTTCAACGATGGGTGTTTTAGGCATAAGTGAGTTGAAATGGACTTGTGTTGGTCTTCTGAATCAGAAAATGTCTTGCCTTACCATGCAGGAAATGACAGATTTAGAAGCTGGAGATTGCATCATGCAATTTTGCGAGACTGATGGTTTCCTCATTATAAATATCTTTTTACAACAACACAAATAACAACTCTGCCTGGGAACTTGTTCAGATGGAATGTACAGCAGTCAAATTGACTGTGGGATCTGTGGGACCTCTATTGAGAAACTCCACATCATCCACTAAATCGAGTTCAGGGGCTTGCTATTGAACAAACCATGAATTGCTCACGTGTAAGTTCAGGTTGAAACTGAAGAAATGAAAACAAGGCACAAAAGCCAAAATGTGACCTACATCCTACTAAATTTTGAGAACAGAACATCTGTAGAATATACTGTACTCATTCAACACTAAATACAGAAAACCTGATGAGCTATGGGATGACATCAAGAATAGCACACACGAAGAAAGCAAATGCTCATCAAAAGGACAGGAAAGTAAGAAAAGACCAAAGCGTATGTCAGAAGAGACTCTGACACTTACTCTTGATCATAATGTAGCTAAAAGAAATGGAAGAAATGTGAAGTAATAGAGCTGAACAGAAAATTCCAAAGGGCAGCTTGAGAAGATAAGGTATAAAAATCAAATGTGCAAAGACCAAAAAGAAAGAACATGCTCAGTGTATCTTTTTTTTTTTTTTAAGTTGGATTAAATTTATTTTTTTATTTTTTTTATTTTTTAACATTTTATTAGGGGATCATACAAATGTTATCCCAATCCATACACACATCAATTGTGTAAAGCGCATTTGTACATCGTTTCTCAAAACATTTTCTCTCCATTTAAACCCCCGACATTAGGTCCTCATTTTTCCCTTCCCTCCCCGCTCCCCCCTCCCGCATGAGCCCTTGATAGTTTATAAATGGGTATTTTGTCATATCTTGCCCTGTCCGACGTCTCCCTTCATCCACTTTTTGGTTGTCTGTCCCCCAGGGAGGAGGTCACACACAGTTCCATGTAATCGGTTCCCTCTTTCCTACCCATTCTCCCTTTACCCTCCCTGTTTTGCCACTCACACCACTGGTCCTATAGGGCTCATCTGTCCTGGATTCCCTGTATTTTCAGTTCCTATCTGTACCAGTGTACCTCCTCTGGTCTAGTCAGTCTTGCAAGATAGAATTCGAGTCATGGTAGTGGGAGCGGGGAGGAAACCTTTAGGAAGCTCAGTGTATCTTTAAGCTAAAATTATTGAAGAAAAATTCAAGTCTCAAATTGTAATATTAAAAATTTCCATAAGCAAACATTGAACTATGTAGGAAAAATAAAAACCAGATGAAAGGAATGCCCAAAATCACTGTATCAAAAAGCACTGGTAGACGTTCACCCATTTCAAGAAGTAACATATGATCAAGAATTAATGGTATTGAAGGAGTAAGTCTAAGTTTCACTAAAGACATTAGTGAAAAACAAGGCTTCCAGATTTGACAGAATAACAATTGAAACATTTCAACAAGCTAATGAAGCCCTGGAAGGACTCACTCATATAAGCCAAGAAATTTGAAGATAGTTACTTGGCCAATTGACTGGAAGACTTCCATATTTTCCCCCATTCCAAAGGAAGGTGATCAAACACGATATGAAAATTACAGAGCAATATCACTGAAATCATGTGAGAGTAAAATGTTGATGAAGATCATCCAACAACTGTTGAAGCAGGACGTTGACAGGAAGCTGTCAGAGGCTCAGGTCCGAAGCAGAAGGGGACACAGAATAGAGGACATCACTGCTGACATCAGAGGGATCTTGACTAGATGTAGAGAATACCAGAAAGATACTTCCTTGCATTGTATTTACTATCCTAAGGCATTCAACTGTATGGACAGCCAACGATGGACAGCCTTGAGAAGAATAGAAATTCCAAAAACTTAATTACACCCCCTAGGAACCTGTACATGGATTAGGAACAGAACAAGGGGACCCTGAGTGGCTTAAAATCAGGAAAGATGTGAGGCTGTGTTGTGTCCTTTTACGGTACTCATTGAATCTTACATTAACCAAATTATGTAATGTAATGAATGTAATGTAATGAATCTTACATTCACCAAATTATCCAGGGAACTAAACTATACGAAGAGCATGGCATCAGGATAGGGGAAGGCTTTTATAAAATGTGATAGGTAGATGACACAACCTTGCTTTCTGCAAGTGAGAACTTGAAGCACTTACTGATGAATATCAAGGATTGTAGCCTTCACTATGCATTACATTTCAATGCAGAGAATTTCATCTTGCTTGGATCTACAATCAATGCTTACTTGTTGGCTATATGACATTATTCTGGAATGTGTTTGTATATGTTAACATAGTAAGTACACAAACCAAAATTCAGAGAAGCTAGCAATATGCATTCCACTTCCTTTATATTACCAAAGCATGAATGATTTTTTTTTGTTTGTTTTTACTGAAATAGGACAATATTTCTTTAATGAGTGCTATCTAAAAATAATGAATATGATGTTATATATGAAGCCACAGAGCTTGTTTACACTCGTAACTGATCATAAAATTAGTATTTCCTTCCTTCAGTAGCATCTGAATTGTTTAGCAGCGACACAATCAAAGTAATCTGTTGGAAGGAAAATAAGCACAATATCCTTTGACATTTCATGCATGATAAACACTGCTTTATTCTGCTACATTTATGTTGAGCAGAGAATAATATCCAGCCTAATTCAACAAACACGCATTGATGTGTTTAAAATTAGCATATTTCTCTACTAAGTATTAAGGTTGCAGTGAAACTAAAACACAGCTTCAAGTCTCAAAGAGTATAATGTCTATTAGGAAGGATGACAAGTAACTTCCAGTAAGTCTTGAGGATCTTGTGTTAGAGGTTCTATAAAATGATTCAAAGTTCTATGAGAGAATGACCGTGATGAAAAAGTAAAAAAGAAAATATGAATAAAAAAGGTAAAGAAATTAAATATAAGGTCTAACTATACCAAGCAAGAAAGAAGACCAGACTCAGGTATAATACAGATACTAGAACTGCCAGAGAATTTTTAAAAGTACTAAGGTTAATATGTTAAAGTTCTAGGAAAAAAATACATAGGTACAATTTGTTTTAATTACATACCTCAAAAAACTTTTATAAAATAAAATTAGATGAGAACCTCCTTAATCTGTTAGAAAAAAAAAATCCATACTATCCTATAGCTTCCCACCATAGTTGGTAGTGGAAAACTGACTAGTTTCCCCCTGAGATCATTTATAAGGCAGGATATTCAATGGAATAACCTCTAGGGTCTAGGCAAATCATGCATGAAGTTCTAATCAATATAATAAGGCAAGAAAAAGAAGCAAAAAGGATATAAACTGGAAAAATTTTAAATGACTATTTGCAATTACAATGAATTTCCAGAAATATCTTAGAACTGCTATATATGTTAAATGATGTTACACGTCCCAGAAACAAACCTTTATATTATTTCTATATGCTCACAATTACTAATTGGAATTCAAAATGTAAAAGCAGTATCATTGACAGTAGCAAAAATCCATAAAATACTTTATTGTGTTCTTGCAAAATATGTGCAAGATGTATATGCTACAAACTATAAAACATTAAAGAAATCAGACAACAAAGAAGATCTAAATAGATAACTACATTGCATTAATAAATTGAAAATTTTTTAATTGTTTAGGTAAAAATTCTCACAAAGTGATCCATTAATATAACAAAAACAAATGCATAGAATATTTTATCTTTTTAATCTGTTAATTCTGAAATTAACATGGAAAGGCCAAATAATTAAAATAGCCAAGAAAATTTTGAAAATGATTTCTTATACAACATATATGACTTGAATCAAAATGTACTAAAACCTATAGGTAAAAAAAATGTTTCCTATTGGTGAATATGTAAACATATAGATAAAGGGAACTGGACCTATTCCTTCTCATCTGTCTTACTCTGTTTGATTGATACCTGTCCACCGTAGGAGACCCTCTGGTAAATGAAATGATGGTACAAAACTTTCAGCATCACAGCAACACATGAGTTTCCATAGTAAGACAAATTGACAGATGAGTGGTGGCAATATGAAGTAGATGATAAGAAAGCAAGACTATGAACTCAAATTTCTAGAGTTGATTGGAAGTCATTAATCTGACAGTTGATCCCATTAATGGAAAATTAGCAAAGCCCAAAGGATGAAGGATCAGGATGAAGTAGCTATATGACAATTAATTAAAATTTAAATATCCTATAAAATATAATTTCAGATCCATATTTTTTTATCATTTTATTAGGGGCTCATGCAACTCATCACAATCCGTACATACATCACTTGTGTCCAGCACATTAGTACATATGTTGACTTCATCATTTTCACAACACCCGCTTTCCACTTGAGCCCTTAGTGTCAGCTCATTTTTCCCCTTCCCTCCCCACTCCCCTCTCCCTTTGAACCCTTGATAATTGATAAATTATTATTATTTTATCATATCTTACCCCATCCGACGTCTCCCTCACCCACTTCTCCACTGTCTGTCCCCCAGGGAGGAGGCCATATGCAGACCTTGTCATCTGTTCCCCGTTTCCCCCTCACCTTCCCTCCACCCTCCCGCTATCGCCACTCTCTCCACTGGTCCTGGGGGGGTTCACCTGTCCTGAGTTCACTGTATTTCCCGTTCCTATTTGTGCCAGTGTACATCCTCCAGTCCAGCCGGATATGTAAGGTAGAATTGGGATCATGGTAGTGCGGGGGAGGAAGCATTTAAGAACTAGAGGAAAATTGCATGTTTCATTGTTGCTACACTGCACTCTGGCTCATCTCCTCCTGGCAGCCCTTCTGCAAGGGAATGTCCAATTTCCCCTGGATGGGCCCTGGGTCCCCACTCTGCACTCTCCCTCATTCACAATGTTATGAATTTTTTGGGGGGTCTTTGATGCCTGATACCTGATCCCTTCGCCGTCTTGTCATTTTACAGACTGATGTGCTTCTTCCATGTGGGCTTTGTTGTTTCTCAGTTAGGTGGCCCCTTGTTTATCTCCCAGCATGTGGGAACCCAGATTCTTTGTAATTTGACAGCTTGGCACCATCAGCTTTCTTCACTGCATTTGCTTATGTACCCGCTTTGTCTTCAGCATTCGTGTCGGGGTAGGCTGGTGTGCTTCTTCCTTGTGGGTTTTGTTGTTTCTTAGCTAGATGGCCACCTGTTTGTCTTCAAGCCTTTAAGACCCCAGATGCTGTATCATTTGATAGCCAGGCACCATCTGCTTTCTTCACCACTTTTGCTAATGCACCCCCTTTGTCCTCAGCAATGGAGTAGGGACAGGTCAGCCTGTTCTCATATGTTATAACATTTTAAAAGAGACTATGAAATACATCCTTATAGCTATTAAGTTTTCAACATGTTCAAATAAGTTTGAAAGTTGAAGACTATTACACTTATTCTTGGCAGATAAACTCAATATGGATGAAATATTAAAATATTGTTTTTAAATCCGGTAGTAAATCTAGGCCTTTTTAATATGTTTAAATTTACTACTAATTTTTACCTAGGTAAGATTTACTTTAATTAAATGTTCTGTGGAACATGGTGCATAAAATGGAAATACAGTATTTGCATAGAATAATTTATTTGCACCCTTTAAAGATATACAGCTTAAATTGTAATTGGATTGCGGGATGTGAGTGAATTGTTTAAAGAAAGCTGTTCATTAAATTATCTTTTGAGATTTAATTATAGAATTACATCTTTAAAATTATAAGGAAGAGAAATTTGCATTAATTTGTTGAATTAGATGACGCAATATACTTATTCAAGTAACCATCTTTCAAGAAAACCTGCCAAGCATCGCATTTTAGCACACTCTAAATCACTCAACAGAAACTTCAAAATAGGCTGACAACCTGCTAGAATATAAAATCATGGCCCTTTGTGTTGTATCAGCCTATTTAAAACACCAGTATAGTAAAAAACATAAACATCCTGTATATATGTGTGTGTGTATTTATATACTTATATGTGTAAATGTATATGTGTATATCTACAATAATATATTTATTTCCAGGGTGGTTTTTACATTTACAGATACTATATATAAACTATCTGGACTAGGAAACACTAAGGACAGATAAATGAAGCATTCTGAACTAATTTCCAGACATTTCACAAAACAAGTCTTTTCGGATGATGATATAAAAGCACATAGTTCATACAGAATGAGCAGCATAACATTTATTCTGATTGTTTTAATAGTATTAATCCTTATATTCTTAAATAGAAAAACCTAATGAATTATCAGGATACTCTTTGGTTTACACATGCTAAAATATCTTGAAGTGCATTCTTTAGGAAAACAAATGCAAATATGAGATACTCATATGTAGTATCTCTCATCTTTAGTGACTCATTTACATTCTTTTAATTAAATCAAAACTCATTTTATCATTGTTTATTACAAAAACTAATTAAATACAAGATAAACTATATATGAGAGGTTAGTAGTTTTATTGATAATTCCTTTTAACATAATTAAAAATAATTTCCTGGCAAAGTAATTTATTAATGTGGCATTCTATCATTTTATGAGAATTTCTTACAAAATTCCTCTGTAATTTTTAAAATTAAATAGACTTTTTGCATCAAAAGCTCTAATTACATGTACTTGAGAATTGCTTTCTTTCAAATTGGTTCAAATAAATTCAAAATTCTCTTTTGTACACAAAGGAAAGCAGTTGGTGCTGGTGGTGAAGTGCTGGGTTACTAACTAAAAGCTCAGTCAGACTAACTTCGCAGCTGCTTCAAACGAGAGTGACGAGATCGCTTGCTGCCATAAGCGTGGTAGCTTTGAAAACCCTGTGGAATAGCCTTCCTCTTCCTTACCAGGGCTTATGAGTCAGAAAGAGCCCTGCAACAGTGGACTTGGTTTTGGTCTGGTATTCTGGTACTTAATTTTTAAACTGTAGTTTTTACCCGGTTTTATGAACTTTGAGCAGCACTTTCTTAGAAATCACCCCATTGAGAAAACCTAGACCTGATTGATTCAATAAGTGTCAAGTCATGATCTATAGTGTATACTACATATAACAGAAACATAGGTCATAAAGATAGGAGACAATAAGAAATAAATTCACAGGTTTGACCACTCTTACCAGCAATAATCACATCAGATTGTTCTTTCAGGCTTTTATAAAAATCCTATTTGGGTCCTTTAGTTTTTTTAATTATCACTATAATCTCTTAAGAATTAGTGAGACCACATTCTTTAATATAATGATATACTTTAATTAAAAATGTATGTTTACTATTAATCTCATCTTCAATCAGCTTCTCTCACTAAAGAAATTGTGAAAACTCTTGACAAATCAGTTGAAGGGGAAATGCTGTTGTAATTTAAGTTCTTTTAATTTGCAAGCTTTCCAGTACATAATCTGCATTTATTATCATTTGTTACTACCACTAGAAAAGTAGTTTAATTGCTGCAAGGTTTATATCATTGAGGTCTTATTATTTCCCAAATCACCTGCTGAATGTTTACTTTCATATTGTCCGGGAGGTAGTTTTTATTTCCTCCAATGAGCTATGTAAAATGCTGTCTGCGGCATGATGCCTCCACGCTGCATCCCCAGCTTATGTGTGCTGCGTTGTATGCCATTGGCAGCTGTTTTCTCTCTGCAGCAGTAAAGATTCTAGAGCCCTCTGCTGAGGCAAGAGCCGGGCTAGTGTGATAAGAACAGTTGGACACTGAGATGAAATGAAGTGCTCCAAAGTGCAGTGCGGTGATACTCTCTGTGGATGCCATTAAAGACCTCCTTGGAAGGAGAGCTCACATTAGCACTACGTGATCACTTTAAACCTAGTGTAATGTACTGCGCATACTCTTAACCATTGCATATTTAAGTTCATAAAGATTATAAAAGATATTTTGGATTTGTATGTAAAATCAGTCAAGTTTTGCTGAATTTCAATTTAATTAAAGCAAATTCCCAAATTCCTAGAGGTTTAAAACAACAAAAGCCAATATCTATTTCTTATTTTTCATGGCCCTTTTTGAACAAGGAATTGGACTCAACTGTCCAAAAAGGCATTGGTGGCCACTATGAAAGAAAAAAGAGTCAATTGTGCCTGACTATTAAGTACTAGTGGGAGATTTAGTCTCAGAAACTCATGGGGCAGTTCTACTCTGCTCTATCCAGTCTCTACATGAGTCAGAATGAACTCAGTGGCAGTGATTAAGTTAAATGCTTTCATTCAGAAGGAACACACATACTGCTTACATATTATGGGCTAAAGAAAGTCATGAGGTCATGCTTCATTGCAGAGAGGTGCAATCTTCCTCTATACCCTAAAGTGGTAAACAGAAAAATGTAGATAGCATCACTAATTCTGACATATCTATCATATTTTAAGATGAGGTCGTCTGCTTCCATAAACATTCCAGCCTTCGAAATTCTATGGGGCAGTTCTACTCTCTCCTGGAGGGTTGCTATTACTAGGAATATACTAGAAAGTATTGTGTTGGTGTCTGTTATTGATTTTGTTAGGTGCTGTATGATCAGTTCCTACTCATAGCAATGGTATGTACAACAGAATGAAACACTCTCCTGACTGTGCCGTCCTCACAATTATTGTTATATTTGAGCCCAGGACATTTATATTTTATTCATAGATTTTCTGTTTGTGTTTATACACACACACACACACACACACGAAAGTGCTTTGAAACATTAGGGGAAAATGCAATTAAAAGATACAAATAACAACTTTATTTCTCAATATAATCACCATCAAGGTCAAGAAACATTTGAAAGTGAAGCTCCATCCCTGATTCATCCGTGGAGAATTTAATGATAAAGTTTCTGGGAATTGAACGAAGGCAATGCAGTCTTTATTATATTAATTGAAGAAAATTGGGTGTTCTTCATTGTTTTTGGCTTTTTAAGATTTGGAAGTGAACAGAAAAAAAGTGCGAAGGAGCCACAGTGAACTCTAAATTATTTTCTCATGAAACTTGCAAAGTTGCCCTTGTTTGATCAAACCACAAAGTCAGCAGTTCGAAACCACAATTCACTTGCTGAGAGATAAAAAGCTGTATATTCCCATAAAGAGTTACAGTCTTGGCACCGCACAGGACAGTTCTCCCCTGCCCTATACTATACAGCGGCCATGAGTCAATCAACTCTATGGCACCACATTTAGTTTTCTGTTTTGGTTTGGTTTGGTTTTGATGACAGGAATATGTAGGAGCCTCGTCTTGAAGGGAAAGGGCCTTCTGATGAAGCTTCCAGGGCAAATTTCCGCTATGTTGTTGGGTGCCTTCAACTCATTTCCAACTCATAGTGACCCGATGTACAATAGAACAAACGATGCTCCGTCTTGTACCACACTCATAGTTGTTCCTCTGTTTGAGCCCATCGATCCTCAATTGAAGAAAAAGTCAAAAGATATAGTGTCTGGGGTCTAAAAGGCTTGAAGTCAAACATGCAGCCATCTATCAGGGAAGCAAATAAGCCCACATGGAAGAAGCACACCAGCCTGAGATCATGAGGTGTCGACAGGATCAGGCATAAGGTTATCAAAAGATCCCAAACAAATAACTCTATTGATGTGAAAGAGGGGGGTGAGGGTTTGGAGTGAAGACCCAAAGCCCATCTGTAGATGATTGGATATCCCCCCAACAGAAGTCATATAAGGAAGGTATGATTCAACCAGGGTGTAGTACAGCATGCACAAATCACACATCATTCCCCTAGTTCCTGAATACTCCTCCCCACCCCACCCCCTACCATGACCCAGTGCTAACCTTACAAATCTGACTATACCAGAGAACACATGGGTATAGATAAGAGCTCTCAACACATGGAATTCAGGAAAGATAAACCCCACCCAGGAACAGGAATGGGAGTGGCAATAGGGTAGGGGAATGGTCAGGGAGGAGGGAGGGTGAGAAAGGGGGAACCCATGACAAGATTGGATAAATAGCCCCACCCCCCTCTGAAGGGAACAACTAACAGAAATGTGGGTGAAGGGAGACAATAGACAGTATAAGATGAAATAAAAATAAAAATATGTAATTGATCAAGGATACACAAAATGATTTAAAAAACCACAATAAAACAAACTCACCACTATTGAGTCAATGCTGACTCATTTCAACCTGTGGGTTTCTGAGACTGTAACTGTTAATGGGGGTTTAACACCCCACCCTTCTCCAAGGAAGCTGATGATGGTTTCAAATTGCCCACTTTGAGGATTGCAGACCAATCCATGATCACTACACTTCCACGGCTTCTCTGTGAAGGTCTTCCTCCTCCCTATCCCCCAGCCCACCCTGTTGCTTTCCCAAGCATGATTTCCATCTCCAGGGACTGGTGTCTCCTGACAACATGGACCAGCTCTCATCATCGTTCCCTCTAAGGAGCATTCTGGTTGTACTACTCTCAAGATAGGTTTGTTTGTTCTTTTGGCAGCCCATGGTACTTTCAATATTCTTCTCCAGCACCTCAATTCAAATCCATCAACTCTTCTGGGGTCTTAGTCCAACTTCTTCATTCAATGCCCTACACTCCAAATTCATATGCGATGATTGAAAATACAAAGAAAGAAAGAAAGAAAGAAGACGACACTGTGACTTGGGTTAGACACACTTTAGTCCTCAAAATAACATTCTTGCTTTTGTCTACTGTAGCTTTGGTTAATTTTCTCAAAACACTCTCATTACAAGCAGATGTTATCATTCTTTGGCTTTCAAAAAGTCAACAAGCAAAGTTCCTTGAGCAGCCTCAAAACTGCTGTCATGATCCTTGGTCTTGAACTATCTGCTGCTGCTTGGACCAAACTATTTCCACATCTTGGTGGCTAGCCATTGCTTTGACTGTGCTTCACCTTCAGGATTGCAGTGGTCAAGCAGTGCGTGTTTCATCACCTGGTACAATTCTTCCAAGAAATTAGTGATCCCGTGTGTTTAAATTTTCCCCTGAGACCTCCGCTCTTGTGTGTAGCAGACCTGGGCACAGCCGTTTTGTCTCCCCTCTATCAAAAATTTTTCTTAACTTGAATTTTCAGTCAGAATAGTGGAAGTTGAACCAGTGATGATGGCCATGATGTAGCTAGTGTTTTCTGCTGATAATCATCAGTCTTCTGCAATTAGGGTAGAAGAAACAAGATTAATTGTTTCTTTACAAATTGATATGGATCGTCTGTGTCTGTGAGAGCTTTAACTTCAATACTGTCCCATCCCTTCTTTAAAATGGTTATCCATTTATAAGCATCTGACTGCTTTGGGCATTGTCCCCATACATTGTATATGAGCATCAATTATTTCACCGTTATTCCTCCCAGGGTTCACCATAAATGAGATGTTTATTCTTCCCCCAACTTAGTAGAACACACATTGCGCTGATAGGAACCTTTTTCAAATTGCTTCCACAATCCTTTTGAAGACTCTAACATAGAGTCCTCGAACAAATGATTCCTAGTCTCTAATTTTAATAAGGAAACTTATGTTTCCAAAATAACAAGTATTTCATGAAAAAATGTAAAATGAAATTATCTAGTATTTTTCACAAGTTTAGGTTCAGTATTTTTTTTCTGAGAAAACAGTGGCAGTACTTGTTTTTTATGGAAAATGATTTCTACTTGAATTTGGAAATTCACCAAACATTACTACATTTACAACACAATTTTCCATAATTCAGATCTAAATATGTTTCAGTATCAGTTCATTCACAAGAGTAAAGACCTGCTAATATGTCCCCACAGAGAGACAGATTTAGAAATTCTCTGGGCAGTTCTACTCTGTCATATAGAGTTGCACTAAGTTACAATCTGCTCGACAACAGGCAATAGCATTGCTTTATTTGTTTACAAATTTTAGATATTCAAACAATCTTTTTCATAGTTTTTAACTTAATAGTAATATATTTATTTTTAAATTGAATATAAGAAAATCAAAGTTTATAGAAGATGTATATCAGTATTTCCAGATAAATTAGTTAAATTGGAAATACTAAATTACTCACCTTACAGCTATCTATTCAGAAGTGATTGTGTGGGCAATGGGAAGTGGGTGTGTACTAAAGGTTTCCTGACAAAAAACAACTTGGTTTATATTAGTCTCCTATCAATATTTATATTATATTTAAGGCTTGCTATACACACAAGATGCTTATGCATTTTGAGGCTGACTACATTCTTATTTTGAAGAATTTAATGATAAGTTGCTGTTGGCTGAATTTAATAGGTTCTTGAGAAAATGTGTTTGTATCTCCAGTTTCAGAATATCACACTAAACCAGATTTAGCATTTTATTATAGAAAGCATGGAGTCACCTATGTGAGACCCTTTTCAAACAGGACAGAAAAAGCTCAGGAGTAAAATGCTGATGGGAAAAGACAACATATTTTCCTCTGCCTTCTGCATTTAAAATAAGGATATATTTAACCTAGAATAGAACAGAAGGACTGTATTTATAATAGTCAAGATAAAATGCTGCATTATTCAATTCTTCTATTAATTTAACTCAACTGACCAAAAGTGCACTGTTACACAGAGATGAGTTCAATGAAAGAAAAATGATACACCATGTATGTACTATTTGATTTATGGAGAACTGTTTATTTAAAGTTTACTTCGAAGTATTATCAATTTTTATTTTATTTTTCCTACTCAACTTCCTTTCCAAGGAAAGGCATAGTATTGTATATGAATATGTATACGTATATGTATATTGTATTTATAATTTTTGTTATTGTTGACTAGAATAACAAATAAATGTCACCTTAACAATGCTTTCAAATAGGAGCGCTGACTATGTCCACCCAATAAACACGAGAGCGGTGGCCCAGAGTATGAAGCAGAAATCCTTATAATCATAAAACTGCATGATGACAGTGAATGTACTGAATTATTTTACCTTAGGGTATTAATATTTAATACATGGGATATTTCCATTTTTTAAGTTAGGCTTGATATATCTCACATAAATGAATAAGACCAATGGACTGTGCTTCTGGAAAGGTTCATATTTTAAAATTTCATTTTTAATGTTATTTAAAAGGCAGTGCTACATTTCTCTGAATTTCTATTTAGTTATAAAATAGGAATAATAATACATTTTTATGAGTTTTAAATGTACAATAAATGAGACAATGCCCGGGAAATGTCAGGCCCCTATTGATGCTGAGTCAATGTCAAATTTAAATTATTCTTGTCCTGAAATAAATATTTAAGCATAATTACTGGTGGCGCCATCGTGTGAGCATTAAACTGCTAACTGCAAGGTCTGCAGTTCAAGTGCACTAGCCATTCCATGGGACAAGAACAAGGCCACCTCCTCCTGTAAATATGATTACAGCCTCAGAAACTATAGAAGGTGACTATGAGTCAGAATAACTCCGTAGTAGTGGGTTCGATTTTTCTTCTGGTTATTATACAAAAGGGCTCCAAAAAGTTCTTGGGGAAAAAATCAAATTAAAGGTTAGTACATTTTTTCAAAAACTGTCTGACTGCTTGCTCAGACATCTCAAAAGAATCATAATGGTATTTATTAAACATATTAAAACACATAGGAGGATGGTGCAAACCATGAAAGATCTTGGCTGTAAGCAAAAGACTAGATGTTCAATTCCACACAAAGGTGCCTGAGGGAGAAAGTCTGGTGAGCTGATTCTGCAAAACCCGTCATGGAATACCTGATGTAGCACGGTCTGCTCTGTCACATATGCGATTATCGAGCCAGCTAAGGAAACTTTTTGTTTTTTTAACCTAAGCTTCTAAAAGTATTTCACTCATAGCCTCACTTGGAGAGGTTATAATATCATTGTTATTGTTAGGTACCTTTGAGTTGATTGTGCCTCATATCAACCATATGTACCACAAAACACAACTCTGTCTTATCCTAGCTCAGCCTCACGTTCACACAACAATATGTGTGGTTGTGTGTGAACACAATGCTGCTGTTACTATGTCTTGAGGGGGGTCTTCAAATTCTCATCCCTGGCCTTCTTTGCTGAGCATGATGTTCTTCTCCAAGGACAAGTCCCTTCAGATATGATGTCCAAAGTACCTGAGATGAAGGTTCACCACCTGGCTTCCAACGCGCATTCTGACTGTCTTTATTTCAAGACGGGTTATGTGTCCTTCTGGTTGTCAATGGCTCTTTCCAAATCTTTCTTCAACACCATAATTCAGTGACTTCATTTCTACCCCCTTCTTCCTCATTCACTCTCCAAATTTTACATGCGTCTGAGAAATTGAAAATACCATGGTTTAAATAAGATGCACCTTAGTTTTCCAAGTGAAGTTTTTGCACTTTAATACTTTAAAGAGGTCTCTTGCCACAGCATTGTCCAATGCAGCACATCCTTTGATTTCTTGACTGCTGCTTCAATGAGCATTGATTGTGGAGCTGAGTAAAATTAAACCCACAACAATTTGAAACTTTTCTTTATTTATCATAATGTCGTTTACTGCTGAAGAAGAATATTGAAGTACTATGGACTGCCAAAAGGACCAACAAATATGTCTTAGAAGTATAGCCAGAGTCTTCCTTAGAGGCAAGGATGGTGAGACTTCATCTTCTATATTTTGGGCATGGTATCAGGACAGACCAGTTTCTGGAGAAGCACATCATGCTTGGTAGAAGGGCAGTGAAAAAGATGAAGTCCCTCAATGAGATGGATCGACACAGCGGCTGAAACAATGGGCTCAAACATACGAACAATTTAGTGTTCCATACTGTTGTGCGAAGGGTCACTATGGGTTGGGGTTGGAAACTGACTGGATAGCACCCAATAGCAACAGTTTAGTGGTTCAGTTTAATCAGAAGTGTAATCTATACTTAAGCCTATGGTCTTTGATCTTCCTGAGTAAGTGTTTCAAGTCCTCTTCATTTCACCAAGCAAGGCTGTGTCATCTGTCTATTGTAGGCTGTTAATGAAACTTCTTCCAAATCCAATGCTGTTGTCTTCTACATGTAGTTCTGGTTCTTGGATTATTTACTCAGCATGAACTTTGAATAAGTATGGTGAAAGGATACACCTCTGATGTACATGTTCCCTAATGTTAACCCATTCAGCCTATTCTTGTTCTGCTTAAAAAACTACCTCTTGCTCTATGTACAGTTTCCCAGAAGGGCAATTAAATATTCTGAAATTATCTTAATGTAATATTATCCATTTTCTAAACATCTTTCTGTGATTCTCTGCTTTCAGCCAAGATTCATTTTATGTCAGCAAAAATTATCTCTCATTTCAAGCACTCTCCTGAATCTATCATGAATTTCTGACAACTCCCATTCCATATACTATTGTGTGGCTGGTTACATTCTCAAAATAAGCAAAACCAGTGATGCTTGAATATATATACATAGAAAGAGATTTATATCAAGAAATTGTTTACACAGTTGTAGAAGTAGGGAAGTCCAGTCCAGTTCAAGTTCGTTGGTCAGATGTAGGGTTCTCTGGACTTGTGTAGCTTCAGGAGCTGACCCACAGGAAACAGGAACTTGCCAATGGGAAACAGTAAGACAAAGCAGGAAGGCCACAGGCTGGCAGATGCAGAGCTGACTGAATCCACAGTCCGCTCAATGGATCAAAGGTTGGCAGTTCACTGATGGCTCCTAGCACCGGCAGATGACATTACAGGAGATCCAGATCCAGCAGAAGGCAAAGTAGCAAGAGAGGGCTTGTTTCTGCTCATGGTCTCTCTCATACAGAAGGCCAAACTCCCATGGAGGCATCACCAGGCTGCAAACTAATTGATAGGTTGGTCTTCACACCTCCCTTCCTCCTGGTATGTCTAATAGACAAAATCTAATCATCCCATGTTGAAACCATCTGTGAATTATCTTCTTCAAGATTTTGTATGTAAAAAGAAGGCAAGTTGTAGTTACAGAATTTCTGAATGGAGAAGTCAAGATTTCAAGAACTTGAATGAAAGTATAGAAGTATTCAATAAGAGAGAAATGGAGGGTGGGGAGGGGAAAACGAACACAAGGAAATACAATGAAGGAGAAAAAACTGTTATATAAGCAAACCTGCAATAATAGTCATTAAAAACAACTTTCTGGATAGCCACACTGACTGGCAGAGTGTGGATGGGAGAGTTGGGTCATACCCACCAATATGTAGGGATTTGACAGAGAATATTTGTACATGGGGATTTACCTTTACTACAAATGTGATGTATCATACAGGGGGAAATGTTGTGAAAACTTCTTAGGTGTAACCAGACACCTTGAGAGGATGAGTTACAGAGCCTGGGGACTCTGGATCATGATCTTGGTCTTGGTGGACATCAAGGTCAATTGACATAACTTAATCCACGAAGACAACGTGCTACATCCTACTTTGTGTGTTGAAGCTGGAGTCTTAACAGCTTGTTAGTGGCCACTGGTTTCTTCCTGTTCAGAAGAAAGAAAATTGAGGAATATCAAAGACAAGGAAACAATCATCCCAGGAAGCTAACCGAGCCCTTGATCAGCAGGCACCATGGCCCTGGAATCCAATGAACAAGATGCTGCTCAGATACCACTACGAACTGCTCTGAGAGTGATATGTTAGAAGGTTCTGTGCAGTGTGAAAAAAAAGGGGGAGGAAATTAAAATCATTAAAAAAGACCAGGTTTACTGGTGATATAGCGCTTAGTGGAAACTCTGAGTTTATGGGCCCAAAAACTGTTTGAAATAAAAAGATGTATACGTATTCATAATTTAAATGTAGCAACAATTCAATCAGACGCCTAGCATTTTCACATAACAAAATGAAACTTTTCAAGATGACTTACATTTCTTTTCTTTATGTACTTTTTCTGTTTGCGTGGCAACTTATTCTTGTCCCTAGACTAAAGCTCTTTGTGTTAAGATGGCACTTCCCCAAACTATCTTGGTGTGCAATATTTGAGTGTGCCCTCTAACTACCTTAAATGCACCCTATCCCCACAATGTTCTATGACACTCATGGAAATCTATAAATAATGCTACAGGAAACAGTTCTTCTGTACATTTTACCATGTGGGGTATAAGTAATAAGGTGACTCTTATCAAATATGCTACGAATATGAAGTTGCTGCAATTGTGGTTTGTCACCATTAAGTCAGTTCCCACTCATGGTGAGCCTGTGGGTACAGAGTAGAACTTCTCTAGGTTTTCTTGGCGGGGACCCTTTGGAAGCTCGGGCAAGTTCTGAGCTCCTCTGACCTCATTATTGCCAAAAAGCAAGGGCCAAGCATACCTCCCCATTTGTTCCATCCTCCTTTACTTACTCTGAAGCCGGTCTTCCCACAGCACTCTGTTTCTACTCTGGGTTCGATGGTAAATTACAATGGCCAGATAGGACTCGCATAAAATTCTCGTCATTATAAATGTTTATTAGGCAAGTTACAAGGTTACCAAAAGGCAAGATCAAGGTCAGCAAACAGTAAGTATACAGTTATTGGTCCACAGCAACGCCCCTCCTCAGCCAGCAACCAAATCCCTTTGCTGTCCCCCACCTCTAGCGAGGTGGGCCCTTGGCCAAGAAGCTTCCCCGCAGTTCTAACAGGTACCCAGTCTTGGCGCTGCTCCTCTTTCTCTGGCCTATAGGCTCCGTGTCACAGGCTCGTATGCCACTGTTCTCAGCTTCCTTCACGTCAGCAACAGATCGGATGTGCTCTTCTGATGGTCCTGGGGTTTTTCTCCCTACTGCTGCTTCAAAGATGGCTCATCTTTATGGTCAGAGGAGTGGTAACCAAAATTGACTATTCTCTTCTATTAGTGTTGCACACACCCAGATACTAAGTACCATGCAACCATTTAGTGGGGGTCACAGAAACTTGAGAAGAAGAGCCATTTGAAGAAGCAGATTGTCATTCCATTCTTCCAAAGCGCCTGAGAGGGAACTTGAACCACCAAGCTAGTAGTGGAGCACTTAACAGCTGGTGCCAATGAGAGATTCCTCATGAGTACCAAGTAAAAATCATATCATTTACAATTTTTCAAATTATAAATCAATTACTAATATGCTCATATAAAGGAATGTCAGCTTATAATATAAAGATAGTACAAAACAGACAATTTGAATTTACTGATTTCAGGACTAGGACTAAAAATGTTAAATGTGATTTACAAGGAGATAAACTGCTGTTCATTAAAAGGATGGCCCTTCTAACCATCAGTGCAGACAAAGATGAAAACTTTCTGAAGTAGTAAGTGTCTTTTCATTAAAGACGTTCAAATAGCTGATCACATGGATTCTGATGTACAAGAGATTAAAACATTGAATGAGTGGTTTCAATAGATGATGCTCAGGAACATTGCCACCCAACACTGAAATTCTGTGATCCACATATTAAGAATGTAGGCACCAAATACTGCATTTCTAGGATGTTAGCAATGATAACAGAAGCAAAACATCATGAATGGCTTTGTAAGATGATTTAATATATTCAAGAGGATTTTGTTCAATTTTCATACCTTCTACAAATCTGGCATAATTATTATTACTATCATTTCTACTAGAGATATATGAGTGGGCTTCAAAAAGTCCAAGGAAAATTGGAATACAAAGGTAACGGGCTTTTCCCATGAACTTTTGGAAGCTTTCTTTATACATGGGAGCTCAGAAAAATGGAGTGACTTGTTCATGAGGCCTGATATAAAACTTTACTTCTTTAAATCCTCTGTTCCTTCTGGGACATGACCATGATTTAATTCAAATTTAAATTTTTCTATACGTTCCTAAATTTTCTTTGTCTAGAAATAAAAAATCATAGGAAAGAGAGAAAAGACAGTGAGAAATGTAGATGAAGCACTCCACAATTTGATGTCAATTCTAATGCTTACATGGCATTGCCTGGCATAGCAGGATTATTAAGCCGACTCCTAGGAAAAGTGCATCTGGTGACTAGGATATAATGTGCGGTGGCTTTATGTCCCAGTCAGAATCCATCTCTGGGAGGGCCAGTCTGTCTTCTGAGACCCACAGGGAAATCGAGAGCCTAGGAACTGCTGATGTGTCCGTTTTGACTTGGTCACATTCCTCACCTGAATTAAGACTGTGGGGTCATGTTAAATGTGCTGCTTCAGGGATTCCTGTGGATCAGAGTTTTAAACTCCTTATGAATCTCATTTTGTACTGAGCTGGTTGACACCATCAAAGGCCAATTCCTAAACTTTACCCATGGGACAAGGTTTCTTATCCCTTCTGTAATTGTCCACAGGACTCCCTGCTAGACACAAGGTCAACAGTTTTGAAATCACCAGCCAGCTGCATGAGAGAAATACATGGCTTCCTACTCTTTTAAAGACTTAGTCTCAGAAACACAAAGGAACAATTCTGTCCTATCCTAAAGGGTCGCTCTGAGTCAGAATCGACTCAATGGTAGTGAGTTTGGAGTTCAGCGAGGATACAATGGAATATTTTTCTTCTCTTCAATGTCCCCATTCATTCCTGATTCTATAAGCATGAGAAGGAAGAATTTTTCAACCTGATTACATTAGTTATACCTTGATTTAATAGGGAAATATAACTGGATTGTTTGCTCTCTTTACTGTACTGCAGTTGACAAAGATTTGTTTTAAAAACTAAAAAGTCCAGGACCCATCATGTTTCTTTTCTGTGCTTTGGTCACTGAAAACTGCAGTAGGTTTAGAAATAACTTAATGTACCTCCTTTAAAAGGAAATGTCAAACTTTTTTCATTCACTCCTTTTAATTCCTGTTTTCTTTTCTTCTATGTTATTGTTTATGTTTGCATATTTCTTTTTGTTCTCTAATGTGCCTCAAACATATTTTCAAATTGAACAATACAGAAAAGTAAAATAATAGCAATACTTCCTACATTTGTGCTCTTTCAGGCATGGCAGGGTCCACAAATGTGTCCTTGAGATTCAATACATTTTGCACACGATATTTGATATAATAGTTAGGGGGACAATGGTTTGAGGTTTTATCCTCTTTGCCAAGATGTTATAAAACTAGGAACAAGATTTTTCACATTTCTAGTATGAAATAATAGTTTCTCATATTAATTTATTTTATAAGTAAATTGTTTCCATTCAAGCATTGGTAAATTCAAAAGCCATTACTCTATATTTCTATCAAATAATACATGAAAATATTCAATGAGTATTGCCTTGTTACATCACCTATCACATTGACACTTGTCTAGGTGACAGGAAATGATGCAGTAATTGAGTCTTCAGGAAGGGTGCAAACCCTCTCCTGTTATAATGCACCCTGTACCTGTAGGGTGGTTGTCAAATGTGAGACTATCAATAAAACAATATTTGAAAGGTGTCTGAGTTAAATATTTCTAAGCTTTATTACCCTGAAAAGATAAAAAGAGGGCGATCATTTGTACCTCAATTTAATTTACAATTTTGTTAAGAAGAGCATTTTTCACATTAAGATCTCAGTTTACCTCAAGATCTTAGAACTTAGGATGTTTCCCATTTGGCCACTTCTGAAGAACTCATATAGAAAATGACAAGTTCAAAACAGTTTGAAATAGTCATGAACAGTTATAAATAGGTTACCAATGTCTGTTTATAGACACATATTTATTCATTGCACCAATTACCTTAACAATATTGTAAGAAATAGCTAGCAGAAAAGTCCATCATTTTTAATTGATATTCCTTTCATTGTTGTATATTACTGGTGTTAGGTGCCATCAAGGCAGTTTTGACTCATATACCCACAGTGACCCAGATCAAAACACCTCTGAGATAGTTAAGGTTTATTGTGCCAACTAGGCCGATAAGCACATGTGGGGTTATTTGAAGGGCAGAGGGATAAATGGCTTGGTGAGCCTCACCTTTCTAGTTCTCGGGTCTCTTGCTTTGTGATGGTCGGACCAGGGTGCAGCTGCCTTAGCCAGTTCCCTGCTTCAGCTGGCAAAGCTCACTTCCTGCAAGACATCCCTGAGGAGAGCTGCATGGACCTACCCTGATGCAGCCCTGGCTGCTGGAGCAGCCATGTGGAGACCCCTGCCAGTGCTGAGATGCTTACATGCTCACTAACTTGGCTTTCCTCCTGCAGTCGGCGTCATAGTGTGTGTTTTGTGAGATTGGGGATGACGTTGTAGATTGGTGTCGGATATAGGAGTTAATGTTGGATATGGGCTTGGACAGCACTGGGTTGAACTGCTTTCTTAATGTACACTTACACTTTATGTAAAACTCTCGTACACATATAAGTTTCTATGGGTTTGTCCCTAGTTTACCCAGACCGACACAACCTGCCAGTACTGCATCCTCACAATTGTTCTCAGGTTTAACCCATTAGTGTAGCCACTGTTCAATCCATCTAATTAAGGGTCTTCCTCTTTTTTGCTGGTTCTAAACTTTATGACGCATGATGTCCTTCTCCAGGGACTGATCTCTCTTGATAGCATATCTGAAGGACATGAGAAAAAGTCTCCCCATCCTTGCCTCTATGGAGTATTCTGGCTGCATTTCTTCCAAAGCAGATGTATTTGTTCTTTTGCAGTTCATGGTACTTACAATATTCTTTACCAACACCATAGTTCAAATGCATTGATCTATCTTCGGCCTTCCTTATACAATGTTCAACTTTCACATACAAATGCAGGAATTAAAAATACCATGGTTTGATTAAGGCACACCTTAGTCTTCAAAATTACTTCGCTTTTCAAAACATTAAAGAGGTCTCATGCAGAGAATTTACCCAATGCAATGTATCCTTTGATCTTTTTGAAGGCAGCCTCCATGAACATTGATTGTGGATTCAAGCAAGATGAAATCCTTGACAACTTCAATCTTTTCATTCCATATTTCACAAACTTCTTGCTTGTGAAATGTATGTGTTTCATTTTTTTCTTTGGTCTTTGTCTATATAAATACATAATTTAAGTCTTTACATTTCTAGTATATATATTTTATTTTTTCACTTAGCACTGTATTATAATGATATATATGCTTTTACGTAGCCTGTATATCTCATAATTTATTCATGACATAATAATCATTTGAATAGTTCATTATATAGTAGTAAGTCATTTTTTAAATTGAAGACATTAAACTTTGTCTTGTAACTTTTGTGATTATGGACAATGCAAAAATGTTTGAAACTATATTGTCATTGGGTATTTTCCAGTCATTTCCAATTCATCGTGACCCTGTGTGAAACTCTGTCCTATCCTGAGCCATCCTCCCACTTCCTGTTGAGGGTCGTCCTCTTTTTCAGTGCCCCCTCCACTTTACCAAACATGATGTCCTTTTCTGGGGAATTGAAAAGGCTATCTATGAGTATGTATCTGTTGTCTCTCTATGAAATATAAGAGAAATTCTGGGAAAATGTAACATATTTTTTGTGGCCCATAATGTTACAATTCTTTTCAAAGTGTGTATTTCCACCTTAGCTATGTAATTATTTTGTAATACTTATGCTTGATTAAGCCTGAATCTTTTAAAATTCACTGATTTAGTTATTGTAAGTGATTGATATTATTTCAATAGATTTGTTTTCAATGGTTACCTTGCTATTAATGATACTGTAATAATAGAAACTATCATTCTATTTAGTTATTTTATAGACTTTTAACTGATCATTGTGATTCTTCCTGTAAATATGTAATTACACATTTTCCAATGACTATGATGATGTAGGGATTTGGGTTTTATATCTGTACATTTTCATACAGCCTTTAAAAACAAAGTTTCCTAAGGTAGTTACCTGTTCTATGGTTTTTTGGCTGAGATCTTAATTCTTCCCCTAGGGTAAAAGAAGCCATGGTTTAAATTCTGGGGAATGAATGACAGATGCCCTATGGATACTTAACAGGGACTCACACTCTTTAATTAAAATGAAAATGTTCCTTCCCCACACCCTTTGAACCATAATTACATCTAAGGATTGCTATTGTATATGCTGAGACTATGCCCAGAAGACACAAATGGGTAATGATCCCCATAGACAACCAGCTCTGAAACTGAAACTAATGTTCATTCTGTCGTTGCCTTGGTTGAGTCCCTGCTGGGTTTAAGCCCAGTTTGTTGCTGCTAATTCTCTAATGACCAGAGGCAGATTGCTTAATACTGTTATATTTGATATTCCACTGGGAAAAAAATGAGGATGATTTTAAAATCCTAGTACCTTTATATATTGTTTTGAAATATCTACAATATTTAAAATAGCACAGGCTTCTTTGTGCCACAAGCATAACATCACGTAACCTCTGCCTTCCTATTGTTGTATAACATTATAGAAGAGAGCTCTTATTGAGTTTCTGGTTGCTGTGGAGCCATTTTTTTTTAATCAATTTATTGAGGCTCATACAATTCATCACAATACATAGATCAATTGTGTAAAGCACATCTATACATTTGCTGCCCTCATTATTCCCAAAATTCGCTTTCCTCTTGGGTTCCCGGAATCAGCTCATTTTCCTTTTCCCTCCTCCCCCATGCACCCTTGATAATTTATAAATTATTATTATATCTTATATTACACTGCCTGGCATCTCCTTCACCTACCCCTCTGCTGCCCGTCCCCCAGAGAGGAGGTTATACGTAGCTCCCTGTGATCAATTCCCCCTTTCTACACCTCCCTTCCCTCCTGGTTTCACCACTGTCACCCCTGGTCCTGAGAGGCTCATCTGTCCTGGATTCCCTGCGTTTCCAATTCCCATCTGTACCGCTGTGCATCATCTGGTCTAACCAGGTCTGCAAGGCAGAATTGGGGTCCTGGTAGTTGGGGGGAGGAAGAGTTTAAGAACTAGAGGAAGGTTGTGGGTTTCATTATTGCTATACTGTACCCTAAGTGGCTGTGGAGCCATTTTGAATAAGGGCACTATGAAAAAAAGTAAGCATTCTTAGGAGGAATCCACTGTATTTTATGGGACAAGTCACAGTTGCCAAAAGGTGTTACTAAGGCCATGGGTTGGAAATAGCAGGAGATGAATAGCTTTTGCAGATAAATATAAAAGGGGTCTGCAAGCAATTGAAGTTAGAAGACAATAGAGTTTTTTCATAGTTTTTGAAGTACCTATGTAAAAGCTTTCATCATTTCTCTCTGTCCAGAAATTACTGAAGAAGAAGACAATAATAAGAGGATTCTGAAGATGTATAACCTTGTTACATTAATCTGTACTTTTTTTTGTTTGCACTTATTATGCATTGAATCGTGTTCCCCAGAAACATGAATTGTAAATGCTCTTAAACGTGTGTTTACAATCTCACTTGGAAATGGGTTTTCTTTGTTATGCTACTGATGTAGTACTACTGTAAATTGTATGTTAAGTGCATCTCTTTTGATATATAATGGCAGATTAACTAAGCAGCAAGAAAACGTAGATGGAGAGACAGATGCCATACCACATAAGATCGCCAGGAATCAAGAATCAGAAGCTGAAAAGCGACAAGCACCTTGCCCCAGAGTCAGCAGAGAGAAAGCCTTTTCCTAGACCTGATATGTTAAATTCAGACTTTCACCCTCCTATGCTGTTAGAAACGTGATGTTTGTTGTTTAAAATCACCTATGTGTTGTATTTCTTTTATAGAGTTTTGTTGTTGTCAGGTGCTTAGAAATTGGTTCCCACTCATAACAAACCTATGTACAACAGAACAAAACCACCCTGTCCTCAACCATCCTCCCAACATTCTGATGGTCAAGTCCATTGTTGCAGCCACTGTGTCAATCTATCTGGTCAAAGGCAATCCTCTTGTCCACTGCTCCTCCACCTTGCCAGGGATTGGTCTCTCCTGATAACATGTCCAAAGTACATGAGATGAAGCATTGTCATCCTTGCTCCTAAGGAGCCCTCTGTTCTGGCCGTACTGCTTCATTTGGCAGCATGTGCTACTTTTAATATTCTTCATCAATGCCACAGCTCAAATGAATTGATTTTTCTCCAGTCGGCCTTATTCAATATCGAACTTTCACATATTTATGAGGCAATTGAAAGCACCACAGCTTAAGTCAGTAACACATCAATCCTCAAAATAACCTCTTGGCTTTTCAACACTTTAAAGGGGACTTGTGAAGCAGACTTCCCCAAGAAATATTTCATGTGATCTCTTAACTGCAGCGTCCAAGAACATTGATTGTGGATCAATGATGATAATCTACATCATCATCAATATGAAATCTTAATGACTTCAATCTGTTCTCCATTTATCACCAGATTACCTATTAGTCCACTTGGGGGGACTTTGGTCTTCTTTACAGTGAGCTGTAATCCGTGATGAGAGCTGCAAACCTTCAAGTCTTGCTCACGTTCAGCAAGCAAGGCTGTGTCATCAGCATATCACAGGTTGTTGTTGTTACTAAGCCTTCTTCTTCAGATAATTCAGCATCTATATTTATTTTGCCAGCATACAGACTGGATAAATACGATGATAGGGTACAACCCTGACACACCATTCCTTATTTGAAGCCATGCAGCCTTATTTTATTCCCACAACCGCCTCTTGCTCCATGTTCAGCCCCTGCATAGACACGATGACATTTTCTGGAAGTTCTTTGAAGGCTATACTTAGTTTGTTAAGATTCACAAAGTCAATTGTCTTTGCATAGTCAATAAAACGCAAGTAAACAATTGTCTGGTATTCTCTGTTTTCAACTGAGATTCATCTGAAGTCAGCAATGGTGCCCCTTGTTCCATGTCTTCTTCTGCATCTGGCTTGACACTCTTGCAGCTCCTGTTAATGTACTGCTTCAACCACTGTTGGAATATCTTCAGCAAAATTTTACTTTCATGTGATATCCGTGATATTGTTCTGGAATTTGCACATACTGTTGGATCACCTTCCTTTGGAAAGGGTATTAGTCTGGATCTTTTCCAGTCAAAAAGCTGTCTTCCAAATTTCCTGGCATAGACAAGTGAGTGCTTCCAGTGCTTCGTCAGCTTGTTGAAACATTTCAATTGCTATTCTATCAATTTCTAGAGCCTTGAATTTAGCTATTTAGCTGTCAGTGCAGCTTGGACTTCTTCCTTCAGTACCATTGGCTCTTGCTCACATTCTATCTCATTCTTGCAATGGCTGAATGTTGACATTTCTTTCTGTACAGTAACTCTGTGTATTTTTCCCATCTTATTTTGATGGGTCCTGATTTGTTCAATATTTTGCTCACTGAATCTTTCAATATTTTAACTCCAGACTGGATTTCCTTCTTTGGTTTTTTTCAAGTTCAGCTGCACTGAACATTTTTCCACTTTGGTTTTCTGACTCTAAGTCATTGTATATCTCATTATAAGAGTTTACTTTGTCTTCTTGAGCTGCACTGTACATTTTTCTGTTCAGTCTTTGATTTCCTTGTCTTCCATTTATATTAATTACTCTTCATTTAAGAGTAAGTATCTGAGTTTCATCTACACCCACTTTGATCTTTTTCCTATTCTTTTGTCCTTTTAGTGTTAGTTTGCTTTTTCATATATGATGATCTTCATGTCATCTGATAGCTCATTAGGCCTTCTGTTGTTAGTGAGTAATGTAACAAATCTGTTCATGAGATGCTCTTAATATTCAGGTGGGATGTCTTCAATACTATATTTTGCTCTCTTGGACTTGTTTTCATTTTGTTCCACTTCTACGTCTGTGCTGACATATGAACAATTGGTCGTCTGTTCCACAGTCAGCCTTTGGCCAGTTTTATCTGCTGATATTGAGCTTCTCTGTTGTCTCTTCTAATAGTTGTAGTCAATTTGGTCTTGTTTTGGTGTATTTCAGCTGGAGAGATCCATCATATCACTATTTGTGTTATTGAAAAAAGTGTATTTGCTATGAAGAAGTCATTGGTTTTGCAAAATTTCATCACGGGAGCTCCAGCTTAGTATCTATCTATCACCATGACCACATTTTCCTTCCTCTTTGTTTCCAACTTTCACATTCCAATCACCGATAATTAGCAATGCATCTTAATTTCCTGTTTGACCAATTTCAAACCTTGGTGGAATTTTCAATTTCTACATCATGAGCATTAATGGTTGGTACATAAATTTGAATATTAGTTGGGTTGATTGGGTTTACTTGTATGTAGGTAGACATTATGCTACCACAGAAAGCATTGCACTTTAAGATAGCTCTTGAATGTTCTTTTTGAATATAAATGAAACACTATTCCTCTTGATTTTATCATGCCCAACACTGTAAACCATATGATGTTCTGGTTGAAAATTGCCAACATCAGTCCATATTGATTTTTATGTGTTCTGTTTCATTTTTAACAACTTCCAGTGTTCCTAGATTCATACTTTGTACATTCCAAGATCCAATTATTAATTGCTATTTGTAGCTGTTTCTCCTCATTTTGAGTTGTGCCCTATCAGCAAAGAGAGGTCTCTAAGGCCTTACTTCCAAAGGTTTTACTTCATCTGTGTCATTTTGCTGGACTCTATATTGAGAAGGCAGCTCTTTCTCAGCCATATTTTGAGTGCCCTCTGACCTGAGGGACTTATCTTCTGGCAATATCATTGGCAATGCTCTCCTTCTGTTCATTTGATTTTCAGTAACTTACAATGTTCCAATGCTAAATACAGTGGGGTTTTTTGCGACATCATTCCTCAGACATGAGCAATCTATTCCTTCTTTGTAGTGTTTTCTTAGTCTGTGAGTTCTGCTGAAGCTTGATCACTATGGGTGACCCTGCTGGTATTTGAAATACCAGTAACATAGCTTTTGGCATCACAGCAAGACACAAGACACTACCATACTGGCAGCACGTTTTGGTGTGTTATAGTAGGACTAGAAAATTGTAGCAGATCTTAGCAGCCTTGTCCAGTTATTTTTATTCCAACCTTGTCCCACAAAATAATAGGAATCCCCAGGAGTGCTGGCCAGTATATATCAAGTAAAGGGCACAATTCTGTAAATTATAGAGACCTTTACTTGACAGCAATGTTAATAATTTCCCGTGAATACCTATGAGCAAGGAATTTTCAAGGACTGGCTGGCCACTGTTATTTCCTCCAACATTCTGAAGAAGTACAAAAATGAGCAAGTTACCTTACATTAGTGGTTCTCAATGGTGAAGATGTATCAAATCGATAACCTACTAAATGGCAAACTGCTTGCCCTGTTCCTAGAGTTTCTGACTGAGAATGTCTGAATTGGGAGCCAAGAATTTTTGTTTTAACAAATTCTCTGGTAATGCCAATGATGTCACTTACGTGTGGATCACATTTTATGCCTCACTGTCCTATAGATATTCTATGATGAGAATTTTAATAAAGAAGCAGTCTGATGAAGCTACGTCAAAGTTTTGATTCTAAAACAGGCCAAGGACGTAGCAATCCCAAATCATGCTCTTTCACAAATTAGTGCATTTGTTCATCATGTGCAGAGAAAGAGTGTGGCCATACTCAAGAGCTATCGATTTTAAAAGAATTCAGTACACAAGCTCTAACATGAATCCATCATATCTTCTTCTCACACTGAATGTTATACATTTTATTGAATTAACTCTGCAGGGCATCAATGCCCAGTTATTAGTGAAAGTATTGAATTTCTCATTTCAATTATTTTCCCCCTAATCTCAAAACCATAAATGTTTCCTTTTGTACTTTTAAGTAATATGTGTTGTATATCCTTTGGCATATCTGTGTTGCTGCAACTTTCCTCATTCTTAATTATAATAATCTGGATTCTGGAAAAATTATACACAATATACTTCATTGATTTCAAAAATATTTAATGTTTGGTTCATCATTTTGAAAATCAGTTCAGTGCTACAGAAACTCCCAGAATAATATAAGACTGACAAAACGTGTCTGTCCAATTTTATATTTGGGAGACAAGGGGGGGAAAAAAAGAAAAGAAAATCAGATGTGTGTATTTTGTGAGTTCTATTTTTGTGGTTTTGCTGTTGTTTTCTTTATATGACTGTCATATTTCTGCAGCATGCAAACTCGGTGTTTAATTTAAACTTATATATTTCATATTCTAGATGTCTATCAGGTCTAGTTCTTTTTCCCTTTGGCATATAGTATTTTATCTTTCCTGCTGTTCCTCCAAAGCATATTTTTATGCTTACTATTGGTCTTATTGTAACTCCTTTCCACAGCTTTTCATGAAGTTAGTAAGAAACTAAAAATGAACGCAGTACCTGTATTTTAGAGGCTCCTCCACCCAATTTCATCAATTTGAGAGAAGTATCTGTCACATTACTAATTAGTCTTATCTAGGAAATAGGATTATTTGGCAAAGCCCATTATTTTTTAACCAGCTTTACTGACATTGAGAATACAATTCTTTCTTTCGCTTTGATTGAACTGGTCAATCAATTTACAAATAACAGAATACAATTGGAAGCAAAACCTAATTCCAGTGATAAATCACTGAAACATGTTGTTTTCAATTCCAGGTATCTGTTAATAACCCCAAGCCATGTTTACTAAATTTTTAATGATAATTTAATTCAAGTAGCAATTATTTCTAAAATACAATTTTAGTCGCAAAGCCCCAAAGCAAGGAGCACTTCATATTTAAATATATGGGTATGCTTTGTATAGAATTTTAAAATATATGTCCATTATTTTAGCAACCTATACAATAGCATCAAATAACTACCCATTTGTTTTATTTTTATTACTTTATTTTGTTTTCTTTGTTTGGTTTATCCATCCTAGATCTGACATGCTTTATGTCAGATAAACGTTAAGAGTAGTAAATAGAACATAGTGAATTAGTTTTAATTAGGCAAGAGGTCATGATATTATTTTATATTTTAATTTGAAGGGGTTTTATATTTTCCAAAAGGTTTCAGGAACTGTACAAATGTCCCCATATACCCAAGTATTTTATATATATACATATGTGCTATATATATAATATTGTTCTACCTCAAGCATAACATCTATATGTATGTATATATGTGTGTGTGTGAATGTATATATACAAATATTGGGGAATGAAATATATAGTATATTCTCATTATCAAGTTGTATAGGTATGTGATGTGTTGTCCATTACCATCAAAATCCTTTTATAATGTGTTAGAAACAAAAATTATAGATACTTATATTTTCAAAGTTTTATATAAAGAGTAAGTATACATTCAGAAAGCATCCCACCCCAGCGCTGTCCAAGCCCATAAGTCCAACATTAGCCCATATGTCCAACACCGATCTACAAAGTCCTCCTCAATCTCACAAAACACACTCAATAAGCTGAATGCAGGAGGAAAGCTGAATCAGTGAGCATGTAAGCATCTCAGTGCTGGCAGGGGTCTCCACTTGGCTTCTCCAGCACCCAGGGCTGCATCAGCGTAGGTCCATGGGGCTTCTCTTCAGGGATGTCTCACAGGAAGTGATCCTTGCCAACTAAGGCAAATGCACACTGGTCCGACCATCCGAGAACAAGAGACAAGAATGGCGAGGCTCGCCGAGCCATTTATATCTCTGCCCTTCAATTAATCCCACATGTGTTCATTGGCCAGGTTGGTACGATAAACCTTAACTATCACATATGTATTTCTCCCAAATAAAGATAGTCTTACTCATAACATCTCTTTCTTCATTCTAATCATTAAGTCAACAGGAATAGCATACTGCCATTCAAATAACAGAACCCAGTTTAAAATCTAGCTACCCAATGATCTCTTAGGCTGAGATGTCTAGAGTGAGATGCATGTATATATTAAAAAGGGCTTTATGTCAAGAAGTAATTCCATATCAAGACAGCATTCCGGCTCAGTGCCACTCAAGTGTCTAAGTCTGATACCAATCCATTAATATCTCTTCAGACTCATGTAGCTGCAGGCCAGTGACACAGAAAAGTGAAGAAAGAAGAGCACAGGCTGGTGGGTGCAAAGTTGTGTGGATCCAAGGCTGGGCACTGACAGCTCTCAGGGTCAGGCAGCACACATGAGGTTGCCCCTGGAGGCAGGCAGAGTCCCAGCAAACAAGAAGATGGAGGGACAGAGAGAGAAAATCCCTTGAAGATCTTGTTCTTATATAAGATGTATGCCATCAAGGGTGTGTCACGAGGCTGCAATTTAATTGACAGGTTTGACTCCGCCCCTCACCAGTTGACATAATCCCTAACCAAAACAAGCTGTTGCACACACAGAGCAACAACATACAGAATCCCAAATGTATCAATGTCACTAACTCACAGGGACCCTACAGGGTTGGGTAGAATGGCCTTGTGGGTTTAAGTCACTGTAACTGTTTACAGTAGGAAGCCTCGGCTTTCTCTCAAGAAGCAGAGGCGGTTTCACCTTGAGTTAGAACCCGCCCTATGGCTGCGAGTTTGGTTTTGAGTCCATATGTACTAAAGCAAAACAAACAAACAAACCAGACGTGTTCACATGTCTACCTTCAATTCTAAGCCAGGACCTTAGAGTTCTTTTTGCCCTGATAAATTCCTTCCTGGGTCACCTCATTCTCAATATATTGACTTGTGGTTTTTTGTTTGTTTTCGGGTGTGTGTTTTAAGCTCTGGCAGCCTCACTGGAATAGCCTCCAATGTCAGGCCTCTTCTCATGACCCTGTGTACAACTGTCACCCCTTCATAGCCATTCATCCTCCAGTTGTTTCCACAAACCCCACTCCCCTGATATTCCCTGACCTTTAGTGAAGGCTAACGCCTCTCTCTACAGCTCCACGCTGCCCGACCACTGCTTCTCCAGCCATTGGGCATGCCGTCATCTTTGTGCACGTCTCCATCTCCCTGTCATTCCCTGTATTCTGGAATTTGTAGCATCACTACATTTTATTAGGTACAGCGAAGAACACTGACGTATTTTTGGAAAATATCCTATATTATGAGTATTGATGCCACTCTTCTGGGTAAAATAAAGAAATCTCAGAAACAGGAACAGAGAGAACCTAATAGCCATCAAGAAAGAAGAGCCACCAGTGGAATGTATGTGCGATGCCTGTCTGAAGTGGCGGCGGCAACAGAGACACTAGTGGCCGCAGTGCCAAGACCCTAAAGCAGGACAGAAGAGCGACATGGGGACGATGAGGGAGAGTGGCAGAGCAGGAGGTGGGTTTCCCAGGCCATGGAGCAAGGTAAAGGCCTATGGAACTTGTAGCTGCAAGGCTGAAGACCAGAGAGAAAATTGGCTGCTTTTTTCAGGAGAGGTGTTGCTGGGGAACTGAGACTGTTTTATTTTATTTTTTATCATTTTATTAGGGGCTCATACAACTCTTATCACAGTCCACACATACATCAATTGCGTAAAGCACATTTGTACATTCATTGCCCTCATCATTCTTAAACATTTGCTCTCCACTTAAGCCCCTGGCATCAGGTCCTCCTTTTTTCCCCTCGCTCCCTGGTCCCCCCTCCTTTATGACCCTTGATAATTTATAAATAAATTATTTTGTCATATCTTGCACTGTCCGACGTCTCCCCTCACCCACTTTTCTGTTGTCCATCCCCCAGGAAGGAGGTCACATGTAGATCCTTGTAATCGGTTCCCCCTTTCCAACCCACTCTCCCTCTGATCCTGATTTGTGGTAACTTGTTAACTTCCCACATAAACCACCATGAGACTGTATATTGTCTGTGAGTTCTGTGTCGCATTGCAACAGATTCTTACACTCAGGACAGAAGTAGAGTGCCGTAGGAAGAGTTAAACTGGATGATGGGGGAGGCCTGTCTGACCTCTGTAGTGGCAAATGGCTTTGGGCTACTGTGGATTTGGAGTCTCCTTCTCCTTTGGAAGGACTAAGGAGGTCCGACTTGGCTCCCATGCCATTTCCTACGTACTGTAGAGGCAGATATCACTTCAACAGGCTGAAGAATTAAAGTTCATCTACATATAACACAACAGTTATCGTTCAGGAGAATTTAGAAATGTTAAGACATTCAGTTTCTAGCATTACCCTCCCCCAAGTTAGCAACTACTTTCTGCTACCCTAACCCATGCTAGAGTAGCAAGTCCTCATTGATTGCCTATCAGAAGCATAAACACTGACAGCTCTGAAACCTTCTATCTAGATTATAATTCAATGGACAGGAAACAAACATTCTCACAACTAGACCAATGGACAAAACATAATAGAGAACAGATTGACATTGTTAAATATTTCATTTTACTTGGAGCTATAATCAATACTCATGAAAGAAGAAATCAAAAAAACAAGACATGTGTTGAATTGAATTGGGTAAATCTATTGCATAAGACCTCTTTAAAGGATTTAAGAGTAAAATGACCACTTTGAGGTCTAAGGTGTTTCTGACCCAAGCCATGGTGTTTTTCATCACACTGTATGCATGTGGAAGCTGGACAATGAATAAGGAGGACTGCAGAAGAGTTGATTTATTTGAATTGCGGTGTTGGTGAAGAATATTGACAGTAGAGTGAACTGCCAGGAGAACAAACAGATCTGTCTTGGAAGAAGGACAGCCAGAGTGCTCCCTAGGGGCAAGAATGACAATACTCCTCTTCAAAGACTTTGAACGTGCTATCAGGAGAGACCAAGCCCTCAAAAAGTCATTACGCTTGTCAGGTAGATGAACAGTGAGAAAGAGGAAAACCCTTAACAGGATGTATGGCCCCAGTGGCTACAACAATGAGCTCAAAGATCATACCAACTGTATGGATGGTGGAGGACCAGGTCATGGTTCATTGGGTTGTCCATTGGGTCCCTATGTTTCAGAGCTAGGTGCCAACTGACAATAGTAACTACCATGACATCTTCTTGGAAAACCTCCATTGCATTGTCTTCTTTGCCACAACTGGTAAAGAATAAAGAAATCAGACTGTTTCCAACATAGTACAATGTAATATGGGACAATAGCATTATCCTGGAGGTGATAAAGTGATCTGTACATGTGACTTACTCAACATAATAAGGCTTGAAATGTCTACAGTGTTTTCCTGAGCTCTCTCTTGTCTTGCCCTCAGATCTCATCCTCCTTAAGTTAGTTTACTAATGCTCACTGCCAAAACCTACTGCTATCTGCCTTAAAATAACACAAAAACATCATATTATATTTCTGGAGATCAGAAATCTAACCTGAATCTCACTGGGCTAAAATCAATGAATGTATCATTTCTTTACTCTCTCAAAGCAAAGTGTATGTGATGTCTCTGCTTCAACTTCAGCTTATCTGGCATTTATGCCCCATGTGAAAGGTCTCAAAACTCCGGTCCTAGTCGCTTTTTCTTCAGACTTGGTGAAGACGTACAAAAGAGTGCTCAGTGTGTTTTAACTCTGCATTTGGGTTCCCCAGACATGTTACATCAACATCCCAGCACACATCTTGTCTTTAAAACTGTCAGCTTCAGCTGTTAGCTTCATACCCACAGCTGTGGCTTCTCAATGCTCTCCCTGCCTTTGCCAAATATGGAAGCAGGGAAAGTTTCTTTTCCTTCTATAAGGAGTTTGTCACTTTGTAGATTTGCTTTTCATTTTCTTAGCCATTTCAGTTCTCTGATAGAATATGTAAAACTAAGATATTGTTGGTCCTCTCAATGTTGTTGTTGGTAGGTGCCATAGAGTTGGCTATCTGTGTACAACAGAACGAAACGCTGCCAGGGCCTGTGCCATCCACACAGTTCTGATATTTGATCCCAGGTTTGCACCCATGGTGTCGATCCCTCACTGCCACTGCACTTTATTGAGTACACTGTTCTAATGCAGGCACTGATCTCTTCTGATCACATGTCCAAAGTATATGAAACAAAGTCTCATCACTTTTGCCTCTAACTAGCATTTCGGCTGTACTTCTTCCAAAACAGATCTGATGGTCATTTGACCTTCATAGTATTTTCCACATTCCTCCCCAAGACAATAGTGAAAATGCCTCCATTTTTCTTGTGTTCCTATTCCAGTCTACTTTCACAGGCATGTGAGATCATTGAAAATAATATGGCTTAGGTCAGGTACACATTAGTCTTCAAAGTAAGCTCTCAGAGCAAACTCACTGCCACTGAGTCGATACTGACTCGTCATTAATGTGTAGGACAGGGTAGAAGTGCCCCTGTGGTTAGAGATGGTAATTCTTTATGGGTAGAGAGAGCCTTATCTTTTTCCCTCGGAGCCACGGCTTGAACTGCTGACCTTGTGGTTAGCAGCCCAATGTGCAACCACAACACCACCAGGGCTCCTTAGTCCTCAAAGTAACATCCTTGTTTTTCAACTTTAAAGACCACTTTAAAGAGGTCTTGTGGAGCAGATTTACATAATGAAATATATCTTTTGCTCTCTTAATTGCTGCTTCCATGAGCATTGATTGTAGATCCAAGGAAGATTAAATCATTGACAATTTCAACCTTTTCTCCATTCATCCTGTTGTGACATATTGATCCAGTTGTGAGGATTTTGCTCCTCTTTATATTGAGTTGTAATCCATCCTGAAGGCTGCATTCCTTGTTCTTCATCAGCAAGTCCTTTAAGTCCTCCTCACTTTCAGCAAGCAAGGTTGTGCCATCTGCATATTGAAGGTTGTTAATAAGCCTTCTTCCAGTCTTGAGGCTGCATTCTTCTTCAGATATTCAGCTGCTCTGATTATTTGCTCAGTGTATATATTGAATAAATATGGTGAGAAGACACATCCCCGACACATTCTTAGTTTTAAACCAGGCAGCACTCCACCATTCTCGTCTCACAATTGCATCTTGATCCAAGTACCGGTTCCTTATGAGCAAAATTAAGTGTTCTGGAATTCTCACTCTTTTGGAGGCTATCCACAGTTTATGATGATCCTCACAATCACGTGCCTTAGCATAGTCAATGCAACAAAGGGAAGTATCTCTGGTATTCGCTACTCTTAACCAAGATCTAACTGACATCAATCATGTGCCACGCCCCCTTCGAAAACCAGCCCGGACTCCTGGCAGCTCATCTTGCTGTCAATGTACTGCTACAACTGGTATTGAATGGTCTTCAGCAACAATGTACTTATATGTGATATCAGTGGCAAAGTTCTACATTTTCCCATCTGTTGGGTCACTTCTCTTTAGAATGGGTACAAATACAGATCTTATCTACTCGGTTGGCCAAGTAGCTGTCTTCCAACTTTCTTGATATAGATGAGTGAGTGCTTCCAGTGCTTCATTAGCTGTTGAAACCTTTCTATTGCTATCCCAGCAATTCCTGGGGCCTTGATTTTGGTTTATGCTTTCAGTGTGACTTGTTTTTTCCTTTCAGTACCATTGTTTCTTGCTCATACGCTACCTCTTGAAATGGTTAAATGTAAACTAGTTATTTGGGGGTATAAAACTGTATTTATTTATTCATCTTGTTATGAATGCTTTCGGCACCATTCAGTATTTCCCCATGCAATCTGTCAACATTGCAACTCGAGGCTAGAATTTTCTCTTGAGTTCTTTCAGTTTCAGATATGCTGAGCATGTTCTTGGTTTTCTAACTGTAGGTCTTTGAATATTCCATTAAAATATTTTACTTTGACTTCTCTAGCTGCCCTTTGAAATTTTGTGTTCAATTCTTTGACTCCATTTCTTCCCCTTGCCTTAGCAACTATACAATTAAGAGCAGGTTTCAGTCTTGGCTGATATCCACTTTGATCTTTCCTGTCTTTTAATGGCATTTTGCCTTCTGTGTGTATGATGTTTTTGAGGTCATTCCACAGCTCATGGGGTCTTCTTTAATTAGTGTTTAATGCACCACATCTGTTCTTGAGATGTTCTCAAAATTCAAGTGGGATATACTCAAGGTCATATTCTGTCTCTCCTGCACTTGACCAGGAGTTGAGAATAGTGAAGAATACCAGGTTGAGTTCTGGCTCAACCTGAACTTACGTATGAGCAATTGATGCTCTACTACACAGTCAGTCACTGGCCTGATTTCAGCTGCTGATGTTGATGTTGAATTTCTCCATTGCCTCTTTCTACAGATGTAGTCAATGTGATTTCCGTGTCTTCTCTCTGGAGAAGTACATGTGGTAGTTGCATAATTTCATGTCAACTTGAGGATATATAAAAGTGTAGGGGTGGTATTCAACCTGTCATTCAGGTCACAGTCTGATGGTGCCTCCTTGTGGGCATGGCCTTCTCATAAGAAGGGCCCTGGGAACCTCTCCCTCTTTCCCTGCCTTCACCTTCCTGCTGGGGACCCCTGGTTGCAATCAGAGCCCTGGAGATGCATCTACTCTAATTGGATCCACAAATGCACCCATGAACCTATGATATCCCTGCATTCTGCATCATTGCATGGGTCTGAAGAGGGGGCTGTGGACTAGTATCAGACTAATGGACTTGAGTTCGGCTGGGCTGGGGTGTTTATAATTACTTCTTGATATAAAGCTCATTCTTACACATATATGAGTTTCACTGAATTTGTTTCTCTAGTCAACCCAGCCTAACACAGCTGCCTTTTGTATTGTTGGAAAAAGGGAATTTACTATAAAGAAGTTGCGATTCTTGCAGAATTCGGTTTCTAACATTGTTTCTACCATGAAGATCGTATATTCCAACTACTATTCCTTCTTCTTTGTTCCCAACTTCATCTTCAAATCAACAATAATTACCAATGCATCGTGATTGACTATTTGATCAATTTCAGACAGAAGATGTTGGTATAATTCTCCAATATTTCTATCACTAGCTTCAGTGGCTAGCGCATACATTCGATTAATTATTGTATTTATTGAATTTCCTAGTATGGAGATAGACATTATCCTATCACAAACAAGACTACTTCAAGATAGATCTTGATTTTTTTATAATGAATGTAAAGCCAGTCCTCTTAATTGTGTCATTCCCTGAATAGTAAACCATATAGTTTTCTGATTCAAAATGGCCAATAGCAATTCATTTCAGTTCACTAGCACCTAGAATATTGATCTTTATAAGTTCCATTTCATTTTTAATGACTTCCAATTTTCCTCGATTCATACTTCATACATTCCAAGTTCTACTTTTGAATTGATGTTTGCAGGTGTTTTTTCTCATTAATAGTGGTGTCTCATCGGCAAATTAAGGCTTTACTCCATCTATATCATAATGGTCAACTCTACTTTGAGAAGGCAGTTCTTACTCAGTCATATTTGAGTGCCTTCCAAACTGAGGGGTTAATCTTCTGGCACTATCTCTGACATCGCTCAACTTCTGTTCATTAACTTTTCAGTAACTGACAACTTTTTTCATTGCTATTCATAGTGTTTTCAGTGGGCAATTCTTCTGAACTGGAAAGCCTATTCCTTTTTGTTGTCTGTTTTTGGTATGGAAGCTCTACTAATACCTTTTCATTTGGGGTTCCCCTGCTGGTACTTGAAATACCAGGCACAGAGTGTTTAGCATGAAAGCAATACAAAAGCCACCACAGTATGTAAACTGACAGAGAATTGGTGGCTACCATTTATAGGAAGGAAATAATATTCTCTCTTGTGTTTTTATATATCAGTCTCAGAAGAAACAGGAATCTATAACTTTAGTGGAATCCTTGAAAGGTAAGGTGAAGTCAACTAACATCTGCACCACACACTAAATTACTACCTAGGATTAGATACAGGATTTTATTTGCATAAATGGGTGTTAAATTATTGGATACAAGGTGAAGAAAAAAGCAGAGTTTACACAATCTTGATTTGACTGTTTCATTGGACCTCACCATAAAATAAAGTTTTAAAAATTCTAGAAGCTTAGCTGAAGATGCTTGGTTCAAAGTTCCATAGAAACTACTGCTAATCATAAAGTGGGCTGTCCGCATCCACCATTTGTTCTGACGGAGAAAGAAAAGGCTGTCTGCTCCTGTAAAGATTTAGTCTCAGAATCCCTAGAGAGTGTCTCTATGGGTTTGAATTTACTTGGTGGCAGTGGGTGTTTCAGTGAGGAGGGGGAGTAGGACATTTCTGAGTAAGATGCTGGCTGTACAGCGATATCTATTTTATTTTATCAGCTTAAGAAGACTCCCCTGCAGCAGACTTTCATTGCAGACAAAGTGGTGGTGTGAGCATTGGGATTCCTGAGCAACCCCATGCCATCTGATATGGAGGGGATTCTTAAGGATTTTATTTTCTGAAAACTATGATTCTATTACTGACAAGACTGAGTTAGAGTGCTGGAAAAGACTGGCAGAACCCTCCTCTAGGGCTGAGAAGCTCTTGGCAGAGTTAAAACCGCAAATGCCTCAGGGCGGGGGTGGGGAGTGGCTGGATGCAGAGGCACAATTAAATGCATATTCAGTGACATAGAACACCTAGGATTTACACATTAAATTCTCACCAGCAGAAAGCAGAAAAGTCTTCCTCCTTGTGTATGTTAAAAAGATGATCGGCTTTTGTAAAGAGCTGTATGCAAAGCTGCTACTTTACTGATAATTCTCATCATAAGAAGCAGGCTCGGTTAGAGCAAATAATAATATAACTATTTATAGCAAAAGCCTGTTAGAAAGGCTCTTTCCATATAGGAATCGTCAGGAATCTGTCTAATCCTCCCTACCAGAATTTTCCCCCTAAGTAGGAATCATAGAAAAGGAGCTGACATGAGCTATTCTTTGGGAACCATCGAACACAGAATAGAGCAGACCCAGCTCAGACCTGGGGAGTGGGCGGTGGTATGCAGATGACATAATTCAGATTTATTATGCTCAAAGCTTCAGTGGCATGATGATAGTTAGGATCCTCCCTTCTGTAAAAACTCCCAGAGGAGACACACAGCCCTGACAGGAAATTAATTCTACTAATGTGCCACTAAGGTGGCAGATGGTCATAAACAAGATAACTGTGACAAATCAACAAATTACCTCCTGGGATTTAGTAAATTAGTATGCCTGCAGCTGACCCAAGGAAAAGTTCTAACACTATGACTCTCTATGGTGCCAGGGAGTGAGTGATCGGAGCACGATCCCTGGTTAAGGACATCCATCTCCTAGGAGAGATGCTAGACAGCACTGGATGCATCATGCTCTTGAGACCAAGGCCCTTGACTCGGTTAAGCTGTTGTCTGAGAAGGATAGACATCACTGGGAAAATGTCACTGTAATTAAATGTTTAGGGCCCTGAAAAACATAAGGAAAATGAAATGTTACCCAAGACCCCTCTTCCTGAATGTGTATTGTTCTCTCCTATTTCTTAAGGTAGCGATTCCAGAGTCACCAGTGAAGGGTAGTATAGTCAGGACAATACGTAATCCTAGCAAGAGGGGCTGAGAAAACTAACATGGCATCTGATCCAGTGTCTATAGATCACCCGAGTGTCTGGTAGAAAAGCAGATACTAATTCTGTATTTCTAATTAAATCCCGAGTAATGCATCTGCCACTGGCCTAAGGAATATAGTAGCAAGGTGAGAGAGTACACAGCCGAGAGAAATAATCCCAAGCTCCTAGCTAAATCTAATTGTCACATTGCTAATTTCTAGTTTGGTTTCATTTTTAAATAAAATACTGTTCCTAGTGAAAACAACTCATGCATGGTGTGTTGTCTACTGCCGGTATCTTTCTATGGTACTTAGTGCTCCTGGGTCGCCAGAACCAGGGTTTTCATCACTCCAAGGCATCATAATCACTCAAATTCTCTGAAACCATAAAAAGGTCAGGTCCAGAACTGTGCACAGCAATAGATGCAGCTCTAAGCTCTCAGCAATTCCTATGACCTGGAGCAAAATCTTTACATTCTGGAAGCTGGCTTGGAAAATTGTTGTGCACAAGTTATACATGTGGATACAATATACTAAAATATTTATACGGATTCTCAGTAACATCATCAGGCCATATGTCCCTAGAGAGTGACAAGTTTAATATGCAGGTGTGATCTGATAAGAGCCGCAGGAGATAACAAATGCCCCCAAAGATTGGATTTTTATAAAATGGAATTCCATTATTGATCTAATATATTTATTATGTATACATATGTATTTATTTATAAGTTAGCGGCCAATGTGCACCTAACTTATTATGTTAACAAATCAGGATTTCTGTATAGGTGGCTCCTGCAGATGCTAATTTTTGGTGGCACAGTAGACAGACTGCATGCCAACAGTTCCTAGAGTAGGCATTAACAAATAACACCAGCTTCTTCCTGTTCATTAACTTTGAACCTTTGAAGCTCATTTGGGTCAAGTTTGTTTGAATAAATTTTTTTAAAAAAACAGTTAAATATTCAGAAGCATCCCTGGTGATAAATGATGAGGGAAAAGGTAACTATCACAATTTTAATTTTTGAGATGTCCTTCAAATGTACACATATATACATATTCATATGTATAAATTATGTATGTATACATCCATATGAATACACACAATCGTAACTTAACATCTGCATTTGTTGCCATCAGCTGGACTCTGAACAGAACAGAGTTCCAGCTGGTTTTCCATGGTCGTCACTTTTGGGAAGTGGACCACCAGGACTTTCTTCTAAGACGTCTGTAGGTGAATTTTAGCCAGCAATCTTTCAATTAGTAGCTAAACTATCAACCAATGGAAGCTCTCAGGGTGGCTCCCTCAATATCTCTCTCATATACATGTATATCTGTAAAGTAGCATTCAGTGACAGTAAGAAAGAGACAGCCACACGTTAAAAAATTATGCAGACTGGAGTCTTAGTGAGCTCTTCCAATTTCTAAAAGTTATCTGTAACTCAGGTTAAAGAAAGATTTTAAGACTCTAACTCATTGATCAATATAATTTTATTAATTGAAGAAATAGCATCATGTGGCCAGCTTTGTCTTTTGCCAGTTAAGAATTTTTTTAAAATCATTTTATTGCGGGCTCATACAACTCTTATCACAATCAATACATACATACATTGTGTCAAGCACACTTGTACATTTGTTGCCCTCATCATTCTCAAAGCATTTGCTTTCTCCTTTAGCCCTTGGTATCAGCTCCTCATTTTCCCTCTCCCCCCCTGCCTCTTCCCTGTCCCTCATGAAGCCTTGATAATTTATAAATTATTATTATTTTGTCATATCTTACATTGTCCGATGTCTCCCTTCACCCACTTTCCTGTTGTCCATCCCCCAGGGAGGAGGTTATATGTAGATCCTTATAATTGGTTCCCCCTTTCTACCCAACGTTCCCTCCACCCTCTGGTATCGCCACTCTCACCACTGGTCCTGAAGGAATCATCTGTCCTGGATTCCCTGTGTTTCCAGTTCCTATCTGTACCAGTGTACAGCCTCTGGTCTAGCAAAATTTGTAAGGTAGAATTGGGATCATGACAGTGGGTAGGGACTGGAGGTGGAGGAAGCATTTAAGAACTAGAAGAAAGTTGTATGTTTCATCATTGCTACACTGCATCCTGACTGGCTCATCTCCTCCCCATGATCCTTCTGTAAGGGGGTGTCCAGGTCCCTACAGAAGGGTTTTGGGTCCCCAATCTGCACTCCCCCTCATTTACAATGATATGATTTTTTTGTTCTTTGATGCCTGATACCTGATCCCTTCGACACCTCCTGGTCACACAGGCCAGTGTGGGCTTTGTGGCTTCTGAGCTAAATGGCTGCTTGTTTACCTTCAAGCAAGACGCAGATGCTGTATCTTTTGATAGCTGGGCACCATCAGCTTTTTCACCACATTTGCTTATGCACCCATTTGTCTTCAGCGATCATATTGGGAAGGTGGGTACATTATTTACTGTCATCATAATTTCATAAAACAAACAGTACTATTAGAAAAAATAGGAGGCATATTCCTTGGAATGCAATCCCTTTAACCGAGTATAATTAGTTTATGGAAACTTCATGACCTATTTTTTTTCTCTCTTTTCATCATAGATCCTCTGTTTCAATTGACTTCAAGATAATTTTCTTTTCTATTTTAATCTTCATGTTCATCTGCACTACTTATTACTTAACATTTTCCAACAACATTCTCCAACTGATAAGTAAAGGATTTAAACTTATGTCTGTTTTTTCACATTCTTTGATCACCTCCTCAAAGCAAACTTTTCTCTTTTAAATCCATGGTAATGTCTATTTAGTCTCACACATACACTGCGCTTTCTGCATTCACATGGAAAATATTGATAAACTCTTACCTTTCAAGGTTCCTAACGTAAATCAAGTTTATCACTTCTAATCTATTTTTATAAAATTGTTCACTATTTCCCCATAAGTCCAGTCTGCATTATGGGAACCTAAAGGTAGAAATTTAGATACCATCATATCAATCTATTATTTTAAAAAGCAAAAGGCTTCTTTGGCTTTAGCTGATATACTTCTTGCATAAATGTCCAACTTCATTAGTCCATTATCTATCCTCACTTCCACATACTCCATTTTTTTAAGATCATTTCATTGAGGGAGCTTACTGCTCTTATAACAATCCATACATCTCGTGTATCAAGCATATTTTTATATATGTTGGCATCATAATTTTCTAAATATTTACTTTCTATTGGTTTCCTTGGTATCAACTCTTTTGTCCCTGCTTCCCCCACCTTCCCACCCTCATGAACCCTTTATAAATTATTATTATTTACATGTCTCACACCAACCATTGTCTCCCTACACCCACATTCTTGTTATGTTTCTGTTGTTCATCCACCCAGGGTGGGGTAGGGGGGTATGCATTGATCATTATAATTGGTTTTCCCTTCCACCACTCTTCTACCCACATTTCCCCTAATCCCCTGGTATCACTACTCCCATTTCTGTTCCTGAGTGGTGTATCTGAGTTGGGTTTGTGTGCCATGAGCTCTTATTTTTAACAGTGTTAATGCTCCAGTCTACCTGAAAGTGAAAGGCAGGACTGGATCATGGGGGTGAGGAAGTCTCAAAGAACCAGAGGAAAATTGTGTGCTTCTTCAGTGCTACACTGCACCCTGATTGACTCATGTGTTCCTTGTGCCCCTTCTATATGGATGTTCCATTGTCTACAGATCGGTTTTGGGTCTCTCCTACATTCCACCTCATTCTCAACAATTTGGCTTTTTGTTTTCTGGTGCCTGTTACCTGAATTCATTGACACCTCATGACTGCACAGGCTGCTGTACTTCTTCCATGTGGGCTTGTTGCTTGTCTGTTAGATGGCGGCTTGTTTAACTTCAAGCCTTTAAGACCCCAGACACTATATCTTTTGATAGCCGGGCACCATAAGCTTTCTTCATTACATTTGCTTATGCACTCAGTTTGTCTTAGTGATCATGTCAGGAGGGCAAGCATCATAGAATGCAAGGCTGTTACAACAAAGTGTTCTTTTATTGAGAGAAGGTTGAGCAGAGGCCCAGGTACGCCCACTTCCTCAATGTATTGCCATATAAATATATGTATATAGGCCAATACCTCAATTTTATGTATTAACATATTTACATATGCACACACTTATGTTTATACCTCTATCATAGCTTTGCTTCATAGATCTTTCCTCTGTGTTCTTCTATCTTCCTCATGCCCTGGCATCATGCACGCCCTTCTTCTGCCTCTTAGGACTTCCTCTCAGCTAGATTGCTATTGCTTCAACACCGCCAAGTTCCTCCAGAACCATCGGTCCTGTTGCTTTCTCTTCTTGCTTGCTTCACATGCCTATCTTATATAGGTAGGCAAAAGAACAATAACAGACAGAATATAAAAAGAAAACAAAGGATGGAAGTAAAAGAGGGAAACCAGAAAGCTAAAAAATGAAAAAGCATACATAATTCCAGGTCTGACCATTATAGCTATCTCCCCACCAGTCCTTGGGGGTTCTGGGAACTGCCCTCCTAGCCTGAAGTCTATTTTGGGTTTTCTAAGGGGCTTTGTGGCTTTGATTTGCTCCCATTGCTGATCTGTTATGTTCCCTTCTTGGTTTACCCCACTATGTTGGGGTCACACCGGACTCATCCCTAGTATTATGCCCCCAGTATTGTTATCTGTCATAGTATGCTGGGGGACATCGTGTCTTGAGCTGTTATTGGCCCTACAGGCCTCTCTTTGCCTTAGCAGCTCCATGCAAGGACATCATCCTCTGAGCTTAGTGTGACAGTGTGGTGTCTAGTCCCTCACTCTGTTTCCTTATTAGTTTGCTTTGCTGTGGGCACAGCTAGCAGGCCAGCCCCTCTCCCATCCTGTAGGTTTAGTGTTGTCCTCTCTAGCACATACTTCTAAGGAGGGGGTCAGTTTGGCTCTGATTGGGTCAGGCCCTATAGACCTCTCTGTTCATGAATTGCTCCATGTTGTTACATTGCCCTCAAGCTTTGGCACACCATGGTGGGGTCTGCACTCATTCTCCCATTTCTGTGGAAACATAAACAATAAACAATACCCCCCCCCCGGGTGGATTAATGCCCTGCTTTCCCAATGCCATCGTCTCCTTCTCCCTAACCCCTTTTCTCCCTTACCCGACCCCTTTGCCCTTCTTTTTTTGGAATGACATGTACATCCTTGGGTTTGGTTTGTCTCCCTCCCTATTGCGTGTACTTCAACACTTATAGTGTGAGATAAGAGATTTCTCTACTTTGTTGATTATACTTACCTAGGTGGACTCATGTTATACTTGTCCTTTAGTAATTGGCTAACTTTGCTTAGCATAATTTCCTCCAACTCTACCCATGAAACGATGTGTTTCATGTGATCATCAGTAATTTTTAGTGTGGCATAGTAATCCATTGTGTGTATGTGCCAGCATTTAATAATCCACTGTCTATTGATGGAAATTTAGCTTGTTCCAATTCTTTGCCATTGTGAATTATGCCACAATAAATATTAGAGCATAAACAAACTGGTCATGGTCTATTGCTTACCTCTTCTGGGTATATGCCCAGTAGAGGGAGAGCTGGGTCATAAAGTAACTCAATTTCCATTTGCTTTAATTGGTGCCAGCATGCTTTCCACAGAGGCTGTCTGGATCTACAGGACCAGCAGCAGTTGAAGAGAGTGCCTAATTCACCACTACCCCTCCAATATGTGTTGCTCTCTGATTTTCTGATTTGGGCTATCCTCAGGGTGGTAGGTGGTATATCATGGTTGTTTTAATTTGTATTTCCCTTATGGGTAGTGATTGGGAGCATTTTTTCATATTTTTATTGGCATTTGGGTCTCCTTCCTAGTGAAACCTCTGTTCAGGACTTTGGCCCATTTCCTCAGGGGGTTAATGGTTTTCTTTTTTTTTTCATGATAGGAGGGTGTTGTATATTTTAGTAATAAGCCCTTTATCTGTTGTGTCATTGCTGAAAATCCTCTCCCAGTCTGTGGGTTCTCGTATTACTCTCTTAGATACGTCTTTCAATGCACACAGGTGTTTTATCCTTACTATATCCCACTTGTCAATTCTGCTTCATCTGTGTGTGCATCCTTCCCTATGAGAGTTAGCCTATGTATCCCTGCACCAAGGTTCTTAGGTTGGTCCAGATTCCTTCGCTGATAGTCTTGATAGTTTGGGATTTTACTTCTAGGTCTGTGAACCACCTTGAGTTTGTTCTTGTGCATGGATTGAGCTAAGAGCCTGTTTCATTTTTTTACAGGTAGATAGCCATTGTTTCCAGGACCACTTGTAAATGAGGGAATCCACATCACACTTGATGCATTTTGGGCCCTTTTAGGTTGTCTATTTGCTGATGGTTTTATTTCTGGGTTTTCTGTGCTTTTTTAATTGTCTGAGTATCTGTCATTATTCCAGTACCAAGCTGTTTTGGCCACTGTGGCTGTGTAGTTGGTGTTAAAGTCAGGTCAAGCAAGCCCATCTCCTTTTTCTTGAGGAGTTATCTGCTACTCTGGGCTTCTCTCTCCTTATGAATTTGGTGGTCAGTTTTTCCAATTCTTTAAAGAAGGTTGTTGGTATTGGAATTTGGATAGCATTAAACTCATATAGTGCCTTGGGAAAGATCAACATTTTAACTATATTGAGTCTTCTGATCCACCAGCATGGGATATAATTCCATTTGACTTCAACATACTCATGTATATTTTCTACTTTGCCCTTCCCATAACTCTTAGGTTTTATACTAGAAAATCTGTCTGTGTGCAACAACGATACACGTTTTTTCAGGTTGGTAACTCCCCTCATCTTTAAGACTTAACTCATCCTGTATTTCTTGGAGGAATTGTTCTCTGATACCTTGGCTAGGCAGTCATTCCATGTCTGATTTCTTTTGATATACCTTTCTAACAATGAGAGAAGGTAAAGAAAAAAATAAGATGTTCATAGGCAATATAGAATTTCAATTCGATTGATGTCTCAACTCTATAATTTTATTAGCTCAAGCAAATTTTCAAGTTATATAAAATGTCTTAAACTTTATTTTCTTTATTTTTAAAGTTAACAATTGTATAAATCATATAATCTTTACTGATATAATATCTAAAGAATGCCACTTACATTCCTAGCATAAAGTAAATATTCAATGGCTGATAAATTTCAATGATAATTGAATCACAATTTTGAAAAAATACATATGTAGTTATTTTCATATTCTATTAAAAATGTTATGTTGCTTGTCTACTTTCCCAACTAACATACAGTATCCTTAAAGTGGATACTACACTATATTTATTTATCTCTAGATACCAAAATGAATGTAAGAATAGTCTGAATCTTGAACTTGAATGTGTAGGGACTATAGCAAAAGGAAAAACGTATTGAAGTAAGAGAGAGGCAATGAAGATTGCAAAGGACAGCTCAAGAAAATAAAGTCTTATGAAATGTGAAATGGCATGAAGTTAGAAAATCAAAATGCAAGAATATACTCAGCCTTTCTCAAGCTGAAAGATACAAAGAAAAATGCCAGCCTCAATGTGCAAAAAAAAAAAAAAAAAAGTAATATTCTCCGGAAAAAACAAATACTAAACAGAAAACTCCATACTAAATGCTGCCTTCCCGTCGATTTCAACTCATAGCAAGCCTATACTTACTAAACGACACAAGGAACACCAAAGAAATTGGAGAAATGTATAGCGTTGCTGTGTAAAAACGAAGTCATCAACTCTCAATTCTTTCAGGAGTTAGTCTGTGATCAAGACCCATGGACATGAGAGAATAGGTTCTGAAGGCATTAATGAAAAACAATGCTGCAAGAGTTGCCAGAGTACAAATTGAGATGTTTCAACAAATAGATACAATGTTGGAAATTTTGTCTATGCCAAGATTTTGGGATAACAGCTACTTGGGCAACCAAAAGGAAGATATCTATAAATGGGTCCATTGCAAAGAAAAGTGATGCAACAGGGTGTAGAATTTCTTGAATAATAACCTTAATATCACATATTTAAATTTTTGGATAAGATCATTAAAAATCAATTACAGTAGTCCATCAACAGAGAACTGCCAGCAATTCAAGCCAAAGAAGAAAAGGACATGGAATAAGGGATATTATTACTCACCTTAGATTGAATTTTACTAGAAGCAGAAAATATGAAAATGCAACCTTTGTGGACTATGCAAAAACATTTGATTGTGTGGATAATAGCAAATTATGAATACTCTTGGAAATAATGGGAATTTCAAAACACTAAATTGTGGTCATGCAGAAGTTCTACATAAATTCGGAAACAGTAGCTGGAACAGGACAAAGGATACTGTGTGGGTAGTGGCGAGGCCGGCTCCCTGTCTAGAGAAGGCTCTCTGGAGTACCCTGCTTCTTCAAATCAGATTCGCAACTCAATCTTGTGTTGTTTGAAGCTAACACACCAGAGTTGATCCTCTGGATTCTTATCAGAGACCCTCTGCTTTACAGCCACGAAGTGTATTGCCCAATGGTTTTATAGAGTGTCACCTCCTATCATCTTGCCAAATATATCACTATAATCATTAAAAAATAACTTGCTTTTAAATATTTGACAGCAAAAACCTAAAGCATAAACCATTATTTCTGAATTGTTTCTCTATAGAGACTTAAACATAAAATAAGAATTGCTATCTTGAAATGGCCCACAAGTAGAAAGGTAAAATATTTAAAGGCCAAAGCACAGCTGCAATGTGAATAAAATATTATTAGACATGTCCTTGATCTTTAGCTTTATTACAGGTTGAGGACTTTTAATTTTTAATAAAATTCATTGCAATGACAGATAAGATAGATTGTTCCCAGTGGTGGTTCACATCAAAGAAATGATAGAACATGCCTGACTACCAAACATAATGATATGATTAATTCATTGAATTAATTACTTCTTTTGTTGAATATTCATGCATTTTAACGTATTTTTTAATCCCTACAGATTACTTCTCTATAGAAAGACATATTGAAAGTAAGTTCGTCAGGATGTTTAAAAAGAAAATTAAAATAGGAGAGTAGAAAATGCCCACCCTGATAATGCTGTTTGGCATACGGTGACAAGTTGATCAAGGAGTTAAATAAATGTTTAGGATAAAAGTGGAGGGTGACAAGGATCATTAACACATTGTCAGTGAGCTTGATAGGACATTAATTGTATTATTGTTGTTTTAAAATGTTAATATAATATTAAAATGAGCCATGTTCTTTTTTGGTAAAATATTTTTATAGATTATTCAGAATTATGGCAGAGTATTTCAAGCTAAGGCGATCATTTCTTAGCAGTTCTTACTTATCTTAGCTGTTTTCCTGTTGAACAACTAACACACGCACGCACACACAAGAATGGAAATACATAAATCCAATAGCATTAGTAAGTGAATATATTGATTAATAATGTGCCTATGCTAAAAAATAAAAGGAACCTTGGTGGAGTTGTAATTACTTGTTGGATTGTGATCTGAATGTTCGACAGTTCAAAACCAGCAACGTGAGAAAGAGGGGCTTTTAATAGTGGCTTTGACCTTGTGACTCACAGCCCAATGTGTAACCATTATGCCACACGAGCTGTTGAGGGTTTCTAGTACTATAAATATATATATGGGAGTAGACACTTCATCTTTCTCCTGCTGATTAACTAGCGGTCTAAAGCTGCCAATCTTGTGGTTAGTAGCCAACATTTAACTCAGTATACCAATTGGCTTCTCCTTATGCCTATTAAGGTGAAACTTCATCACACTCTTACTCCCATGCTGCTTTAAAAATTGAAAGAAACCCTTTCTAACAATCAAGTGTGCATGAGAATAACACGGAAAATATCATCCAGCATATCTAGTGACTTAAAGAAGAAATGAAAGTTCAATTGTTCGATAAGCAGCAGATACAGTAATCACTACACAAAATGTCCCAATGATTTCAACATAGAGCTTATTCAAACATTCTACAGTGTAAAAGACTTACCCTATTACTTGCAAAAGATAGAGATGCATGTATTTTTGTTGATTAAAAAAGTCAAGATAGTAAAATGATTACTACAATAATGACTAGTACATTCAGGGCAATTGATGTGTATGTTCAATAAAATTTTTAAAGTATATAATTTATTAATAATATAAAAATAAATCGCTTAAAATACCAAAATACAAATAAAACTGACTAGGAGGTAGGGACAAAGAAATTTGATGAGATTTTAAGAAAATAAATAGAAGTTTTAACATCTTTACTCCAATTTCTACATTGAGATCATCAATAGAATGTTAAGTCAAAGAGAAGAAAATATACCTTCACTAGAAATAAGAATCAATCACATTTCAAGAAGTCCTAACAATGTATAAACATAGATTAAATCATACAACACTTAATAAGAGAAACTATATTCTATTATTAATATTTTAGTAGATAAAAATACACTACCATTTTAATCCTACATGCCTTTACTAATATGAAAAGATAAGTACTTTAGTTACGACCCATATATATCATGGGTCAGTCAAGAGACAGGTGCCTGTAATTTTTAAAGATAAAAAGGTAAGATATAAATATCTAATGAAGTGGTTGCTGTTGTTGTTGGATACTATCAAGATAGTTCTAACTCATAACCCTAAGTGCAACACAATGAAGCACTATCTAGTTCTTCACTTTCCTCACTGTGTTAGGGTTTTCTAGAGAAACAGAACCAGAATGCTAATAATTTTATATATATTATTTTACAGATATATATAACATAAGAAATAAACAGTTAATTAAACTATAAAGTAGTACAAATGGTTCAGTGCAACTCACTCCCGTGAGACAGTTGTGAGACACTGGCCATCCTTCAAGTCTTGAGGGCCGCCGGGTAGCCCTCTGTACAGCAATTCAGGCTATCCAGGCACAGGCAGCAAACAGCAAGGCAGGTCACCAATAGTCAGCCAGATGACAGGGTCCCACAGTCCCCAGCTCAAGAGATGTAAATTCCAATGGTGTGGCGAAGCAGGTCTTGAAGGAACCTCAAATGACAGTGACACAGTCCATGGATTAGGTGTCCCACAGGTAGCGTAGCTTGCAAATTGAGGCAAAGAAAAAGCAAGGCAGCCACACACTGGTCTGATGATCAAAGAGCAAGAGATAAAAGGCTCGGTGAGCCTTGCCTTTTTTATCTCTCTGCCCTTCAATTAATGCCACATATGTTTATCGGTCAGGTTGGCACAATAAACTAGCTACCTCACTCACAATAGTTCTTATGCTTGAACCTATTGCCGTAGCCACTGTGTCAATCCATCTCAATGACTGGTTTCCTTTTTCACTGACTCTCTACATACATGTGATATTAGTGATATTGATCAATAATTTCTGCATTCTCTTGGGTTGCCTTTCTTTGGAATTGGCCCAAATATATATGAAGGACAATTTCAAAGAATATGTCCTAAGGTGCCCAACCTTGCAGAAAATCCTTGCCAACTCATTGTGGTCAGAAGACCAACATCCACCAAGCACAAGCAGGAGACTCTATCCAAAAGCCAATGTGCCCAAGCAACTGCCAATATAATTGACTTAGAGGGAAAAGAAGGCAAGAATGAAATCCCCACATAAACACAACACACTTATATGAAGAGAACACCTAACACAAAAGTTACAAGATGACAGCAATGAATGGCACCGATGATGGTAATAAATCTGAATGTAAATGGTCTGAAAGCATGCATTAAAAGACAAAGTAACAACCTGGCTCAGAAAACATAACCCATTAATAGCTTTCCTGCAAGAGACACATCTTAAGCTCACAGACAAAAATAGACAAAGAAAAAAAGGTTGGCAGAAAATATGTCAGGCATAAGGCAACTTCAAAAAAGAAGGGGTTGCAATCCTAATATCTGACGAAATTTACCTCAAGATGCAAACAATAACAAGAGACAAAGATGGGCACTATGTAATAAAGGATCAGTAGACCGAGAACCAGTGAGCATAAAAAATATATGTTCAAACAACAAGAGACCTGCAAAATTCATCAAATGAACTATTCAAAAGATGAAAAAAGAAATCACAGACTCAAAACTCATAGTAAGTGACTTTAATACACCAATATCAGAGAAAGAGAGATCACTGGGAAATAAGCTGTCAGGAGGCTACAGAGCTAAACACTACAAGTAGGCTACTGGATTTGATAGACATAGTGCTCTCCATCCAAATGCAAAAAAATCATATTCTATACAAGGGCACATAGCTCATTTTGAAAAATAGACCACATGATGGGGCATAAGTCGAGCCTGAGTAAATTCAAACACTTAGAGATCACTCAGGCATCCCTCTCATACCACCCTGGCATAAAGTTAAAAATCAGCTGAAGGACGACGAGAAAAACAAGAGCAAACAACTAAAGATGAGTAACAATCTTCTGTGACATGAATTGATACTATCCTAAATTAGAGAGGAAATTAGGAATTTCTAGAAACTAATGAAAATAAGAATACAACATACCCAAACCTATGGGGTACAGCAAGAGCAGTTATCAGAAGTTTGAGAGTAATTAATGCAAATATGGAAAAGGAAGAGAACTTATGACTGATACGCTATCACAAAACCTCCAGAAACTAGAATAGAGTCAACAGAACAATCCCTCTAGTAGCAAAAAAAGAAAGAAATAATAAAAATCAGGGCACATAAAATGATTAGGAAGACAAGAGAATATGCAAAAAGCCAATGCAGCATAAAGCTGGTTTTTTAAAGGATTGACAAAATGGACAGACTGCTAGCAAACATAACCAAGGAAAGGAAGGAGCTAACATCAATAGAAGGTGAGGGATGAAACGGGGGAAATCACAACATACCCCATGAGATTAAAAGGATAATCACAAATTGCTATGAAAGTCTCTATTCTAATGAACGCAACAACATGGAAATATACTTGGAAAAACAATCCTTACCTAGAGTATCTCAGGTAGAGTTTAAGAACCTAAACAGACCCATAGCAAAATAATAGATATGGTTGTCAAAAAACTAACAACAGAAAAAAATTCAGGATCAGACAGCTTCACAGGAGATTTCTACCAACCATTTAGGGAAAAGCTCACAGCAATCTTCCACAAATTAATCCAGAGCATAGAAAAATATGGCAAACTCCCAAACACATTCTACAAAGCCAGTATAACTTTGATACTCAAACAGGGCAAGAATCCTATAAGAATAGAGAACTACAAACTGATATCTCTAATGAACATAAATGCAAAAATCCTTAACAAAATATTGGCCAATAGAATACCAAAGAATAAAAAAAAAACATATCATACAACATGATCAGGTGGGACTTATTCCGGGTTGCAGGAATGGTTCAACATCTGAAAGTCCATCAATATCCTTCACCGCTTTAATAAGGAAAAGGATGAGTACCACATGATGATACTGATAGATTCAGAAAAAGCCTTTGACAACATCCAATACCCATTCCTAATTGAGGCCCTCAAGATGATAAGAAATGAAAGGAAAATTCCTCAATTTAATACAAGCTATTTCTGAAAAATAGCCAACATCATGGCCAATGGACAAAAGAAGAAAACAATACCACTGAGAAAGGGGACCAGACAAGGATGCCTCTTGTCCCAACTTCTATTCAGCATCGTCTCAGAGGTCCAAGCTTGCAACAAAAGTCAGCAGAAGACCAATGAAGGTATCCATCTGAGAGAGGAGGAGGTGAAACTATTACTATTATTTGCAGAGGACATGATTCTATATATTGGCCAACTGGCAGAGTTGACTGGTAGAGATTCCAATTGCAAGGCTGTAAACTTAGAGTTTTTTTCTCAGATCCTGCAGTGTTTGTAATTGAGATATCTTGTTTTGCTCTACTGCTATGGAAACAATATTGGATCTATCTACTTATTAAAATTAGTAAATGTGAACATCACACATGTTTTGAAATAATATATTGCTGAGGTAGTTTCTTCAACTATAAAATGGCGTACTTTCAATACTAGAAAAAAAACAGAAAATATAAAATGTTCCATAAATTATATAACAGTGTATAATCGGTAACAAATTTTTAATGATTTTACATAAAAATATTGAAACCAGAATTTAATGAGCTATATGTTGCTTATTTTCTTCTTATTTCCAACTTGAAATAATCAACCAATATTTAATAATTATCCCTGGAACTGTGCTAAATAACAGACAATTTACAGATTCTTTTGTTTTTCCTTTCTGTCACCTATTTGTAAGGCTTTAAATTCATGAAAAAATCATAATCCAACACTTCCTTGGGTTTAAAAATAAATACAGGATTGAAAGAGATATTTCCTAAGTCAGCACCAGATATTTGTAGACATGAAATTCAATTTGCTTTTTGGGAGTTTAGCCAAACCTGGATTTAAAAGTTTAATTATGAGAATATAATAGTAAATAATATACCCTACTATTAATTTATGATGGATTATAAAAATTTTGATCCTTTGACAAAAGTATTTGTCCTTAATTACTTTAATGATCACATTACATCTAGAAAGCAACATAAGGGCTATTTTAAAATCCTACCTAGGAAAAGAAAAGAAAGCTTGATCCATAATTTAGAGGCTGTTTCTGCATGATAGGAAGATAGCCCAAGAATTAAGCCAATTTAATAAAAAGCTTACATATAATAATGTGGGTTTTTGTCATATTGGGGTTTGCTTTGGATGTCTTTTATCATTGGGAGTAACTATTTTGAATTTGTATTACATGGGGGTTTTTTGTTTTTCAGTATATGAAACCCAGCATTGATAAACCTATAGGGACAGCCAGTAGAATAAGGGTCTGGGTTGGGGGATGGGGATAGGGTGATCGTAAGGGAGAGTGGTAAAAGGGAGCTGATGTCAAGGAGTCCAGGAAGGAAAGGAATGTTTGCAAACTGATTGTGGTAGCAATTGTACAATACTGCTTGATGTGATTGAACTATGGAATGAACTAATACATGTGTTAGCTCCCAACTTTAAAAGTTAAAAAAAAGAAGACTAGGTATTGTTTCATTCTGTTGAACATACGGACACTGAGTTGGAATGGACTCAACGATACCTAACAACAATAACACCTTGGAAATAATTTCAAAGCTAATGATTATTGCATTAATATCCCACTGAGTAAATTTATAAATCGAATATTTGAATTGTAATATCAAATCTAATTCTCTTCCATATCTTTCTGTAGAAATGTGTTTTCTCCCACCTATGCATACACACATCATCAAGTTCATAAATCAGGAGGCAGAAAACACCTTGATCTGTTTTGTTAAGTTAGTTTCAGATGTCATGCCATAGCTGTCTCCCATGAGCACAGAGAATTGAAGACTACGTCCGGTGCTTTTTCCTCTGACAGGTTTAATATCTTAAAATCAGGGAGAATGGAAAGGAGTGAAAGGTGTATTGTGTGTCATAATTAACGGTACAGAAAACGGAAAGGGTCAGTGGAAGAGAGAGGCGCGGACAAGAACGATCCCTGTGCAGTGGCTTGGGTGTGCATGGAAGACAAAAAGACAAGTATAGTTAATTCAGTGCAGAAATATGGGCTAAAACCCACTACAATTCAACAGCAAACTTGAACACAGGACAAGTAGAAGAGAAAGGCAAAGTAATGAGACATTTAGGTGATGACTCAGATATAAAAACTAAACCAAATCCACTACCATCGTGCCAATTGGGACTCACTCTAACTGTTCAGAGCAGAGTAAAACTGACCGACAGGGTTTCCAAGGCTGTAGATTCTATGGAAGCAGAATGTCACATATTTTTCCTGAGGAGAAGCTTGTGAGTTTGAACTGCTGGTCTGCTATCTAGCAACAGAATATTGAACGGCTCTATCACAAGGGCTCCCATAGAGAGAGAGACACAGGAAAACGGAAGTCAGTTAACTGAACTACAAGACTTGAAAGGGGCCAGGGAGGCCCCAAGTCCAAGTTTGTAATTTTCACATATTATTTTATGCAATATGAAGAGTTTATAAATGAGAATATCATAGATATAACACACGTATCTTGTTTGTTGTTGCTGTTAAGTGCCACGAAGTCAGGTCCTATCAATAGCGACCCTATATATAAGAGTAAGAAACACCGTCCAGTCCTGCACCATTCTCAGAAATTGTTCTTAGGTTTGAGACCTGCTTGCAGCACGGTGTCCATCCGTCTTGTCAGTCTTCTTTTGTGTGGACCCTCTACTTTAGCGAGCATCATGTCCTTTTTCAGGGGCTGGTCTCTCCTCCTAGCATGTCCAAAATACCTACCTAAGACAAAGTTTTGCCATTCTTGACTAAGTAGTATTCTGCCTGTATTTGTTTTTGCTTCTTTTTACTTTTGGCAGTCCATAATACTTTCAATATTATTTTTCATAGCATGATTTAAATGCATTAATTCTTCCTTCATCTTCCTTATTCGATGTCCAACTTTCACAGTCATATGAAGTGATTGAAACGCCATGGCTTAAGTCAGACATGCCTCAGTCCTCAAAGCAATACCCTTGCTTTCCAACACTTTACAGAGGTCTTGGGAAGCACATTTACCCAAATGCAATGTGTTGCTTGATCTCTTCACTGCTGCATATTGAAATGGTCAATAAGCCCTTTCTCATCCTGATGCCATATTCTTCTTCCTATAATCAAGTTCTCAGCTCATTTACTCAGCATACAGATTAAATAAGTATGGTGAGAGGACACAACCCGGAAGAACATACTCACTGACATTAAACCATGCAGTATGTCCTTGTTCTGTTTGTACAACTGCCTCTTGATCCATGCACAGGTTCTGCATGAGCACAATTTGGTGTTCTGGAATTCTCATTCTTATCAAGACTATCTATAGTTTGTTATGATCCACCCAGTCTGATACATTTGCATCGTCAGTAAAACACAAGCCAACATCTTTCTGGTATTCTCTGCTTTCATCCCAGATACATCTGAAGTAAGCAATGATATTCTTTGTTCCACATCCCTTTCTGAATCCAGTCTGAACTTCTGGCAGCTCCTTGTCTCTAGGCTATGTGCATTTCCTCATAATATTTTACTTTGTCTTCTTGAGCTGCCTTTTGAAATTATCTGTTCAGAACTTTTATTCATCATTTTCCCATTTGACTTAGCTGCACTATACTGATAAGCAGGTTTGAGTCTCTTCAGACATCCACTTTGATCTTTCTGTATTTTCTATGACCTTTTACCTTCTTCCTGTATGAGGTTCTTGATGTCATCGCACAGCTGATTGGGTTTCCTGTCACTAGTATTCAGTGGATCAAATCTGTCCATGAGATGTTTTCAAAATTCAAGTAGGATCTACTCAAGTGTGTTTGGGCTCTCAAGATGAAGTTGTTTACATTTTTTTCAGCTTCCATCTGAACAATGAACAACTGATGGTCTGTTCCACACCAGGCCGTTGGCCTTGTTTCAGCTGCTGAGAGTGAGCTCCCTCATCTCTTCCCACAGATGTAGTCAATTTGACTTTTGTGTATCCCACCTGGAGAAGTTCATGTGTATAATCACCTTTTGTGTTGTTGGTTAAAGGCATTTGCTATAAACAAATTTGTGGTTTTGTAAAATTCTATGCTGAAATCTCCATCTTTCTTTCTATCACCAAGACTATATTTTCCAACGACTGTTCCTCTCTTTGTTTACAACGTTCACATTCCAGTCCCCCATATTACCAGTGTATCTTGATCACATGTTTGACCAAGTTCTGACTGCAGTCATTGGTAGAATTCTTTAATTTCTACATCACTAGCTTTTGTAGTGGGTATATGAATTTTAATAATAGTTGTATTGAGTGGATTTCCCTGTATTCAGATAGATATTATCCTATCGCAGACAGCACTGTACTCCAAGATAGATCTTAAAATTACCCTTTTGACTATAAATCCAGCTCCATCCTTGATTGTTTCAGTCCCAGCATAGTAAACCATAGGCTTTTCCTATTCAAAATAGCCAATCCCAATCTTTTTCAGCTCACACACAGCTAGAATATGCATCTTTATTTGTTGACAGCTTCTAATTTTCCTAGATCCAAGATTCGTGCATTCTAGGTTCCAATTATTAATAGATATTTGCAGCTGTTTTTTCTCAGTTTGAGTTGTGTCCCACCAGCAAATGAAAGTCCCAGAGACTTTACCCCACAGACTATGCTCCATCAATGTCACTGTGGTGGACTATACTGCAAGAAGGCAGCTCTTTCTCTGTCATATTTTGAGTCCCTTCTGACCTGAAGGGGTCATCTTATGGCACAATTTCTGACCAAATTCTAGTTTTATTCATGAGTTTTTCAGTATCTATGTTTCTCCACTATTCATAAGGATCTCAGTGACTAATTCCTCTATTTTTATTCTGTGATCTTTTCTTAGTCTGGAAACTCTGCTGAAACTTGTTCACTTTGAGTGACTCTTCTGGAATTTGAAATACAGGTGGCATAGCTTCCAGCACCACAGCAGTACACAAGCCACCATCAAATGACAAACTGACAAGCAAATGGTGGCCCCAATAGTTAGCATTTAGAATAAGGGTTTTGTGCAGAATGTCTAGAGATATTACAGCATGTGTTCTATAAGATATGTATTTGACTACAATTACTTAGTAGTAAAACCAGAGCATAATTCAAAGCTAGCCTACTCGCAAAAGGAGCTCATTCTTAGATTGGACATTGAAATTCAAAGGATCAATTTTATTATTTTTCTCCAGATATTCTTCATACTAATCAAAATTCTTTTTGTTGTAAATGACAAAATCACACAAGCCAACTTAGCAGTAGAATTTGTAAAGTTGGTGTTGCCTTGTGTGATAGTTCATAACACCACACCCATGCCATGAAGCCCGGCTGCAAGACACACAACAGTAGGTACTGGAATGGAAGCCTTGTGCTAATTGAATAATAATGAAAGCCCACACTAGAACATATTAGGAGGTTCAAAAGGTATATGAATTAGAATTTTAGCTTTTAGGTATATTGATATGTGTAACTCGGCTAGCACACACACACACAAAAAAAACCCCATATAACTATGGGGACATTGTTATCAAAAGAATGCATTTCTGCTTGAACACTGCACAATAATTGTATCGAGAGTCATTTTGGTGTCATTCCCCTTGATATCATCACTTCATATGGTCTACATGCCCTACCGTCTCGAATGAAGCCACTGCATCTGAGGAAAAGAAAGCTAACCACTAAGAGTCGCCTGTATCTAGGGCCTAAACATTCTTGCTAGGCCTTTCTAATACCCTTGATTTTTTAATCTATTTCTTTTTGTTCTTGATTCACAGTCTCTCTCTGCCATTATCTTCATTCCATATGTGTTGATATGAGAAAAGGCAAATACATAAAAACTGATGTCCATGAAAACATCAATAGTAAAAGGTAAGAAATTACTCAACTGAAAGTTAGTGCTGGATGCGATAGTTAAGGCTTTGTGTCTACTTGCTGGGCCAGAATTCTTAGGAGTTCAGCAATTAACACCTGGTGACCTCCTATGGCCTGACATAACACAATTTAATCAAAGCCAATCAGTGTAAACCTCCTTAGTAGCATTAGATTAGTAAGGGTGGAATGCAACACCCTTACTCAAGTCACAGTTCTGATGACAAATGAGTGCAAGAATATGGCCTACTTCTGATAAAAGTGAATGCTTTGGGAAAGTTAGTTTTGATTTTATTGGGTCTGGATCCTGCATCTGGGTTATCAACTTCTGAGTCCTTGAACTTGAGCCAATAGCTTGCCATATTGCCTGATGATCCTGGGAATCATCATCTGCCTACCATCTGACCTGCTGACCTCGGATTCATTCACCTCTCCAGCCACAAGTCTGAATGGGCTTCCTGCCGATCTCAAGTTCATCAGCCCCTAAAGCTACACAAATCAGGAGAATCCTTGAACTTAACATCTGGCTCAGACTGGGACCCTGCCAGGGCTTAAAATTTGCCCACTGTGACACCTTTGTGAGCCATTTTCTTGGTATAAATTTCTATATAAATACACACATACATTCATAAATGCCATTGTTTTGATTCGCTAGTGAATCTAGGTTTAAACACTGGGCCTTTATTTAGCAAACATATTGAGTTTATTAAGCCTATCACAGATATCAAGTTTAAGGAGTAAACAGAGGTACCCTTGTTATCATTTATGTTTATCTGCCAGCATTCTTTCAAAAAACAGACATCACTTTCAAAAGTTTAATTAAAAAGAATGTGCTGAACAAAAGTTACAGAATTTTGAGAGGACTAAGGGAATTCATTAAGGATGACACAGTGTTCAGGGATTACTACTACAGCTAAGCTTGAATGATCAAGGGGAAAAAAAGAGTTATCAGATAAGATCCGGTGCTGTCACCAAGGACTAAGTCTATAAGTAGATGGATATAGCTACTGACAAAACTTTTGTCTGGCAGAGAAAGGGAAAGAGAAATAAACACACAACCTCTTTCTTTCGCCACCTCTTAATGCTCTGCCAATACATGTTACAGGTCTAAAACAAATGAAAGCCAGAGTGAAACCTGAGCACTCCCTGTCTTTTAGAGAAGTAGTTCTCTCGGGATACAAAATGGAAAGAAACCAAATGACAAGGAACCAAGATTGTCACATGGACAATTCTCAGCACTGTTATTAACTTGGGACTCCCCTAAGTTAAAAGTTAATCAGTGAGGTATCCAACAGAAAGTTGAAAATTATTATAAGGGTTTAGAGTAGAAGTATTTTGTCATATACATCACTGGATCACAGGAGAGGGGAAAAATGACCAAATGAGAATTTTCTTTTATTTAGGCATTAAAATGCTGAGTTAAAGAAATCATTTTAGTGGGGCTCTTATAACTTTTTTTTATAAATCATTTTATTGGGGGCTCATACAACTCTTATCACAATCCATACAGCCATCCATTGTGTCAAGCATATTTGTACATTTGTTGCCATCATCATTCTCAAAACATTTGCTTTCTACTTGAGCCCTTGGTATCAGCTTCTCATTTTTATCCTTCCCTCTCCACTCCCCCCTCCCTCATGAACCCTTGATAATTTATAAATTATTATTAATTTGTCATGTCTTACACTATCCAACATCTCCCTTCACCCACTTTTGTGTTGTCCATCCCCCAGAGAGGGGGTTATATGTAGATCCTTGTAGTCGGTTCCCCCCTTCTACTCCACCTTACCTCCACCCTCCTGGTATCGATACTCTCACCACTGGTCCTGAGGGTTCATCTGTCCTGGATTCCCTGTGTTTCTAGTTCCTATCTGTATCAGTGTACATCCTCTGGTCTAACCGGATTTGTAAGGTAGACTTGGGATCATGATAGTGGGGGGGGTGAAGGTGAGCAAGCATTTAAGAACTAGAGGAAAGTTGTTTGTTTCATCACTGCTACACTGCACCCCGACTGGCTCATCTCCCCCCTATGATCCTTTTCTAAGGGGATGTCTAGTTATCTACAGATGGGCTTTGGGTCCCCACTCTGTACTCCCCCTCATTCTCAGTGATTTGATACTTTTGTTCTTTGATGCCGGATACCTGATCCCTTCAACAACTCGAGTTCACATAAGCTGGTGTGCTTTTTCCATGTGGGCTTTGTTACTTCTGAGCTAGATGGACGCTTGTTTACCTTCAAGCCTTTAAGACCCCAGACACTATATCTTTTGATAGTTGGGCACCATTTCTTCACCACATTTACTTATGTACCCATTTGTCTTCAGTGATTGTGTCAGGAGGGTGAGCATCATGGAATGCCAGTTTAATAGAACAAAGTACTCCTGCATTGAGGGAGTACTTGAGTGGAGGCCCAATGTCTGTCTGCTACCTTCACATTAAACCTATAAATATATGCACATAGATCTATTTCTCCATCCTCATATATAAATTTATTTACATATGTACATGCCTGTTTTTAGACCTCTATAAATGCCCTTTGCCTCCTAGTTCTTTCCTCTATTTCCTTTTACTTTCCTCTTGTCTCACTATCATGCTCAGCCTTCATTTGGGTTTCAGTAATTCCTCTCAGTTACATTGCCCTTGATCAAGCCCTACCAGGCCTTTAACACCCTCCTCGCCACTGATTTTGGACCACTTGTTGTTCCCTTGTCCCTGGGTTTGTTAACACTATTTCTTTTCCTCCACCTCCCCTCTCCCATGTCCCCCGAACTGTCAGTCCCATTGTTTTCTCCTCCAAATTGTTTATCCCACCTATCTTATCTAGATAGACCTGCAGAGATAATATGCATAAAAACAAGACAGCAAAACAAAGCAACAACAAAAAACTAATGACAAAAAGAGAAAAGCCTATAAATAGTTCAAGGTCTGTTTGTTGACCTTTAAGAGTGTTTCCCAGTTGATAGGAGTGTTTTCCAGTTGAGTCTGATGGAGTGCCATGCCCTGGCCCCATAGGAGTGTTTCCCAGTTGAGTCTGAGAGTGCCATGCCCTGGCCCCAAAGTCTATTTTTGGTACTACCTGGGGACTTTCTTGCTCTGCTCCCTTTGCTGTTCTGTTGCACATCCTTAGTGTTTTATCTCAGTGTGGTGAAGTCAGATCAGGCACAATTCCCACCCTGTGTCAACGGTATTGCCCCCTGTAGGGCTATGGGTCAGTGAGGGATGTCGTGTCTCATAGTGGGGCCAGCCATATGGTCTTCTATGTGCTTTGATGCTCTAAGCAGGGATTATCATCCTCAAGGCTTGGTGGACCAGTATGTGCTCCACTCTCTCTTCCTCCCCCTTCATTTTCTCCTGTGTGCTCTGATCAAACATGTCCCTCTCCCTGAGCTGTACCTTCAGTGCTGTCCTCTGAAGTAAATTCTTCTGAGGGGAGGGCAGCTGTCCACATAGTTGGGATTGAGGCCGGCCCCTCAGACCTCTCTACTGGTTCCCTGCTTCATGCTAGTATGTTGCATTGACATTTTGTAACACCGGGTTGAAATCTGGTCCCTCTCTTATAGCTCTTATCACAAGCCATACACACACCCATTGTGTCAAGCACATTTGTACATATGTTGGCATCATCATTTTCAAAACATTTACTTTCTACTTGAGCCCTTGGTATCTGCTCATTTTCCATGTTCCCCACCCTCTCTCCTTCATGAACCCTTGATAATTTTTTTTCATGTCTTACACCAACCGCGCTCTCCCTTCACCCACTTTTCTATTGTTCATCCCCCTGGGAGGGAATTATATGTCAATCATAGTGATCAGTTCCCCTTTTCTCCCCCTACCTTCCCTTTCCCCTCCTGGTATCACTACTCTCGTTATTGGTCCTGAGAGGTTTATCTGTCCTGGATTCTGTGTGATTCTAGCTCTTATCTGAGCTCGCATCCATGCTCTGGTCTAGCCATAATTTTAAAGTAGAATTGGGCTATGATTGGGAATGGGTGGGAGGAGAAGCATTAAAGAACTAGAGGAAAGTTATATGTGTCTAGGTGCTATACTGCACCCCGACTGGCTCATCTCTTCTTTGTTACCCTTCTGTGAGGGAAGGTCCAATTATCTACAGATGGGCTTAAGGTCTCCACTCCGCCCTCCCCCTCATTCACATTATTATGATTTTTGGTTCTGGGTCTTTGATGCCTGATACCTGATCCATCTACACCTCATGATCACACAGGCTGGTGTGCTTCTTCCATGTGGACTTTGTTGCTTCTCAGCTAGATGGCTGCTTGTTTACTTACAACCCTTTAAGATCCCAGATGCTATGTCACTCGATAGCCAGGCACCATCAGCCTTCCTTACCACACTTACTTATGCACACATTCGTCAACGTTTATGTGGGGAAAGTGATCACACTGTGATGGTTTTTGTTCTTTGGTGTTTGCTACCTGATCCCTTC
>NW_022111310.1:7553611-7556648 GCF_000313985.2 Echinops telfairi
TGTGCTTCTTCCATGTGGACTTTGTTGCTTCTCAGCTAGATGGCTGCTTGTTTACCTTCAAGCCTTTAAGACCCCAGATGCTATATCTTTGATAGTCAGGCACCATCAGCTTTCTTCACCGCATTTGCTTACACACCCATATTGTCTGCAGCGATCGTGTCGGAAAGGTGAAAATGCTCTTTTTTTACATTATCTCTTAAAAATATTTATTTTCTCTTCTTGTATGAATGTACAAAGAAAAAAATTGTATTATATATATTTCTATAGAGAGTCACACACATATATTCTATATATAAACAATGATATTGGTAATGTATACTTTTTAGGCAGGAAGAACCAGAAAGACTAAAACTAAAGCCAATAGAGCAATGCCAATGAAACATAATGTATAAAAAGCAACATTGCCCTTCCACCCTGCGGTCTCCAGTTCACCCCAACCTGCTCCCAATGGGAAGTTGAGCAACAAGGCAAGTGAGTGAACTGAGGCAGGGGGGTTCGATCTGGAAAGAGGCCTGTGGCAGAGGATTATTGGAAAGCTTCCTTGGATGCCTTATAAATAAGGCAAATGCCAGAGACCCAGCATTATGGGGCCAACTAACAGTGCAGTTGAATCTTGGGGACATAGAGTGGACCCTGGGGTGGTAAATAGTATGTCTGGGATAGTAAGTGACATGAATGGCCTCAAAGCCTGAATAAAATCATTCTCTAGCCTTTCTTAAGTATTTACACTCAACTCCGTATAACTAGTCCTCCCATGCCCACATGGAGCTTGAATAAAAGAAATCAAAAAATCACCATTTCATTTCACTTCATAGCATCTCCTCTCCCCATTCTGTATGTGGTTCTGGACTTTGGGATTAAAACACCTTGTTTTGAATACTTCTAAATCTTTGAAACTCCAGAATATTTTTTATTTAAAGAAACCTCAGTAAAATTATTATTGCCATTAATTTGACTACTAGCCACAAATGTAACAAGTTCTTCCTACAGGATGGGTACCATGAAAGACTTCTCAAAACGTATACTTTGGAATTGTTTGATGAGAGATAGTTGGTATTCCTTAATTGAGAATGAAGAAAACAGTGATAAAAAATATGTGAAGTAGGGAGACTATTATCAAAAAATCAATCAAAACTCAAAATTGCATAAGGAAAAGTGCCATTTGCTTTCAACATGACAAATCTGGTCCGATTCATTAATGGCTGTAAAAGTCAGATGTTACTGCGCCCCAGCAGGGAAACATATCCATCATGGGGCTTAATATGCTTGTGTGTACTTTCTAAAAAGCTTTGCTAACGTCTGCGGGTTTACCTGCAATACATTTTACAGAAACTATGGAGTAAAATGACAACATATATATTTAGTTTCACAGCTCAGTATACCCAATTAGCAATGTTTGCAGCACCAGCTGTGAGCCCAGGAGAGGATTTAATTTTAAGTACAGCAGTCTAGCTAACAACAACAACAACAAAAACCAAAACCCCCTCAAACTATAAATTTTCAGAGTGTTAGTGTCCAATCGTTTATTTCTGAGAAATAGCTTTTCATTGTTATTATTGAAATTGCTCAAAGAACTAGCTCCTGAAATTCTGTAAAAAAAATGACATGAGCCAGCTGCATAGGACAGTCTTAGAGCACTGATAAGATAATTCCCAGGACACCTGAGACAGAATACTTGGCCTTTCTGAACTGTAGTTCATTCAGCTGAAGAATACAGGCCCTTTTGGGACTAGTTTCAATGATTACAAAATGAAATCAAAGAGTTTGAAAATGCAAAATTGCTTATAAAACTCATTAATGTGGGAAACAGAAAGTTATTCCCCAGATTGTCCCCACATATGATATGCCAGACCTAAGGGGCTGCTTGCTAACACATGGTCAATGACTACATACTTGGAGGTCAACTGCTTAAAAGTTATCTGCCTGAAGGTTGTCAGCCATCTAGGGCAATCAGACCCTATAGTTTGTCCTACCCTAAGTAGAGCCAACTCCCTTCTGATAAGGATAATGATTGTTCCCCTGAAGGAGAGCCCAAAGACTAAGGCCAAGCCAACTAAGGAAGGACCAAATTTAGGCTGTCATTTTGATGCTAGAATCTGTCCATTGTTTTATGTGCATGCCTTTCTGTCACATGTATACCTCTAGTGCCTCCCCTTCCTATTGCCTGTACACCCCTAGCTCATTCCTATTGCCTATTGTACAACCCCTTCCTGTTACACATGTGGTTACCTATAATTAGAAGGGATTGCATACTCCTCTGAGTGTATATTAACCTTGGTTGGAAATATATTCTATTTACACGTTTTATCTTGTCTGATGTCTCTTAAATTTTACCCTTCAGTTACACAACTGACCCTTAGACCCATTTGATTGTGGGGGCTGGTACCCCACACAATAAAAAGGAGATGAGAATATAATTGGATTTAATACACGGAAGTACAATCAGACAAATTTAAATTTTTTCACCTACTACTTAGATAATAAATGAACATTAATTCTATTTTGGGTAATGCATCTGAAGGAGTAAGATGGTAGAAGAAACAAGGATATTCAAAGTATATATTTAGAGATTACCACAGGGTTTAAGAAGTCAAGTCTTAAAAGTTTTTCAAATAAATGGCCAGAAAATGACTGGCCCTGAATAATATTTATGAAGGACCAATTTTAAAAAATCATTTTATTGGGAGCTCATACAGCTCTTATCACAATACATGCATGCATCCATTGTGTCAAGTACATTTGTTCATTTGCTGCCATCATCATACTCAAAACACTTATTTCTGCTTGAGCCCTTGGTATCATCTCCTCATTTTTCCCCCTTCTTCCTGGACCCTTCCTCCCTCACAAACACTTGATAATTTATAAATTATTCTTTTTTTCATGTCTTATACTGAACGATGTCTCCCTTCACCCACTTTTCTGTTGTCCATCCCCCAGGAGAGGGTTATATGTAGATCATTGAGATCGGTTCCCTCTTTCTCCCCACACTTTCCCCTTATTCTCCTGGCATCTCTACTCTCATTATTGGTCCTGAGGG
>NW_022111310.1:7557785-7646732 GCF_000313985.2 Echinops telfairi
GGTTCCCTCTTTCCTACCCATTCTCCCTTTACCCTCCCTGTTTTGCCACTCACACCACTGGTCCTATAGGGCTCATCTGTCCTGGATTCCCTGTAAGACTTGAAGCACTTGCTGATGAAGGTCAGCATGGCAGCTTTGCGTAGGGATTACAATTCAATATAAAGAAGACCCACCTTTTCACAGCTAGACTAATAGGTAACATCATGATAATGGAGAAAAGATTGAAGCTGTCAAATATTTGGTCTTGCTTGGATCTACAATCAATATTCATGGAAGAAGCAGCAGCCAAGAGGTCAAAGGACACATTGCATTGAGTAAATCCGCTTGACATGACATCTCTATTAAAAAGCAAGGATGCCTCCCACCCACAAACCAAGGGGGATGAACAAGAGAAATCAGGGAAGGAAGACAGAGGTCAGTGAAAGATATGAAAATAATAATAATTTAAATTTTATCGAGGGGGTGTGGAGGAGCTGAAGCTAAGGGCTCAATAGAAAGTAAATGTCTAGAAAATAATGATGGCAACATATGTACAAATGTGCTTGATTCAATTGATGTATGGATTGTTACAAGAGCTGTAAGATCCCTCAAGAAAATATTTGAAAGAAAGAGAGAGAGAGAGAGAAAGAAAGAAAGAAAGAAAGAAAGAAAGAAAGAAAGAATGTTACTTTAAGGACTAAGGTATGCTTGACCCAAGCCATGATACAGTATTTTCAATGCTTCATTTACATGTGAAAGTTGAACATTGATTAAGGAAGACCAGGGAAGAACTGATGCATTCTTTGCTTGGCAAAGAATATTGAAAGTATTTACTGCTGTAAATACAAACAAATCCATCTTGAAAGAAGTACAGCCACAATATTCCTTAGAGGCAAGAATGGTGAGACATCATCTCACATACTTTTGACATACTGTCACCAAAGACCCATCTTGGGACAAGGGCATCCTTGGAAAAGTAGATGGGCAGAGAAAAAGAGGAGGAACTTCATAAGATGGGATTGACCCAGTGGCTGGGCTCAAACAGAACAATTTTAGAACAGAGTAAAACAGAACTGCCCAGTGTTTCGTTCTGTTGTACCTAGGGTTCCTACCATTAGGAATGGACTTGACAACACTCACAACAACAACAAAGTCTGGCCTATACATTATAATATCCTTTTTGATTAATTTAAGCAACTGATTTGGAATATAAACCATATAGGGATACGTAACAAAACTTAACCATGGAACTGTTGTTAATCAGATTCCTAGAATCTGCCCACACTCAAAAGGAGTAACTCTGCAGAATGTAGACATGAGAAGTGTCAGTAATTGTTGGGTCATTTTAAAATTTTGCTCACCATTGCTGGCGGGTATGATGTTAAGCATGTAAAGAAAATAAGCAAAGTTGAATCATTCCTTAATTTATTGGGTTATTTGGGAGCTATTGCTTTGTCTAGTGGAGTCATCTGGCTTGGATTCTTGAGTGGTACTTAGGATTCTAGTAGAATTCAGGCTTTCACTGTTGGTCATACAGACCTCTCTATATTGGAATCAAAATTTTATAGCCATATAATAATAATATCAGAGAGCAAAAGTCAAGTCAGAGCATAGAAGAAATGGAGTTTTTTAAAAATCATTTTATTGGGGCCTCATACAACTCATCACAATCCATACATAAATTGATTGTGTAAAACACATTTGTACATTTGTTGCCATCATCATTCTCAAAATATTTGCTTTCTGCTTGAGCCCTTGGTATGTTTCCCCCTCCCTCCTTGCTTCCCCTCCCTCATGAACCCTTGATAATTTATAACTTATTATTTTGTCATATCTTACACTGTCCGATGTCTCCCTTCACCCACTTTTCTGTTGTCCATTCCCCATGGAGGAGATTATATGTAGGTCCTTGTAATTGGTTCCCCTTTCTACCCCACCCTCCTGGTATCGCCACTCTCAGCACTGGTCCTGAAGGGACCATCTGTCCTGGATTTCCTGTGTTTCCAGTTCCTATCTTTACCACTGTACATCCTCTGGTTTAGCCAGACTTGTAAGGTAGAATTGGGATCATGATAGGCAGGGTAGAGTGGTGCAGGAAACATTTAGGAACTAGAGGAAAGTTGTATGTTTCATCGTTGCTACACTACACCCTGACTGGCTCATATCCTCCCCACGGCACTTCTGTAAGGGGATGTCCAGTTGCCTACAGATAGGTCTTGGGTCCCCAATCTGCACTCCCCCTCATTCACTATGATTTTATTTTTTGTTCTTTGATGCCTGATACCTGATCCCTTTGACCCCTTGTGGTCACACAGGATGATGTGCTTCTTCCATGTGGGCTGTGTTGCTTCTGTGCTAGATGGCCATTTGTTTACCTTCAAGCCTTTAAGACCCCAAATGCTATATCTTTTGATAGCCGGGCTCCATCAGCTTTCTTCACCACATTTGCTTATGCACCCATTTGTCTTCAGTGATCATGTTGGGAAGGTGAGCATTGTGGAATGCCAGTTTAATAGAACAAAGTATTCTTGCATTGAGGGAGGACTTGAGTGAAGGCCCAATGTGCATCTGCTACCTTAATACTAAACCTATAAATATATTTCCCCATCCTCATATGTAAATATATTAATATATGTACATGTCTTTATTTAGACCTCTATAAATGCCCTTTGCCTCCTAGTTCTTTCAAATGGAGTATTTTTAAATCTTTGTAAGAGTTTGAACTTTTGTCATTCATAACATAAAGTATTATGAATTTACTCTCATTTTAAATGAAAGAATGATTTGAGATTTGAACTGGGATCGAAGGGCCTTGTTAGAATTGTAAGAATAAGTATAAAGATCCAACAGAGAATCTACAATTTGGGTAAGACTTAGACTCATATAAATTTGTGATCTAATGACTGCTAGATAAAATAAGGACCTCTGCATTCATCTAAACATGCAATTGACCCATCATAAGCTTTCACACAGTCAAGTTGGAAACTCCTATCCTGCTTAGGAGAGCAATTGTCTATCATAGCCCAATGACACGTGCATTAATGAAATTGACCTTAAAAATGACAAAGTTCCAATAGTACAAAAGGCTGAATGCAGTCTTTACAGAAAAATTGTTCATCGTTATGTTATGAATAGCTTCTGGGACCAAATAATTTCTTTCCACTGTCAAACTCCTTTGCAATATTTTTAAGTTCCCATCTCAACTTTTCTAAATAAGATTTTTAGGGGTAGTAAATAATTTAATGTGGCTCATCTAGCCTCATTAGTTCCTAATTTTCCTGCATAGATCTGGTTTTAAAAAGTGGGATGAGACATCTATAGAATGCACTGGTGAATAATTGCTAACAGCCTACATTGTGATTGTCGACCTGCTGCATATAAAATGAGCCCTCTATGAAGGAAGATGGGGAAATCTCATGATCAGTAAGAGCCAAGAGTGGAACCCTTCCTTTGCACCTTGAGATCCCTGCACAGGGAATCTGCTTGATCCAGAAGACATCTGTAACTTCAAAGGAGCAGCAGCAGCAGACCCGAATACAGATCATGAAACAGTATTGGAGTTCCCATCACAGAACAAGTAAGGCTGTATGCCTTTGGGTTGTGGCTTACTGGAGTGAGGTGCCTCTGGGCAATTAATTCAAGGCAATGGATTGGCTGAGCCCTGGAGTTTGAGCTGAATGCAGTCAGTTGAAGGTTACAGTAGAGTAAAATATCTTGTGGACATTGATTAGCAGCCCTGAAAGAACTTTGTAACATTTCTTGAAGAACATTAGTGTTGAGATAACACAGATTTTTATATAAACTTGTTTCAGAACCACTAATTTTTCTTACCTTCTTTGCTTATGCCTAATATTGCACAAAGTCACTCCCACATTTTAGGTATTTTGTTTCAATGTTTTCACATCAACACTTTAAAAATGCTCTGGCTCTCCATTTTTCCACAAGTTATGAGGGCCTAATTCCAGTAATACTGGTCAAGCATAGAGTAAACGTAAAACAGGACAGTAGACTCCATGGTTCCCAATGCACAGACTTCTTTTTTAATTAAAGAGAGTATGTCCTGTGTCAAATTTGGTACTTTCTGACCTCAGACGTGTGGCTTCACAATGTGTGATCCTCAGTAGTTTTGTAAATAGCTGTATTTGGCACAGCGCCAGTGACAAAACCAACAGCTAGTACACAGTAATGGGAACTACCTCTACAGCGCATTTTAATTAGTAACTGGAATTTCTGACGCTAGGAATAATGATGCAACCTTTGTCTTTGGTATTCCGTGATTTGGCGGGATTCTAATCCCCAGAGAGTGATTGGCAAGAGTAATGCCAACTTTCAATGATAAAAGGAGAAGCAAAAACCAAGTAGTTTATCCTAAGGGAGAGTCAAAGTAGACATCAAATCAGAAATAACACTGAGAATTAATCATACTAATCACTATAAAAAATCATCCTCTTGCATGTCCATTACTTTTCCCAATCTTTTTATGCATCTTTTGAAATTGCCTGAATGACCTCCAATTTGTAGTTTGTTTTACCTGGTGATAGGGACATTTATGAGGATGGCTCAGGAATGGGTCAGAAGCAAGTTGATGGCACCTAACAATATCAACATTCCCTTATGCAATCCCTTCCTCTGTGGTTTCGAACTACAGACCTGGCCTTTTTTGTTTTTTGATGAGGTCACCCAGTCAACATGTAGTGAGGGCCTGAAGCTCTTGGTTGACCATTCTTTTTTTGAGGAGGGGGGGGGCAGAAACCTCATCAGAAATATCCTTGTGGAGCTTGCAGATGTATTTTTCCAGAATGAAAAAAAAATCTAACTGTCATCAAATTGATGCCAATTCATAACCTCTGAGACTGTGTAGAACTGCTGCCCTATGAGTTTCCAGCACTGTAACTCTTTACAGGAGTAGAAAATCCCATATTTATCCCAAATATGGCCTGGTGGTTACGAACTGCAGACCTGGCATTTAGCAGCTCGCAACCACAACACCAGTGGAGACTTAAATTGAGATTGTGGCCTTGCCCTTCATTCCAAACTTGAGACCCCGAAACTGTTAACCTAGACAAGCCATGCCCAGATTTTTTTTATGCAAAGAAACTGTGAAATAACAAATATGGGTTGTTTTAAGCTGCTAAAGAATGGCTGGGTGAGAGATAAAGAACTATGTTTTACCTGCAATTTGCATTTTTATTTTAGCTTTTAGTGTATTCCTCAGTCTTGTGGACTTATGTTAATTTGCACTATTCATTGCAACCAACCCAGATTTCCACTCATAAAAGCTACTAATGTCCTTTAGGCCAGCAGTCAGTGTATTCCCTCTCAGTTTAAAAGGCATTCTTTATTGCTCTTTCCTTATTGCCTTGCTTTGATAATGGATGGAGACCTTATAAACATCCCTCATTTGCCAGCTGGCCTTATATTAAAATTGGAATAGGAGGTAAGGTTTCGAAGTGACCCCAGGAGGAAGGAACTTTTCTTTGTGGTTCCAGTTCTCTGCTCTCTTCTTGGTGCTGCAGTATTGGCCAGTGAGGAAACTGGGTCATGGTCAGTGCATCGTGAATTTCAGTGGCATCTGAGTTCCATCCGCACATTACCTTGCTTCCTAGGAAGTTCAGGGTAATGTTGCCAAGTAGTAAGCCAACGAGTTCTGCTGGCACAACAGGAGGTTGAGTGCAACCCCATAGGTAGACCCCGGCAAGGCCTACCACACTTCTGATGGCCCACAACCAGTTCTGCAAATGCCCTCACATGACATTTTCTAGACAGTTGTTTTTTGTTCCTGTTGTTTGGTTGTTTTTTGTTTAACATTTATTTTGATTTAGGTGAAAGTTTTCAGATAAAATTGGTTTTCCACTCAACAATTCCTACACATTTTGTTTCCTGGTGTTGATCATACTTCCCACAATTGTACAAGAATCTTTTTCCTTCTTGCCCAGGTCTCTAGTTTTCCTTTGTATTTCTTTCCCACCCCACCCCACTTTCTGAGCTGTGTCCCTGGGAAACATTGCCCATTTGACCTCTGATTCACTGTTCTAAGGGATACATACCTCCCTGGTATTCTTGTTTACCTTGTGTGTTTGTTGTTTGGTAGGAGGTTTGTAACTTGTTATGCTAAAGGTTTTCTTCAAGTCTTTGTATAAATATAAAGAAATATAATGAAAAAAAGTTGGGGTGGGGGGCATGGCCCTGAAAAAAATTCTATCTTGTAGAAATAATAAACCAAGTTGCTATTTTGAGATGCCATCTAGTTGGCTTCCACTCACAGTAACCCTGTGCACCACAGAACAAAGCCCTGGCTGGTCCTCACAATTATTCTTCTGTTGAGTCAGACCATTGTTAGAACCACGATCTAAACCCATCTTGTTGAGGGCTTTCCTGTCTCTTGTCCTTCTCCTTTTCCAAGCATGACGTCCTTTTTTCACTGAAGGGGCTCGTCTGATAACAAAGTACTTGATATGAAGTCTAGCCTTCCTTGCCTTTAAGGGACATTCTGGCTATACTCCTTTCGAGACAAATGTGTTTGTTCTTTTGGCCGTCCATGGTACTTTCAATAATCTTTGCTAGCTTCGTAATTCAGATGGATCCAATGCTCTTTAGTCTTCCTTATTCAAGGTCCAAATTTCAGGGTAACATCTATGCTTTTCAACACTTTAAAGAGGCCTTGTATACAAGATTCACCCAATGCAATGCACCCTTTGATTTCTTGACTGCTCCTTTCATGAATGAGCATTGATTATGGACCTAAGCAAGATAAAATCCTTGACAACTTCAACCTTTTCTACATCGGTCATAATGTTTCCTATTGGTCTACTTGTGACGATTCTGTCTTCCTTACAGTGAGTTGTAATCCATAGTGAAGGCTGCAATCATTGATCTTCATCAGCAAGTCCTTCAAGTCCTCCTCACTTCCAGCAAGCAAGATTGTATCATTTGTATAGTGCAAGATGTTGTCAGCCTTTTTCCAACCGTGTTGCCCCCTTCTTCTTAATAGAGTACACCTCTTTGACTATTTACTCAGCATAAAGTTTTCATAAATAGGGTGAAAGGATAAAACCCTGAAGCACACATTTCCTGATTTTAAACCATGCAGTATTCGCTTGTTCTCTTATAACAACTGCCTCTTCTTGTAAAAGTTCTGCATGCACACAATGAACTGCTCTGGAATTTCCATTCTTCTTAAGCCTATCCATAGTTTGCTATGACCCACGTAGTAAAATGCTTTTGCACACTCAGTAAAACACAAGTAAACCTCTTTCCGGTATTCTCTCCTTTGGGCCAAGATCCATCTGATGTCAGCAATAATATCCTTTGATCCATGTTCTCTTCTGAATTGTGTAAGTGTAAGAGAAAAATGGGTGGTTATGCAAAAATTCACTCTTGTAAAAAGAAGAAAAGCAGATAAAATTTTTATGTTCACTATCAAAAGAGTAGCTGACATAATACACATTAATGTACTTCCTAAGAAATGACAATTTTAAAGTAATTAGGCATAGTATTTTCATACAATGATCTTTACCACAACAATGCTGAGTGCAAAAGCAATATTAATTTCAAAATGGAAAACTATAGGTACCCGTGAGGTATACTTTAAAACCTTGATTCATTATACTTTGTGATACCTCTGAGCTATGGTTCTTTCCCTAGATTTATTAAAGATGACATACAGGGTAGAGCTCCAAACAGACACTCAACAAATCTTTCAGAACTGCATGCCTGATACATTTCTATTGTCTGTTGGCTAGTGCAATAATTGACACACAGAATCTGTATATCACGATTTTGACAATTTTACCCTGGCACAGGTAAGATTAGAAATAGAAAAGCCTGATGGGAGTATAGAGGTGTATTTACTGCCAATTTTGTTCAGGAAACCTGTGATTCTCACATTGTTCTCATTCTTTCTCTCCCTAGTGTAGACTGCTGCTTGAGAAAAAACTAGGCAAGCATTCCTACAGAGGATTAATGAGAATATCTACTGAATACTTCCTATCTCCTAGGTGCCTCATAGGGTCTCTCATGCTCCCCATACCTCCTTGTGGGTAAAAATTACTATAGCCATTGGATAGATTAAGGAAATGAGGCTCCAAGAGTTTACATGATTTGCTCAAGACCACATACTTCATTAATGATAAAAGTAGGAATTGATAACAGCTCTTCTGAAACATTTACAATACTCTTTTTCCTTATTTTGTACTCTTTCCATCTAATCATACAAAATAGAATTCAAAAAGCATTTTTCTTTGTTACTTTTTAAAAAAATTCATCCAAGTAACCACTAATAAAAACAATGTCTACAGTATTTCAGCCTTCAAGCCTCTACTTAAACAGTCTAGGGATGAAGAGGCAGACCATTATTTCATGAGTTTATTTTTTATAGCCTGCAAATTATTAAGAGGTTCTTATGTGTCTAAAAGTCCCATGGATGACACCAAAAGTTATGTCTAATGGTTAACAATCTAAACGCATACAAGGGTAGTACAGAAGAAAGGTTTGAAAACTGCTTCCATAAAAGAAAACCCTATGGACCAGTTAGTTCTACTCTATAATTTATGGGTCGCCATGACAGCACAACTACAGATTAAGTTTTAGGATTTCCCATGTATATGAATTTATTTCTCCTAACTCAACGATTATCACAGATAAGTATTCCATATAGGGCTTGAATTATCAGAAAGGGAACATATGTCTCTGTGTCTAGCATAACTTTCCCTCCTTTTAAAATTAGAAACCAGTTTAAAGTAGACTCCTCCATGCTCTCAAAATCCAATACTACTAACAGTTGCTCCCAGGGTGTGTGCAAACCATTTAATTCATATTGCTTCTTTAGAAATCCTACACATTTTGACATTACGATATGTGTACCAACAAAAAGAAAGGATAAATTTTGATATAGTAGAAACACCCCCAAAGCCCTTTCACCTAGACTTACCCAAATCTTCCTGTGCTTGCTGGTTCTGCCTTTTGGCAGCACTGAGGGAGTCTTAGAGACACGGTTGTGATAGAACTCTACTATATAACCCGCTGGTAGAAAGGCGATCAGAATGACTTAGACTTAACATGAGCGGATAGTCAACATGGAGCCAGAGGCAACTGTTCAAAGAAGTTCAAGCACAGTATCAAAGAAAGGTCTGGAAGCCAAGCTCACTGCCATCAGGAGTAGAACTGCCCATAGGATTTTCAAGGTGCAAAATCTTTACAGAAGCAGACTGTCAAATCTTTATCCTCTGGAATAGTTGGTGATTTTGAAGAGCTGGCCTTCTGGTTAGCAGTCGAGCCCTTAATCAACTGCAAAACCACGTTTCCTGGAGAAAGGACAATACTTATACTTCTGGAAATGGACATAGCAGAAAATCAGATTAGGAATAAAGGGCTCTTGCTTAATTTTGAACCCTTGAAAGTCAATTATCATTACTAATAAATCAGATTGTCCCTTATAAGGTTGATCATTAGAAATACTACTCAGTGCTAAGAAAGAAGGAGAAGAAGGTCTCTCTCCAGTCAGTCAGTTAAAAGGAAAAATAAGTGTGTGTGTGTGTGTGTGTGTGTGTGTGTGTGTGTGTGTGTGAAGGGGCACTAAAAGATTGGAAGAAGTTGTTTTTCATAGGAAGAGCCAAATTTGGGTGTGTTTTTTTAATTAAAAATAATGGAGAGTAGCATATTTGCCAAATGTGAGTTATCAAATACTCAAATGGCATTTTATTTGTAAACCTGAGAATCCCTGCAGTGAAAATAGCTCACCATGCAGGTTGTCAAACTATTTTAGTGAAGTTACTTCAAAAGTCAGAAAACTGTCACATTAAGATGTTAGTTAAATGTTGTTGGCATTGTGAGTGGAAAAGGATTCATTTCGGACTAAGCACATGAAAATAGCCAGCCTGATATGTTAAGTGCTCTGTTGAAGAGAGATCCTAGATAATGCAAGAGCCTCTAATCTCTGAACTGAAGTCAATGCAAGTTTATTCTGGCCAAAGGTTATCGAGTTGAGCTGACAGCTGGCTTCCACTTCTAAAAGTGATATAGCTTCCTTATTTGATGGAGAGATATTCACAGAATAGGAATGAAGTGTCAGAAATCAACCACCAGTGGAGGCTATTTGAAATGCTGCCTGGCTGTTCAACTCATTTCCCAGCAGTCTCTGCTCCTCCCCTGTCATTGGTAGGTGTCAACAAGTTAGTTCTGACTCAGTACAACCGAACACATTACTGGTTGGTCTGGCGTCATCCTTAACAATCATTTACAGATGAAGAAAATGAGAATTAACAAGCTTTAAAATTTTAGTCAAAGTAAAATAGGTAATAAATAATAAAGATGGAACAGATGCCTAGGTGCTATTTTAGTACCTATAGTCACTTTCCCATACACACACATACACACACACAAAACCCTAACAAAAGTAGCACATTTTAAGCTTTTGTCATTTATATGGTAATTCTTGCTCATATTCCCATATAGATTGTGCTTGAAATTGTGATATAGCGATAAAAACAATGATAAATGCAGTAAAAAGTAAATCAGCACTCCAATTTATAGTATATGTTTGGGGTAATCCGGACAGGTGTATGATAGAGCCCATTGTCCATTACAATCTGCATGGTCGAAGTGTGCATTCTTGCAATGAGAAGCACTCAAGGTTGACTTGGAAGGATAAAGGGGAGGGGCAAGTCATTATTCTCCGGTGATACTTATGAACTGACTGCAGCTTCCCTAGGTTTCTAGGGATTTTTCTGAGAAACTTAGTTTTCTGTAGCCAGCAGTTGGTTTTCTCAGTAGCTTTCCTGATGCCTGAGTCTATAGCCCTTTCAGATGTCTTGCAAGCTTATAATTCCCTGCTTTAAACATCTCTATATTCAAAATACTTTAGCATGCTTTTTTCATATTCACAACTAAACTCTGAATAGTATTTTTTTAATCAATTATATATCTTATGTAGTACTTTACTTCACCATTCAAAAGAAGCATTTGATAGACCTATACGGAGGTAAGTTTTAATGTTTTGACTTTAAATAATTTTATTAACAATAGGAAATATTGTCAAAATGCACATTTCTAAAGTCAAATGATCTACCAGCATCTTTTAGATGATGTGATAGATTGCACTGTGGTCACAAAGGAATTATAATCCCTGTAACTGTGAATGTGACCATGTTTAGTGAAAGAGTATTTCTTTGAATAGCTTATTCATGAGTTAATAAAACCATCCTAGAGTAGGATAGGCTCTCATCCTCATCTCTTCTAAGAAGCACTTTATTAAGAGGAGGATAGACATGGAAACAGAGCCATATACAGAGGGAAACTGTGAGTACTATCTGAATACACATCACCAAGCCAAGGAATGCCAAGAAATACCTGGAACAACCAGCCAAAAGCTAAAACATTTAAGGAAGGATTTTCTCCTACAGCCTCTGAATAATAGTGCTTAGTTCTATCAATATCCTGAATTTGGACTTTCATCTTCCAAAATTTTAAGAAAACGATCACTCGCTTTATGTTATTTTGATATAATAGCTCTCACAGATTAAGACAGATGAGAACCACCAATTGACTCTGAGGCCTGAAGTCCCGGGATAAGATGTTACATTCCACGGAGTGCGTACAGTATTGGTATGCATAGGTAGTGTTTTACAAAGCAGGGAAGCACTCAGAATCAATGTGATCCATATGCCCACAGTGTTCCATATGAAAAAGAAAAGGAAAAAGCGTTAGACCGCAACTGGGGTGATTGCCGAAGCTGTTCCTTGTAGAGTTTTGCCACTGTGCCCATTTTTATCCATGTGTTTTCCACATGTTCCTCTTGTTGCACTAAGCAGATTTCATACGTTTGTTGCCTCCAGTCCTCCACTAAACAGTGAGATAGTTAAAGGCAAGGACTTGATACTATTGTTACCAGCTATACCAAGTGTCTGGTCTACAGTATGTATGAAGTACATTTGCTAACTTGCATTGACTCAAGTTTCTGAAAGTCAAAAGTACACACTGAGTGGCAGAAGGAACCCAGATTCAGCTAAGACTTTTGATCTGCTTTGCAAGCTCCTGGGATTCTTATAATAATCTCAGAATTCTGGAAAACCATCTGGCACTGCATGGAACCTAGTAAGGCAGCCTTAGAGATGTTGAAGTTTCCAGAACATCCTAACTGGGAGTCTCCCTGGAGCCCCTTATTTGAAGATATGCAATATGCTATATACATAAAAATGGGAAAAAACAATAAATCAATTTTCCCAGCTCATTTTCAGATATAATGCCTTCTGAATGGCTGCTGTGCTTTTAAAATTATGTAACAACTAGGGATTTGCTATTTAAAATTTATATTTATCCTTTGGTAAAAATTTATTATAAGACTTGGAAAAATACTATGTCTTTGTTGGACTAAAAGCAGTTAGCTCATTAATTAGTCAGAACACTATGTGAGGTTCTTAAAACCCCAGAGTGCAATAGGCTTACTGAAATGTTGGTCCATGCAGTACAATGTGGGCTTTCATTACCATAGATACTATGAAGCTTAGTTGGAACCCATATAAAGGTATCAGAAAATAAAGCCTATTATATTTCTCTAAAGGCATGAGAACATTTCAGGAATAGAGATGTTTATAAAGTCTCCAATTCTGAGACATTGTCAAGGGATGACGCATCATAACAGCTTAAGGACAGTATGAGGACTTGAAGGAACTCTAGGTTAAGTACCTAGTGGAAGTCTGTTTCCCTGTTTATATCCTTCTGGTGTTGATCTAGCCACAGGAGCCCAACGTGTCACAGAATCATGAGTAAATATACCACCATCCAAACTGACTGCCATAAAGTCAGTTTATCAGCTCCTCATTTTCCCCCTCCCTTCCCACTCCTCCCTCCCTCATGAATCCTTGATAATTTATAGATTATTATTATTTTGTCATATCTTACACTGTCCAGCGTCTCCCTTCACCCACTTTTCTGTTGTCCATCCCCCAGGGAGGAGGTTATATGTATGTAGATCCTTGTAATCGGTTTCCCCTTTCCACCCCACCCTCCCGGTATCTCCACTCTCACCACGGGTCCTGAAGGGATCATCTGTCCTGAATTCCCTGTGTTTCCAATTCCTACCTGTACCAGTGTACATCCTCTGGTCTAGCCAGATTTGTAAGGTAGAATTAGGATCATGATAGTGGGTTGAGGGTGGGGAAGCACTTAGGAACTAGAGGAAAGTTGTATGTTTCATCATTGCTAAACTGCACCCCAGACTAGCTCATCTCAGATTTGAGATTCTTTAATGTATTTAAAGTATCAGTCAAATTCATAGTGATTGAAAATAGCGATCAGTAAAAATACAGCGTTGGCTCTGTAATTGAACTTATGTCATTTATCTTAAAATTATGAGAACATATATCTCTGAGAGAGAAGTGTTTTCAAAATCAAAACATATACATACAACAATAGAATTATTATTATCTAAAGGAAACACTCCAGTTGGTAGAGAACTCTTCTGTGTTGAGAAGAGATCACTATGAACGCTAATATGTTTACAGCAGTAGATACATATGAAATGTTTTGAAGATGTAGAGGAGAGAGGCATTCTCATAGCCAAGAAAAATCAATCAGACTTCATAAAATCTGATATATTTATACTCCTATGTGAGTTTGCCTCAAAGAGAAAGAGAGTAAAAAGATTGCAGGTAAGAAAAAATGTACATGTACAAAATCATGGCACCATGAGAGAATATGATATAGATATAGCACGGGGACTAGTTGGTTTGATTGTAGACCAGGCTATATGGTAGACATATGGAAAGAAAAGAAACTAAGCTTTAAAAGACAGATTTAAAATAAGATGTGAAAGCTTGATGAACTGTTCCTATATAATAATTTATCCTCTTTTATATAGAATTTGAACTAAACTATGGGTGGTGAAGCTCACTCACACACTCACTCATGCTATTGAGTCAATGCCAACTTACAGAGACCTTATGACGAAGCTAGTGCTCTGTGTTTTATTAAAACGCCAAGAATTCGCTACTATACTTCAGAACCATGTGCAGAAATGTGGGTAAATTTGTTTCATGATCTATTGTGCTTGATGCTATGATTAATTTGAGTTTTATTGTTTTTTTGTTGTTGTTGCTATTGTTGTTTTTATTTTGATTATTAGTTTGACTCTTATAATCCATTATAAACTTGAAAATGTGTCTTAATGTTCCCTAAATCCTTAGATATGATTCTCAGAATTGAGTCAGTACTCAATAATGACTGGAAAATGAATCAACAACAATAAAATAAATTATTCTGGTGCTCCACTGTGGACATTTGGTTCGTTAGGTAGCTAGCCACTGTATTCCACAAAGGAGCCTGCTACACAGTGGTTAATCACGTGGCTGCCACTGAAAAGTTCACCTCACCAGCCACACACAAGAGAAAGAACAAGCAGTCTTCCATAATAAACATTATCTCCTTCTGAGCAGTACAGGGCCGTTCTACTCTGCCTTAAGAGCTCTTTTCATCAGAACCAACTCAAAGCCAATGGGTTATGTTCCACCAGGTACTATCAATTCAACGATTGGCAAAGCCCTGCAATGTTAGCATGTATGATCAAAGAAATTTTAACAATTTCCTCCACATTTCATTGATTATAATTTTATGTAAAGAAATTTTTCCAGAATCAAAGTCACAAACCAATGCCCCTCCACTGTGCCGGATTTGCTTCCGTGATAATAGAACCGTAGTGATTATCCATAGTGCAGATCGGCTGGTAGAGGCAGTGGGAAGAAAGGAGACAGCAACTGATAGATGACTAACATCGACCTTTGAAACCATTATAGGCAAGAATGGTGAGCTCAAGAACAACATAAGCAGAGTTATGTGGCTTTTATATGTATCTGAGGGTAAATCAAAAAGTATGGCTGCTGGGATTCCAGTTCATAAATCTATGTGTATAATCCAAACAAAATATATTTAACTATGTCCACATGATCAGTAGATGGCTGGTCTGTTGGGCCACATAAATTCATGGCAGAGAGGGCTACTCAGAAGGTTAGGGGGTCTGTTTCATTTTGCTTTTGATTCTTAAAAGGTAAGGTTTCTGGGTTTCCTCAAAGGATATAGAAAAGTTATTGTGAAGGAGTTCTAAGAAAATGGAAAACTGGATAAATAAGAAGAGGGCCAGAAAAGTTGTGAGGAGGATTATTACCATCACCACAATGCACCTGCTCACCCCAGCATACCTGTTCTGGCTCCTTTAGACTTCATTATTTTGTTTCCAAATCTCAAAGGACATTGGAAAAGAACATGACTTGGGTATTTACACGTGTTCTTTATGCAAAACAAAAAGTCTTCCTCATTTGAAAGTGAGTTCTCTACTGATCTCCAATGCTTACCAGAGTACTTAACATGTTAGATATTCATGCAACACCTAAGAAATGCTAAAGATATGGATGAAACTTATCTTGAGTGCTATATATATATACATTGAGTTGATTCCAATTCATAGTGATCCAATAGGACAAGGTAGAACTACCCCTGTGAGTCTCTGAGACTGTAATTCTTTACTGTATTAACTGGATTAGGAGACCCCATCTTTCTCCCACAGAGTGGTTGGTGATTTTGAACTGCTAACCTTGCTGTTAGCATCCCAACACATGAACCAGGGTTTCTATAGGATCTACAGAAAAGTAAGAAACAGCAGTTTCTTATTAACAGGACCCCATACCCACATTCAACATTAGCATTACAAATAAAATCTAGTAATTATAGTTTCCACACCTGATTGAAAATTTACTTCAAGCATTTAATTTTTTTCAAGCATTTAATTAAGCAGTAGTAAATTCAATTAGCTACTGTAATTTCACAATTATTTTTTAGTATGATATCCATCTCAGAAGGAAAGTGCAGCAATCCCCAGCTGAAGGACAGGACATTTTAGGTCCATCATTTGATACCCCTGTTAGTTATCAGTTATTTGGTACTGCAGCCTGTAATTTGATATATAAAGTACCTTGGGTTTTTATGTTTATTAGTCAAGTAAATTGCATGCATTTGTATAAGCTCTTCTTGTAAATCTCATTTCCACTTTATAATCTTTTAATCCCTTATTTTTCTTTTTGTTGGCTTAAAAAAATCCAAAGTGATCCCTATGAGATAGGAAATATAAATTATTTTTTAAACATAAGAATGATTTAAAACTCTTGTTTATTTCTTGACCTAATTTTCTCTGCACTATACCTATTAATTTTATATAAACTCTCATTTTCTATGCTAATGTCCATAGAATAGTTGAAGAGCTTCAGCATTACTTATGGAAATGGACCTGAGGCTAAATAATAATTTCTACTTCCTTCCTTGAACCTTCAGTTTGCCTTGCTTCCCATGCTGACTTCCTCCCCATAAAAGGAAGGAAACAGTATAATGCAATTAATATCCTGCCACCAGAGGGAGTCCACATCCTGGCATGCAGTCAGAGAGGGTCTTTGAGAGCAGTCAGGTCCATTGGAAAAGTAAAACTTGAAAAAAGTTTCTGTAATATTTGAAATCCTATCAGATGTTGCTTTATGCTTGTGGAGATGACTTAAGACTATGCAAATGAGAACAAGCAAACCCTGTTTAAGTCAGTCACCTTTATTTGCAATTGATAGAGTCTCAAAGGCAGGCAGAATAGTGGGAACTTTTGATGGTGGAAAATAGGAAGGCTTCAGGTATGACCTAATTGGAGTCTGTCGGCCTGGCTAAATTCATAGGTACCTTCAAGTTGATTCCTATGCCAACCAACCTCACAATTTTAAGGTTTTAGCTCATTGTTGCAGCCAATGTCAGTCCATCTATAATTGAGGGGCTTCCTTTTTGATATTGAACTTCTATATTACCAAGCATGATGTCCTTTCCTGGTCTCTCCTAATAACATGTCCAAAGTAAGGAAGATGAGGTCTCATCATCCTCAGTTCTAAGGAGCATTATGGCTGTACTTCTTCCCAGAGAGATTTGTGTGTTCTTCTGATTGTTAATGGTACTTTCAATATTCCTGGTTATCATAATTCAAACGCATAGATTCTACTTCTGGCTTCTTTATTCCTTGTCCAACTTTTGCACACATGTGAAGCAATTGAAAATACCATGAGTTAGGTCAAGAGCACCTTAGTCCTCAGAGTAGCATCTTTGCTGTTCAACATCTTAAGAGAGCTTGTATGGTGTTAGTGTTGTTGGTAGGTGCCATTGAGCCAGGTCCAACTCTTAATAAACCCAAGTCCAACATAATAAAACACTGCTGGTACAGAACCATCTTCACAACTATTCTTGTGCTTGAGGCCATTGTTGTAGATACTGTATCAATCCATTTTGCTTCTCCTCCCATTTACCTAGAATGATGTTCTTCTTCAGGGACTGGTCTTTCCAGATAACCTGTCCAAAGTACATGAGACAAAGCCCCACCATCCTTGCCTCTAAGGAGCATTCTGGCTATACTTCTTCCAGAAAGATTTGCCCTCTACAGTGTATCATTAGATATCTTGACTGTAAGCAAGATGAAATCCTGGACAATTTCAATCTTTTCTCCATTTATCATGATATTATCTATTGATCTAGTTGTGAGGAATTTTACTTTATTTACACTGACCGTAGTCTTCCCTTGTTCTGTTAAACTGATAGCCTCTGGGTCCATGTGCAGGTTCCACGTGAGTACAATTAAGAGTTGTGGAATTCCTATTCTCCTCAAGGCTATCCATTGCTTGTTATGACCCACATCCGTTGCTTGGATGCCTTTGCATTACTAATAAAACTAAAGCAAATGTCTTCCTGTTACTCTCCTTGTTCACCCAAGATCCATCGGAAATCCCCAAAGTTAGTTCTCATGCCACATCCTTTTCTCACTATGGCTACAATGTCTAGCAGTAGCCTGTTGATATACTACTGCCAATGTTCTTGGATGATCTTCAGCAAAATTTTACTTACAAGTGATATGCAAAATATTATTCTTTAATTTGTTTGGTTTGTTTCTGTTTTGGAATAGGTGCAACTATCAAACTGGTTGGCCAGGTAGCGGACTTCCTAATTTCTTGACACAGACAAGTCGGGGCATCCAGCCCCTCAACAGCTGGCTAAGACATTTTCATGGGTGTTCAGTCAATTTCTGGAACACTCTCTTTTGCTAATGCCTTTGCTAATGTGGGAGTTAAAGATAAGCTGACTAGAAGTAAGGCATCCTGTGTCATTGGTTAGAGAAACTGTGATAAATTGGTAAAGAACTAGTTGTTTGGGCCAGTTTACTATAGAGTCTATTGTTTGCTTTCCTGGACAGATTCCTGCAGACTATGGGCCAATTTCCTTTTTGTATACATTCTGTCACTCTGTCAGTATATTCAGTCTCTCGTGATGTTTGTGCAATGTAGTTGCTTTGTGATGCAACTTTTAATCTGAATAAAACGGCCTGCTATCACCCACTATGTTAGTCTGGGTTGGGTAGAGAAACAAATCCAGAGACACTCATATGGGTGTAAGAGAGAACTTTATATCAAAGAGCAATGTATATTAAGAAAACATCCCAGCCCAGGCCCGATCAAGTTCATAAGTCTGGTATTAGCCCATATGTCCAATACCAATCTATAAAGTCCTCTTCAGACTCACAAAACACAAGCAATGACATCAAATGCTGGGCAATCACAGACCAGTGGGTGGAAAGTCTTATATCTCCAGTGGCAGTGTAAGCATCTGGCGTGGCTCCTCCAGCTCCAGGGTTCTAACGTAGCTCCTTGTGTCTTGTCATCAGGAATACAAAGCGGAGAGTGTCTGTGGGTATCCGACCTCCAGGCAGCTATTTATCTCTGTCGTTGTCGTGCCTCTAAATGAGGTCATCAAGCTGTGACCTGATTGACAGGCTAAACCCCACCCCTTCTCTCTTAATAGTCTCAAGTTAGCAACAGATTATGTCACTACCACACCCACAGAGACACAAAAACTGGAAGATATCTTCATCCTGGTGAGGCAAGGAAAATTCCGTTGGAATGGACACTGGAAAGACACCACATAAAAAGCTGCCGAGACAATCAGGGCAGCAGATGGGAAACCTTCACAGAATACAGGCAATACTAGCATTGTCGAGAATCAGATCTTTATATGATGCTTATGTTCCTATTTGCCTTTATGTTGTAATTTAGATATAAAAGTTCCCAAGCCCCACACTCTCTTGCTGCCCCCCATCACATCCTCTCAAAAGACTGCAGCTACAGTAGCTAGAATGACACCATAATTTACATTTCAGAATTTAGAGCTAAATGTTTGCATAGGTAGCACAGGTTGGTATTGCCCAAGTGTGAGCATTGTGATGTGAAATCCCCATACATATTATCCTCAGTAAAAATGCCAAGTTGATTAAATCTATAGTTACCCATCAAAGTGCAAATCATCATAACAATTCAGATGATCCTACAATTAGATGGCATACATCAATGAATCAGCAGGTGGGTTTTTGTGATTGCAGTTGCCAGTGGTTGCTCTGGCATTTATTCAAGGAGAGTGGTCTAGATGTGAAGCTAGAGATATGTTGCTGTTTTGCTCTGTAGCTGAATCCACTATGATTCATGGTGACCTTTTATTCACACATAAACACACAGCAAGAGGTGTAGACGGACTCTTCTTTGGCATGTGCAATCACTAGAACCTGTGTTCTCTACAATCATGCTAGTGAGATTCCAGACATGACAATTCAGTGTTCATAAAGTTGGAATTAAAATGAAAAAAATTAGTAACAGCAAGAGATGTCTTCTCCAAATGGCAAAAATATGACAATAACTTTTTCTCTTCATTGTTCTCTCTCCCTCTATTTTTATCTCTCTTGCCCTAAAACACTCGTGAAAAATCAAGTTCAATACCTAGGGTGGTAAGGTGACTATCCAAGCAAATGCATAGTTACCCTACATAGAACTGGGGAACATGGTCAGTATTCCTCAGGCAGCACGAACAGCTAGCTGCACAGTCATAATAGCAACAAGGAGGTGGTCTTGTGAAACTCCCAAGGGAAAATATCACATAGCAAAAGAAAATGCAAGAACTACTGGAAACATCTGGTAAAAGACCTTTGAAGTTTCAAGTTTGGAAGACACAAAAAAGGATGAGGAGAATCACTAACCTGGTTGTGGAGGATTCAAACATCTCTAAAGCAGTTTAGCTGTCAAAAGATCCTAGATTTATCCAACAAATATTCCCTTTCAAAAGATAAAATTCCCTGGAAACAAATGATATCCAACAGATAATTAAGACACATCTGGAAAACGTCATCATAAAGAAGATGGAAGCAGTCACCCAAAAGTTAAAGTGAACTCGAGGAATTGAAGAGTAGGATCTGAGTATCAAAAACCACCTACGGTGGAATTTGCAGCACTTCTAAAACAGTGCTCTCTCCGCCTCCTTAAAACATTACATGTCTCTGTTGCTATACTTTCTGAGATATACCTCCTTTTCCCTACCCTTAGCCTTTACAATGGGCTCTTTCCATGGGCATTCTTCACCTGCATTTGAATTCTGCTTTCAGCAGTTTTTCGGCAAGGTTATAAAACTATCATAAAATAATCAGCAGCCTTCATAGAGGAAACAAAGAGTTCTGAAGATCTAATGGATTGTACACTGAATCAAGAAACATTCAACAAGAAGATATGTATTTATATATTAAGTGTTATTGAACTTCTTTGTTAATCATTTTGAAGTGATCATGCACTTCAAAAGTCTTATAAACTTTCCATTTTTGTAAGTGTACCTGAAGAATTTAAGGGTAAAATACTCTGAACTGTATTGAGAAAATCCACAAAAAGAGATGGGGAATGGGTACAACCAATAGAGCAAACTGTTAATAACATTTATAGCTAGATGATGGTCATCGCACTCTTGGATATGTTCAGGAAGTAATCTAATTAGAAACAGAAATAAAAATTTCAAGTGAATCGCACATGATGAGGGTTAATGGGTTAGTGGCTGGGCGATAGGATCGCTACGAGTGGGAGACAACTCCGTGGTAGTGAGTTTGTCCTGGTTTGGTTTAACAGCATATTCTATAAACTCATCAAGGCTTTTCACGTTTACAAAATTAGCTATTCCTACGTGACTGAGCCTTCATGCCAGCACTTCTAAGAATATGTCTAGAAAGTCAAGCACTTTCTTTTAAAAAGTGCCCTGAGGTAGAAACTATAAGCAGGTCCAGACATTAGAGAAGAAGAAAGTTCGTCTGCACTGTAAACCATGAAAAGTGAGTGATTACAGAGGAAGCACGAGACGAAAAGTAGCAAGAGTGGAAAAATATGTCAGTGTGAGAAGTTCTTTCCACCATCCACCAGGTTTCTCAGGAAAGTCTAGGAGACTCTGCATTCTAGGAGAAGAGGTTGGCTTGTGAAAGTCAGCTAAGGGAAAGACTTCTAGACTTCACTTTTGTAGAAAAGTGAAGAATGGGCGAGCAAGGAGTCCCCCAAATGACCTCTGAATGACAAGTATGCCAACATGTTCTGTGATTTTTAAAAAGACATCAGAAACCCCATTCTCCAGCTACTGCCCTCCAGCTACCTCAATGCCTTTCCTAACGCAAATATCAGTCCTCACCAGCATCATCATCTATGTGTGTCCTCCTGAGGCTTTCTTTTGCATGTCGCCTAGGATGTCATATCAGACAAGGTGCCGTGATGGCAACCTCACCCCACCCTCGAGTCTCTGGGGCTTTTCTGTTGCTCAGTTTTTACTGGCTGATTGTGAAAGGTGTCTATTGATAGCAAAGGCACCCAATGGAGAATGACAAATCCCTCTCTCAAGAGGAAAATAATTAACTCTCAGAATAGTGACCACTATCCTATCATTTCCCACCTCTTTGTCATATTCTTTCACTGTTTAGAGAGATATTGGTAAACCCGTGTTCCAATTCCCTCATCTAACATATCACTGTATTGAAATTGCATGTTTAGCACAAAAATAATGAAAATTGGTTTGTACAGGGGTAAACAATACAGATAACATTAAACATACAGGTTGAGCAAAAATTATTCATGCCATGAAGAATAGAAGAGAAATCCTCAATTGTGAACAATTACCATAATGCTTTTATGAAGATTTCTTAAATGTACATGCTTTGTAGCCCCTCAGAATACAACTGAAAACATGAAATGTAAACCAGTAAGTATTACATCACAATGTCACAAAGGTATCAAAATTTCAGTCTTGTTCCTTTTAATATCGGGAAAATCCTCCAACCCTGTGTTAGTCTGGGTACATTAGAGAAACAAATCCACAGAAACTCATATGTATAAGAGAGAGTTTTATATAAAAGGTAAGTGCACACCAAGAAAACATCCCAATCCAGTGCTGCCCAAGCCCACCAGTCCAACATTAGCCCATGTGTCCAACACCAATCCACAAAAAGTCATCCTCCATCTCACAAGACACACACTATGACACCGACTGCAGGAAGAAGGTCGAATCCATGAGTGCGTAAGCATCTCAGTGCTGGCAGGGGTCTCCACCTGGCTGCTCAGCACCCAGGGCTGAATCGGGGTATGTCCATGTGGCTTCTCCTTGGGGATGTCTCGCAGGAAGTGAGCCTTGCCAGCTGAAGCAAGGAGCTGGCTAAGGCAGCTGCACCCTGGTCCAACCATCAAAAAGCAAAAAACTGGAAAGGGGAGGCTCACTGAGCCATTCATCTCTCCATCCTTCAAATAACCCTACATGTGTTTATAAACCAGGTTGAAGCAATAAAGTTTAACTATCTCAAATTTTGCCTATATTTAAAATAATTAAACAGCTAAGTGGTATACTGGGATTAGGGATAAAAAAAAAAAGAAATGTTACTTCTTTCTAAATCAGACATATTGTTAAATCAGACAATTAGAACCCAAACAATGGAATAATACAAACAAAAACTCAAGGCAACGATTTAATGTCAGGGCAAAAATCCTTGACTTCCCATAAAATCCTGAAAGCACTAGTAAATGATAAACCACTCAAAGGGTTGACAATAACACCAAATCATCTAGGAAAAGGTAAGTATTAAAATCAGTTTGAGTAAAATTTCCACCAAGTTCCTTCTCTATCCATTGTATCTTGCAATAAGCTACACAAATTAAAAATAAACTTCATTCTAATACTTTAATATTTATCCTTTTCCATCCATCTTATTCTTTTCCTAATACTTTAATGTTTATCCTTTTCCATCCATCTTATTATTTTCCACAATATTAATTTAGATAATTATCCTTAAGAAGCCCCTTTTTACTTCCTCAGATTTTTCAATGATATGTTTAGATTTATATTCACAAAATAAGAGTATATGATATCTATATTTTTACAAAGCAGTATGTTAGTTAAAAGCACAGAGAGGGATATGAAAGTCAAGATGGCAAACCATAAATAATGTCAACAAAACAGCCAAAATAAAATCCTTACTTTTAAAGTGCTTTCCCTTCAGTTAAAGGCAAAATGTTTTCAACTCCCATCCTGAGCTGGCAGAATCTCCACTTTCGCACTTAACAGCAGCCACCAGGTGTCCTATCAGTGGGATGGGCAAAGGCAGTGCTTCTGCAGGATAGGATACCCTGCTAGGCGTAAGGCAACAGTTTATGTTTTTCATCTTGGCAGCTTGTTTTCACAACGTTGTAAGGTAAAAGACATGGACCTCTGCAGATAAATGCTGCTTGGGGCTGAATGGCTTCACTTGTTCGTCAGATGCTCGCAAACAACGATAGTGGGACATTCAGAGGAGCTTTATCAATTCCCACCAACCATGGATGAGTGGATAGGGATTAGGGAGCATTCATTTTAGCCCGCTGTTATCTTTCTCTTGTCAGAACAGAACTCCGTAATGCTCGACTGCCTTTCAGTGCTAAATATGATGGTAAAACCTGGTGATGACTACTTTAAGAGGCTATAAATAACATCCAACATTTGTATAGCACAATATGATTTTATAAGCACTTCCACGTTTATACAACAATTTCAGCCTTGCAACAATTTTGAAAGATAGAGAATACACTTTTTTTTAAAAACACAAACGCAGAATCTAAAGTTCAGCAATTCCTAGTAACTTGGCAGAACTATGTATAATAATGGGAAGTGAACATCAGTGTACACATTGAACTTGAATTAATACTGGGGCTATGGATTTGCTGCTGTCTGACCTTGAAAGAGTAACTGAGTGTTTCAATGAATCGTTTTTCTTGCCTCTATTTGGGAAAACATTATATTGTTAATAGATCATACTTAACATGTTCTCATGATTTGTACATGTGATATACACTTATCACTTAAAGTATTTTCCTGGTATTGCCAAACACCTTGTTCTTCACAATTTACCGTCAACATATTAAGCAGAGTTTGTTCTCAGAGTAATTTGCATAGCCAACCAAAAACCATGAGAGAAAATTAGAAGCAAGCTAGAGAAAGGGATAGATGCCAGAGTTTAGCATTTGATTTAATGTTAGTTTCCTCTTTATCTTTAGGCAAAACATAAACTCTTTTTCATCTATAAAATGAGGAAAGTGGCAAAACTATTCCTTACATTTTTTTCACCTCTAAAACTACCAAAGCAATTAAGGTGCGGTAAATAGATAACGATTTTTTTGCTCTCCATACACACTTGTGAGGTTTCTAAAATAAAATTTTGAATATATATTAAGTACGACATCTGACAGGTATTCTTGTTGAAAATATGACAGTAGAATACTAAAATTAAATATAGCTTATACAGGAGTTGAAGACCTCTAGTTTAACAAGTTGTCCTTTTTTGTTGTTTTTGATGCCTAAAGCAACTTCTGTCACTTTTTCCATGTGCTTTATTTAGGAAATCAATAAATTTTAAGCTTGGGAAAGTATAATTTTAAAACAAAATCTGAAAGAAAATCCCACTGTGCATTCCTACTGTCATCAAGCCAATTCGGACTCCCAGTGACCTTCCAAAGGATTCCCAGGGCTTTCGATCTTCAGGGGAGCAGGCAGCCTCGTCTTTCTCCTGCAGAAACACCGTGACTGGACCAGTAGCTGCCTGGCTAGCAGGCCAATGTGTAATGCACAATGTGCCCAGAGTTCCTGTAGGCTGTTGTAATTGAGTGATATTAAAAAAAAAATCTAGTTTTAAGTCATCATGTCAGCATCCATGTCACTCCTTAAAATGAATTTCCAAGGGGGAAAAAGTTTGAAGGTCATTTTGTTTCTCACTCCTTGTCCTCTGATTCAACTCCAAAGGTCCTGTTCTAATTACAAGGCCAACTATTGCTCTACTACAAATGTGATTCCTTAAGAGATGGCGCGTGACAAACATTGTCCTGATCTACTCTCTAAATACATTCAGAAATAAAAATATCCTCATGGAGTCAGAAGAGAACATATGATAGTGTATAGAATTCCCTTTAGGTTTGAATTCCTAAAAATTGGGGCAGTTTGGAATTCGAATAAACCAATTCTTTACCCTTCATGTGAGACCAGAAAAGGATTGTAGATCCCAAAAATAATTGATCTAAGAAAAAGAATCACAATGAGTAACTGCTGGAAGACGGGAATTAGGTGATGTAATCCTTAATGCTATGCGTTAACTTGCTGATTGGATTCACAGTGGTTTGGCAGACATCAGACTCATAGTTTTTGCATAATATATGCAATACAGTTCCCTCCATGATGTGATCTGATGTGATCATCCAGGCAGCTGAAAGAAGGATTTCCTTAGGAGGCTGGCCTGTCCCCGATATATAAATAGATGCTCACGCAACACTTGTTCTCTCTTTCTTGACCCTACAATTTTCATCTTTTTGCCCTGTTTTGTTATATAACTATATGTATCTTGGTTTGTCATATACTTGTATGGTGTCTCTTTGTTTTGTGGTTTTTCCCCACCCTTATCCCATGACTTACAAAGTGCAAGATTTAAAGGGCCTCATACACTATCAGTTATCATGTTAGGTGCAAATGTGATTTTAGATCTGTCTTTATTTGGAGGTTAAGCATGATTTAACAAAACATGTACAGGTGCTAAGTTGACCATGGATGGATTGTGATAGTTCATGCTATGCATCAACTTGGGTAGGTTGATCTCAGTGGTTTGTCAGACATTGAACTGAGTGTTCTTTCATCAATGAAGGTAATGACCTCCCTGGCATAATCCGAGAAGATTTGCCAATCAGTTTAAAGATGCATTTCTTGAGGGGTGTGGTCTGCCTCCCAGTAAGTCTTACTCTCTTGAGTGACGCTGCACTCTTCTCAACTGACCTCAGCTTCTTGGGACTTAAGCCTGCAGAAGCCTTCACCCTGCTGCCTGGCCCACAGACATTGGGTTCCCAGACGCCACAATCACATGAAACAGTAGGAATCTTCCACCTTCTGCCGGAGCCACAGAATCGGGACACACAAGTCACCACGATTATGTAAGCTATTTCCTTGAAATAAAAAATGTCTCTCTCTCTCAGAGAAGAATTGACGCATGACTTTTGGTGTTCACCAAGGACTGTTAGAAGACTGTCTTGGAAGAGGCAGAATGCTTCTTAGACGCTAAGATGCTTCTTAGAAGGTTAGATGTGGCAAGAGTTTGTCTGTGTACTTTGATCATGCGAACAGGAGAGACCAGTCCCAAGAAAATCTTATATTTTAAAAGGTGTCATCCTGTTTGTTTGTTTGTTTGTTTGTTTCCTTTCTTAAGAAAGTAGAGAAATAAAAGAAAAATGTATTTTATATAACCATATGATTTCTTTCTGCTGCTTTCTCAAATAATATGTAGCTTAACTGTATAAGTAATTTAGGAGTAACAACTTTCCTTTTAAAATTATGGATCTATTCTTACATGAGAGTTTTATATGTATCATTAAATTTTTTGTACTGTTAAGTAATCAAATTTATTTTTGCTATTTTTCAAATTTTCTAGGTGCTTTTGTATATTTTCATATTGTGTGAAGTGTCATAGTTGATTGCTAAGGATAATTACACCATCTTTGATAAGTAAAATTAATTGTTTTAATTTTATTTCTAGTGATATTGAATACATTTTCAAAATATAGACTTAAGTAAAAAATTCAATCAAAAGGAAATTAAATATTTTCATAACCAAACATGAGAAAATAAGAACAGATGTAAAGATAATGGGATGTTTTTCACTAGCTTTTTTTAAGTCCCCATGGGTGTGTTGTGTGTGTGTGTGTGTGATTGTTGTCATAGTTAGCTGCCTTTGAGCTTGCTCCAACTCATAACAACCCTATCTATGTACAATGAAAAGGAATGCTGCTTGATATTGCACAATCTGTACAATGGTTGTTATGTTTTTGCCTAGTGTTGCAACTACGGTGTAGCTGCATCCATCCCATTGGGAGCCTTCCTTCTTTTAATTGATCTTCTACTTTACTAAGAATGATGTCTGAGGTAGCTAGATGATTTTGGGTCAATTAGACACTCCTGGCTAGGCATATTAGTCTGATCTGTTAACAAATTCACAGCCTGATAGGGCTACCTTGAGGGTGTAGCCTTCTTAGAAGAAAACACGAGGGACTTCTTCCGGGTCAGCACTCTGGTTTCCTGCTTGCCTGCCACCCTGGGAGCTGCTGGAGTCCTGCCATGTTTCCCCTGACCTTGATCCACACAATCTGCACCCACTGGCCTATGATGTGCTGCATTCTATATCATTGAATGCAACTGACCCATGATGTGCTGCATCCTACATCATTGCATGCAGCTGTGGGAGTCAAAGATGAAGTTATTCACTTGTATCAGACTTAAGGACTTGAGTTGGACTTGGCTGGAATACTTTCATGATATATAATTACTTCTTGATATAAAGCTCTTTCTTATACAGACATGAGTCTCACTGGATTTGTTTCTTTAGTCAACCAGCCTAATACATGTCCATTTTATAAAGTTTAACAATTAAGTTTAATTACATAGGAAAAAGGCATGTCATAAATATGAAGTCCAAAAGTTAAGTGAAGATATGAGTAATAAAGCCAATCTAGTAAGATATTAGAAAAGAAATTAAGGTGAACTAGTATAAAGGAAATTCACTCATAAAAATATGACCGTCACCAGAAAAATCAAGAAACAAAGTTGTTAATATTCTGACTATAAGTAGAGTAACTAATTTTATTATTCATATTCCGATTATTTTTTTTAATGAGGAAGGTTGCTTGAATGAATGGATTAGCAGGTATGAATTAGCACTACTACAGGCAAAGAGAGAGAAATAGTGTCATTCTAGGTGTATGTCACGGGGGCCATGGTGGTACCATAGTGGTTATGCATCGTGTTACTAACCATAAGGTCATTTGTTCTAAACCACTAGCTGCTCCAAGGGAGAAGGATGAGGCTTTCTACTCCTGTTCAGAGTTATAGTCTTAGAAATCCACAGGGGCAGTTCTACCCTGCCCTCCAGGGACACAATAAGTCAGAATTGACTGGATGGCACTGAGTTTGTTTTTATCTGTTTGTTTTATAGCAATCAGTTACTTTCTTATAGACATGAGCACACAATGACATAACAAGAAGTATATAACAAATGCCTGGAAGAAAATTGTATCATTTTATTTAAAGGCACAGAACAAATCAATTAAGAGGCTGTGTTATTGAGTTAAGCTGTTCAGTATTATTTTAATTTAAATTATGATGTAATTCACACGAAGTCATAATGGAATTAAAATGATATGTTTTCTTATTTTGCTAGTGAGTTAGAATCACCTCGATGGCAGTGATTTTTTTTAGGGTGAAGGAGATGTTGATTATTTAATTTAAAAGGTTAATGTTAAATTATAGATAAAAATTGGAAAAACATAAAAGAAGAATGAACCTGGACTTGAATTTACTAAAATAATAGTATAAAAATTAAATTAAAGAACGCTATAATAACACATTAACATTTAATATGAAATTATGAGAATTTCAGTGTAGTCATTACTCTAATAATAGAACATTTGCAAATTTCACACTAAAACATGTCCATATTGTCACTATTCAACTAATCATTTGGCAGCAGTCTTTGTTAATATTCTTTAAAAAATTTTTAATTTGCCCAATAATTTTTTTATTATTAAAAGATCATTTTATTGGGGGCTCTTACAGCTCTTATAACAATTCACACATCATTTTTATCAAGCATATTTGTAAATATATTGCCATCATTATTTTCTGAATATTTCCTTGCTATTGAGCCCTTGGTATCAGCTCCTCTTTTTACCCTCCACCCCACCCTCGTGACCCCTTGATAAAGCATAAATTTTTATTATTTTTATATCTTACACCGACCTCGGTTTCCCTTCCCCTATGGTCTGTTGTTCATACCCCTGGAGGGGTGGGGTACAGGGTATGTGTCGATCATTGTGATTGATTCCCTCTTCCTTCCGTTCTCTCCCCACCTCCCCCCTACCCTCCTGGTATCACTACTCCTATTCCTGTTCCTGGATTCTGGGTGTCCTGAGCTCTTATCTCTTATCTGTACCTGTGCACATGCTGCAGTCTAACCAGAAGTGAAAGGCAGGACTGGGTCGTGATAGGGGGGGGGAGAAAGCCTCAAGGAACCAGAGGAATATTGTGTTTTCATCAGGGCTATATTGTGCCCTGGTTGACTCATCCCTTCCTTGTGATCCTTCTGTGAGGGGATGTCCCATAGACTACAGAGGGTTTGGGGTCTCTGCTCTGACTGTCGCATTCTCAACAATGTGTTTTGTCTGTTTGGGGTTTTCTGATGCCTGATCCCAACTTCACCTCATGATCCCACAGGCTGGTGTGCTTATTCCCTGTGGGCTTGCTGCTTCTCTGCTAGATGGCTGCTTGTTTGACTTAATACACAAGTGTTATACAAGGGTGAGTAAGAGTTACAAAAATATCAAAATGTGAAACTCTGGTTTCTGAACAGGTTTTCCCTCTAGGTCAGTACACTACAAGATAGTGTGTCCACATCGCTAACCCTTTGCCAAAGAACCGTGCACCCTTTGATTCATACCACAGAAAGCGGCAGTTGTAGCATTCACAAGTGACTCACAACGTGTTCCTTTTGGAGGTTTAGAAACACAAAAAAAGGCTTCAAGGGCAACATCAGGTCTGTGTGGTGCCTGGTGTAATGCTTCTCCATGAAACCTCACAGGACAGCCATGGCCCCCTTGAAAATAATGAGTATATGTGTTGTTATGAGGAAAAATCATTTCTCCATGCAGCTCCCTGACATATGAATCACCAACGCAGTTTTCAATTTTCTTTAAATGTCTTCACAATAAACCATCACACCATCCTGCGTCCTGTGAGGAAATCTAAACTGATTAACCATTTAAGATCCCTACCAACACTGTTCCCACTGCTTTGAATTTAATTTCTCAAGCAGATCTCCTCAAAAGCCACAATTTTTATTGGACTTAGAAAAAAAAAAAAAGACTAGTTTATTCCTGGGAGAACTTGTCTGTTGTCATCTACTGATTAAAGAGATATGGTTATTTAAATATGCTTTGTTTGGGATGAACTCATATATGTGTGACCCGGAAATAAGAGGACTGAAGTCCAAATATAACGTATTTACTTCCTGGTCTTTATGGATACCAGTGTTACCGCACAAAAACGAGAGCCTTCAGCAATGTTTGTCAAAGAGGACAAATGTATTCCCCGGCAGCCAGAGTGTCGGCTATTGCCTAATCCATTCTGACTCCCAAGGCAATTTTATAAAGGCTTAGATACTGTGAAGTTAAAGGTATTAGAACAGGTTCTGATTTCTGTCAAGCTGGTGGAGAGACAGGAAAAAAGGGAGTCGGAACAACTACTGGGAAGATGCAGTTAAAGGGAGTTGGAACCGTTGTTGGTTATCTTGACATTTTTCTGGGCAAGGCCGGCAGGCAGCGTGGGGCGAAGGTAAGCTGGCTGTTCTGAGGTTCACAAAGGAAGGCTGCTGCTGCCACGGAGCATATTGCTTGGAAGAGTCTGTGCTGGAAGAGGGTTAGGATTAGTAATGTGCTGCAAATCCTACCGATAACAAAGAGTAGAACTAGGATCTTAGCCTAGGTAATTTGACTCCAGTGCCACAGTTCACTTTACCTGCACATTGCTAAGCCTTATTTTCTCTATGGCCTGGTTTTCTAACCCGTTAATGGAGATATTAATAGCACAAATCCAGGCAGAGCCAAACTGACCCCTCCCTAGAAGTAGGTGCTACAGAGGACACTAAATCTACAGGTTGGGGAGAGGTTCCAGCCTGCCATGCCCACACAGAAGCAAACCAAAAAGAGAAAAAAGAAAGCAAAGACGGAACCCGTACTGGCACACCAAACCCTGAGAACAACGTCCCTGCTCAGAGCAACTAAGGCACAGAGAGGAGTGTAGGGCCGGCAATAGCTTGATCCATGATGTCCCCTGACTAGAGCAAACCACAGCAGAAGATAATACTTTGAACATAAGGCAGGAGTGGGTCCAGTTTTGCTCCCCTGCCCCCCCCCCCCAAGCAGGGCGAACCTAGAAGGGAACATAACAGATGAGCAATGGGAGCAAAGCCAAGCCACAGAGCCCCGAGGAACCCCCCAAAATAGACGTCAGGCTAGGAGGAGCAGTTTCTAGGACCCCCCCAGGATCAGTGTGGAGATAATCATAAAGGTCAGTGGACAGACCTGGAATGATGTATGCTTTCTCGAGCTTTTTTTTTAAACTGGGTTTTTAAAAAACCTTCCTGACACAATCGCTGTAGACAAAAAGGGCATAAGCAAATGTGGTAAAGAAAGCTAATGGTGCCCAGCTATCCAAAGATATAGCATCTGGAGCCTTAAAAGTTTAAAGTTAAGCAAGCGGCCAGCTAGCAGACAAGCAACACACCCACACGGAAGGAGTGCACCAACCTGTGCCATCATGAGGTGTGGACGGGATCAGGTAAAAGGCTTCAGAAGACCCAAAACCTCTTTTTGAGAATGAGGGGGGTCGGAGCAGAGACCCAAAACCCATCTGGAGACAATGGGACACCTCCCTCACAGAAGGGTCACAAGGAAGGGATGAGTCAACCAGGGCGCAGTATAGCACCAATGAAACACACAATGTTCCTCCGGTTCTTTGAGGTTTCCTTAGCCCCCACTATCATGACCCCAGCCCTGTCTCTCAGTTTTGACTAGACCAGAGTATGTACACTGGTACAGATAAGAGTTCACAGCAGATGGAATCCAGGACAGATAAATCCCTCAGGAACAGAAACAGGAGTAGTGATAACAGGAGTGTAAGCAGAAGGTAGGATAGGAAGGGAGGAAGGAGGAATTGATTGCAATGATCTATGCATACCCCCCCCACCTCCCAGGGGGATGAATAACAAATGTGGATGAAGGGAGACAGCGTTGGTGTAATATCTGAAAATAATAATAAATTATAATTTATCAAGGTGTCACGAGGTGGGGTGGAGAGGAGGCTATACCTAGGGCTTAAATAGAAAGTAGATGTTTAGAAAATGATGATGGCAAGTTATGGACAAGTATGCTTGATACAATTGATGTATGGATTTTTATAAGAGCCCCCAATAAAATGATCTTAAAAATAGAGGATGATGACGTATGCAGAATGCCTGCCTGTCAGTCCGAGGGCCGCCAGGTATGGCCCCAGGGGGCCCGCGGGGCTGGTCCCCCCATGGCAGCGGTGTTCGACCTGGACCTGGAGACCGAGGAGGGCAGCGAGGGCGAGGGTGAGCCAGAGCTCAGCCCCACGGACGTGTGTCTCCTTGCCGAGTTGAGGTCGGCTGGCCTGGAGCCTGTGGGGCACTACGAGGAGATGGAGCTGCCAGAGACCAGCGTCAACCTGGGTCCCGAGCGCATCGGGCCCCACTGCTTTGAGCTGCTGCGTGTCCTGGGCAAGGGCGGCTATGGCTAGGTGTTCCGGGTGCGAAAGATGCAAGGCAGCAACATGGGGCAAAATATATGCCATGAAAGTGCTGAGGAAGGCCAAAATCGTGCGCCACGCCAAGGACACAGCGCACACTCGGGCGGAGCGGAACATTCTGGAGTTTGTGAAGCACCCCTTCATTGTGGAACTGGCCTATGCCTTCGAGACGGGTGGCAAGCTCTACCTCATCCTTGAGTGCCTCAGTGGCGGTGAGCTCTTCACCCTTCTGGAGCGAGAAGGCATCTTCCTGGAAGACACAGCCTGCTTCTACCTGGCTGAGATCACGCTGGCCCTTGGCCACCTGCACTCACAGGGCATCATCTACCGGGACCTCAAGCCTGAGAACATTATGCTAAACAACCAGGGCCACATCAAGCTGACTGACTGTGGGCTCTGCAAGGAGTCGATTCACGAGGATGCCATCACCCACACTTTCTGTGGCACCATCGAGTACATGGCCCCCGAGATTCTAGTGCGCAGCGGCCACCACCGGGCTGTGGACTGGTGGAGCCTGGGGCCTCTGATGTACGACATGCTCACTGGATCGCCGTCTTTCACCGCAGAGAACCGCAAGAAGAACATGGACAAGATCATCAAGGGCAAGCTGGTGCTGCCCGCCTACCTCACTCCCGACGCTCGGGACCTTGTCAGAAAGTTTCTGAAGCGGAATCCCAGCCAACGGGTGGGGGTGGCCCAGGGGACTCGGCTGATGTGCAGAGCCACCCTTTCTTCCGGCACATCAGCTGGGATGAGCTCCTGGCCCGGCGCATGGACCCACCCTTCCGGCCCTGCCTGCAGTCGGAGGAGGATGTGAGCCAATTTGATAGCCGTTTCACATGGCAGACGCCGGTGGACAGCCCAGATGACTCGGTGCTCAGCGAGAGTGCTAACCAGGCCTTCTTGGGCTTCACATATGTAGCACCCTCTGTCTGGGACAGCACCAAAGAGGCCTTCTCCTTCCAGCCCAAAGCTGCGCTCCCGGAGGCGCCTCAACAGTAGTCCCCGGACCCCCATCAGCCCCCTGAAGTTCTCCTCCTTTGAGGGGTTCCGGCCCGGCCCCGGCCCACCGGAGCCAGTGGAGCCGCCTCTTCCGCCCCTCTTGCCCCCGCCCCCATTGCCTTCAAGTACAGCCCCACTCCCCATCCGGCCACCCTCAGGGGCCAAGAAGTCCAAGAAGGGCCAGGAGCGCCCTGGGCGCTAGGATGTTGGAAAGGCAGCCCCTCCCTGCAGACTCTGATGCCCATAGGACCCTGGTCCCATGTGGACACTTGGGGCATGTGGAGGGAGGGAGTGGGTGGTGAATGTGTGTATGTCTTTGCCCGGTGGCTGTGGCCCATGAATCACTTCTGCAGGGCGTCTCTGGGCCCTCAGGGCAAGCCATAAACGCCACAATTAAAGTACAAGTCAAGGAAATAAATAAACAAACAAATAACTAAATAATAGCACTAATCACTAGGTAATCTCAATGCTGTACAACATGGTAAACATTTTTTCAATCCACATTTCTGTGCTCCGCTAAAGATTGGTTTCTTGGAGTAGACTTAGCGGGTGGCAGCCCCTGGAAAATGTCGTTTTTCTTAGAGCCTCACTCCACCTCCCAGAAGCAGCAGGCTAGTTTGGATCTGTGATTCCTTTGAGGCAACAAAACGTGCCAGAGCAAATCAACTCATGCAAGCACTTTTCAAGCCCTTGACCATAAACCACCTACTAACCCGTTATTGGTCCAAGGTAATTTAACAGCTCAAAGCCCCACGTCCAGAGACAGAGTCAGGAACTCCACTCGTGGAGGAAGTATGCAAATTGTGAGGTTTTCTCAACACGTATCTGGGCTACAGAGAAAATGAATTAACCAGTTTTAAAGAAGTGCATTAAAACACTTGCTGCCTCACACTGAGAAAGGATTCAATAACTCAATATTGCCCGTTGTGTATTTTACTTTCCTACTAGACTCGGTCGCTCTAATGAAAACATAAACTAGCCCCGAGAGTTAGTTTCCACAGAAAGTACAAGGTATGTAAATATTAGAGCATTGGTCTGGAAAAGTCAGAAGACAAAAATTTGGTTTATATATTGTTTCCACCTAAATTAAGCTCAAAACTAGGCAGATTAGACTGGAAAAAGAAAAATAAGAGATGCAGAAATTAAAGCATCATTACGATAACCCCTTTCAATTGGTGGGACATACTGAGATGCTAATTCCCTGTTCTGATTTTAACAGCATCATACGTGCACTGTTTTATAATTTGGTATGCTTTCATATATGATGACTTTGGCATGCAAAATCTCCATATAGTTGTGAAGGCAAGCATCATCTTTTATAATTTATACATGAGGTAATTAAGATTCAGACAGTTTTTAACTTGACAAAGTTCTTTGGCTAATTAGCAAAGGAGCTCTTATTACAACCTGGATGTTTAGCTCTCTAAACCACTGTGCATTCCATTAAATGCAGAACATCCTGGCCCTGATTTAATTGTGAAATAAAATGTATCCAAAGCCTTGCTGATTAACAAAGTCGCCACACAATTTTCATCATTCCTCCTCACCAATCTGTTCAAGATGCATAATTGCAAGTGTTTAACAATGTTGACTCAGGAGGCAGACGATGGGGCCTACGGTGAGCACAAAGGTGTTTTATTTTCTGAGTAATGCAGTCCAGAAGATGACATTACAATATAGATGCTTCTCTTGAATTGCTTTGATAAATAATTAACATAGCCTAGTTATTCATTTTTTCCTGTTATATACTTATTTCAGATTAGCCTAGAATTTCAGATGGTCTCATAATGAAAGTAATAAAAAATGAAAGAAAACAAAACTTCACAGTCTTAAATAATTGGTATTTCCTGATTCTTTAACTAATGGTGGGCTCATTTAATAGTAAAATCCATTAAGTTAATTACTTATTGGATCTGTTGCTCAATTGGAGTATACACGAACAAGAAAGTTGGTAATTTAACTTTAAATTTGGTAATTATAAATATTAATAAAGTAAATTATCTAACTTAATTTGAAATCCTTTATGAATTACATTCATACAATGAAACATGTGACTTCTAAGACACTAACCATTAAACAATGAAATTTTTATCTATATACATAATCTACCTCAAATTTTAAGGTAAGAACATGCATTTTCATTTTTAGTCTTTCAGTAGTTAGTAATTTCCCTCCCCTACTCAATTTAGAAACTGCAATAATTTTCTGTGTCTCTCTCGCATGAGACATTCTCAGAGCTCACATACAATTTGGTCATGTGTGCCCCCCAAACCCTTGCTAAGTCTTGCCCTCCACTCCATCTGCATTGTTTTTAGGTGCCATCCAGTCGGATCTGACCCATAGAGACCCTGTGTGCCCAGCAGAACAAAACACTGCCCAGTCCTGCATCACCCTCACACTTGTTCCTATGCTCAATTCCATTGCTGCAGCCTGTGGGGTACCAACCTCCACAATCAAATGGGTCCAGGGGTAGTTGTGTAATTTGAGGGGTAAAATTAAAGAGACATCAGACAAGATAAAGGTATGCGAATGCTCACCTCCAGCATGGCCATGATCTCGGCAGCCAGATCCATGCAGAGAGCAAATATATTTCCATTTGAGGTTTATATACACGCAGGGGACATGCAAACCCTCCCTGATTACATCATAACAGGAAGGGGTTGTAAAATAGGCATACGTGCAACAGGAGGGGATGAGCTAGGGTTGTACACAGAATAGGAAGGGGAGGCACTAGGGACATACATGTGACAGGAAGGAAGGCATGTAATAAGGTGAGTGGACTCTATAGAGTCAAGATGGCAGCCTAACCTTGGTCATCCCTGAGTGGGCTTGACCTTAGTGTCTTTGGGTTCTCCTTCAGGGGAACAATCCTTAATCTTTATTAGAAGGGGGTGGACTCTACTCAGGTGGAACAGACTATAGGGTCTGATTGCTCTAGATGGCTGATAACCTTCAGGCAGATAACTTTTAAGCAGTTGACCTCCAAGTGTATAGTCAGTGCCATAGGTCTGGCATATGTCAGGCATTGGGGGGGGGCGGGGGGGACAACCTGGGGAATCACTTTGCTGTTTGCCACAGAAACCACCATGTAAACTCTTCTCGTTGGGGGCCTTTCTCTTTTTCGAAGCCCTTCTATTTGTCCAGGCATGATGCCCTTCTCCTGGGACTGGGATCTCCAGACAATAAGGCACATCCCGCCTCTACTTCTTCCAAGACAGACCTGCTTATCCTTTTGGCAGCCCATAGCATTTTCCATATTCTTTGCCAGCACCACAATTCAAACACATCCACTCTTCTTCAGTCCTTCTTATTCAGTGTTCATCTGCATTAATGATACTATATCTGCATCACCATCATTTTTATCTCTAGAAAAACCGCAGAAGCATTAAATATATTAGGTTCTCTATTTTAAATACTTCTTTGTTTTCTAGCCCACCTTCATTGCTTTATAGGATTTAATTTTCTTCATAATCAGATTGGATTTCTCTCTTCTCTCAGATCACTTAATTACTTACAAAAGCATCTTCAAAACCACCCCAATTCTAGCCTCACATCCCATTTTCCCCAGAGGAATTCTATCCTCCACTCACCTAATCATTCTTGCCTTATCTAAGTTGCCCAGGGAATTTTTGCTCTTTATGCCCCGATGTCCTCGGAGTTCCAGCATTCACATCTATACATCTGTGAACTCTTAATCAACTCCTAAAGCAATGTAAGTTTATTACTTCCTCTCCATGTGTCCACTTAGTATATGTATCTATCTTACATTCTGTATTATGCTTTGGAAAGTATCCTCCTGTATCATGTGGAATTTTTCTAGTCCTTGATTCATAATTTCTGACACAAAATCCAGCACACAGTAGTGTTTGTTGAATGAACAGCAACATAGAGAAAAGCCCATCACCTAAAAATAATGTCATCAATGTCATCATCCCAAAGCTCTCAAATTTGAGCTCATCTCAAATTGTTTCTAACTCTTTGCTTATCTATATGATAATAATGTTTTCATAGTAGTATGTTCAATGTACAAACTTCTGTGGGGTTTTTTATTAATCACAAAAATATTGCGGATAAAGGATGTGACTTGGAGTGAAAGACCAGAGGATTTTTTTCCACTTGGATATTTTCTTACTATGTGACCTTGAATACGTTATATAACTTCTCTGAGCCTCAATTACCTCCTCAGAGAAAAGGAGACTGATAAAACTGGCTCCAACTCACATACTTTTGTAGCAGATTGTTGTAACCCCTGGGTAGGTCTGAGTCACTAATAAAGACTTATAGTTCCCAGCTCCTTGCTAAGATCTCTAATTTTCTTCCTCACCTCATGAGCTGATTAAATTAAGTGTGCTTGACATGCAGGCTCTTAATGTAGAAATTGTGTAGTGGGAATTTGGGATGCAGATTTCAAAATAAGAAATATGGTTTATGCGACTGCTAACATCATCCCCTGCTGTAGGTTGGAAGTTCTCCCCAGCAAAGCTCCACAGGCCTGAGAGTTTCACTAATGCAAGAAAATGAGTGAATGAGATTGTGTGGGGAAACATTTGTTCTGTCCTACAAGGGAGTCCATAACTCTTGATCCAAAGGAAGAAACAAAGACCAAAGTCAGAACTTAATACAATGTGATAACAAGAAACCGGCAAATGGAGCCTCATCACAAGAAAAACACTTCTGTTACCCAAATAACCTCAAACATCCGACCCAGGAGTTCTGATAGTTTTAAGAATGGCTCCCTTTTTTAAGTCTCACTTCTTGAAAGCAGGGATAGTGCAGGTTTATTATTGGTTAATTTATAAATGACTGGATCAACCAGCTCTGGAATCTCCTTGTGTATCTGACTAGGTTAACAAAGCTCCCTGGTTATTTGGTGTGTGTCCCTCCTTTCCATTTATCTGTCTTCTTCCATTTGTCCTCCTTCATTCTTTACTTTTTGCCCCTTCTTGAAAGTACCCCGTCCGTCCACCTGCCCCCTCTCTCACACACACACACACACACACACACACAGCAACTTGACTTTAATAATAGGTCAACATTTTTTTTAACAGTGAGCTTATTCATAATGATCCAATACTACAGAGCAGAACCATCCCTTGGAGTTTCTGAGGGTATAAATATTCATAGGAGCAAAATGCCTATTATTTCTCCTTTGCAGAGACTGGTGGATTTGAACTGCTGACCTTGCAGTTAGCAGGCAAAATCTTAACCTACTACTCCAGCAGCTCTCCCCTGATACACAGTAAGCAGCGCTACAGCAATGCTAGCTATTAGGAGCAATGCTTTCCTCACTATGTATCTACATATGGTAATAAGCTGAAGCTTCCTCATACCATCTCATGAGAACCAATTATGGATAAGATTCTTTCCTAAGTGTGTCTAAGTTGAATTTGTAGGAAAATCAGAACAAGGGAATAAGGTTCTTATGAAGGCCCACACCTTTTCAATGATTTACTGTTTGCACTTGCCACAGACAAAGCTATGATAAAGAATTTGTTATAAGTGTTCCTTCACTCATTTTTAAATTTACATAAATTTCAAAGGTAAGTAAAAGTCTATAGGTCAGATGTTCATGGCCCAGGGCAGTCTGTATACAGGTTTTTTTGTTATTTTACTAGCCAGTTGTTCAACTATTGGTTTTAATTGGCCATGGTAGTATATACCAGTGAAATCAGCAAATGCTATAAATCAGTGCTTGAGAATTTTTTTCCCTTCATTTTGTATTATGGATTTTTTATTTTTAATTGGAGAGATGGTATACAAACCTATAGTTGTAAAGTGGATATATATATATGTATATGTATATATATATAAGCATGTATGTGTCAAATAATGAAGATATTTAATATTATCACTATATGAGGGAGTACCCCAAAAAACCTTGATTTTTATTCAAAGCTAGGTATTTAAAATTTTCACAAGACAACATTATTACCTTCAAAGTACTCTCCATTGGTCAAATCTGCAATTGCATTTTTTAGAAATATTTTCCAATATCATCTGTCTGGATAGCTGATAGCACCTCACTCATTTTTTTCTACACCTCTTCTACGTCACCAAATCACTGTCCTTTCATGTCCCTCTTCATTCACAGAAACAAAAAGAAGTAGCACAGAGCAAAGACAGATGAGTAAAATGCACAGAACAAGAGAGACAGGCTGTTTTTGCTCAAAGCTGGTGCACTGAAAAAGCTGTGAGCAGATACATTGTTGTGATGGCAAAACTAGTCCCCTGTCTCCCACAAATCAGGCCACTTTGTCACACAGTTACACAATTTTTGCAGAACCTTTAAACCTCAAAGGCTTGATTAACAGTCTGATCTGGTGGCATGAGCTCCATATGAACTATCTCCCTCACATAAAAACAAACATATGAGCACTGTCTTGATCTTTGATTTCACTTGACAAAGTTTTGGGGCCAAGGTGGCTGTGACGTCTTCCACTGGCTTGATTGATATTTGCTTTGGGGCCCATAAGACTAGCACCATGCCTCATCACCAGTAATGACCTTGGAAAAAGTCTGGGTCATTTCGGAGCTGTTCTTTGAAAGCACAGCATGTTTCCACTCAACAATCTTTTTCCTGGTCAATCAGAACCCGAGGCACAAATTTCACAGCAACCCTTCTCATTCCCAAATCTCCCATTAAAATTCAATGAACCAAACTATAAGATAGTCCAGATAAATCCCCATCTCTTCAATGATCTGTTGTCCATCTTTGAGCACAAGTGCATGGATTTTGTCGATATTTTTGTCCATTTAGGAGTTGACAGACATCCAGAACGAAGTTTGTCATCAATCGACATTTCATCTTTTTTGAAACAAGAAAACCACTCATATACTTGAGTTTTTCCCATAGTGCTGTCTTTGTAAGCTGTGTTCAACATCACAACAGTTTCTGCAGCATTTTTCCCCAAGTAAGAAACAAAACTTCACAGCTGCATGATGTTATCTTGCTAGCCATCACAAAACTGGTCCGAGCAAAACTGCATCTATGAGAAAATTCACTGTGACCAGAGAAAATCTTCCCAGGAGACGCCACTGAGTCACTAAGTCAGAGAGAGTGGCTCGATGCTCCCCTGTTGTAAAAAATGCATGCTGCAAAAGCTCCTCCCAGTGGAACATTTTTCCGTTGTTGTTTTCTGTGGGGTTTTTTTGTACCCCCTCATAGAATAAATCTAGATAGTAAGTGCTTCTCAATATAGACTTATTCTATTATAGTTGTAGTGATGAAACAGGCTTAATTATGAAAAGGATATTTCATTTTTTTAAATGTAATTTCCCATTTTTATATTAGTGACCATTCTTCTGAGAGAAATATTATTGAAGTTCTCTTTTTTCAAGAAAGTCCCAAAGCCAATGGTGTTATGCTTTTCCTCAGATCCACTTCCTCATTCACTGCCATCGAGTTGATGCTGACTCCTATCCACCCTTCAGGATAAGGTAGAACTGCCTCTGTGAGTTTCCGAGACTGCAGCTCTGTAAGCGAGTAAGACGCTCTATGTCTCTCCCTGGGAGTGACAAGGAAAGGGAAAGCCACCTGAGTGGTCTCACTGACGAGTCATCATATACCAGAACCAGAGAAGCCAGAGACCCCAAGTCCAAAGACCCAGGACCTTGCCCAATAAGGACATAGTTGGGTCCCAGCCAACCAGGGACAATCGCCTTTTTATTGGGGGAAAAAACACACAAACCAAGCCGTGAGTGCAAGGCATATAAGGGCCTGCCAGCTCTGGGCTGCGTGTCACTACTTTTGCCCTTTCAGGAGTGTAGACTTTCTGGGGGCCTGTCCCCATTTTATCTTAACTTTACTGCTCAATAAACCTCTTGTGCTGCCTCGTCCTACCTTGTTGTTCCTTCTATGCATCACTGCCACCACCGCTCCCTTCTAGAAGCCAGCGGTGCTGGTATCTGCCCAGAAAAGGGGTCACCATAGCCTAGCAGGAGCGTGGCTGGTGGTTTTCAAAGTTAACCCAGTGGTTAGCACTCCAGGCCTAACTACTACATTACTAGGACTCTTTTCCTAAGCTTATATTCACTGACAGAACTGCATGTTTTGTTTGATGAGAATGAGCTGCTCACAGACAGGCGAGACCCTGTGTCCCATAACTGGTCACAGACCACATTGAGTTCCCCTCCCACTCGGTTTGACTGTGGTTAGAGTGGATGCGAGGGAAACAAGAAAATCACCGTGGGGAACATCCAAGGTTCATATGTACTGCTTGTCTTAAAAAGGTATGGTAGAAAAAACACCATCTCACTCTTGACACCGACATTTAGAGAAACATAAAATAAAGAACTCACATGGCATTCGGGGCAGAATTAGAAAGGCAGATCAATGAAACAAGATTGAAAATAAAATAATAAAATACAAAAACTACCAAAAATACAGTAAAGTTAGTTTATGATAAAGGTGACATTTTATGGAAGATGGGGGAAATGATGAATGTTTTAATAAATGCTGTGGGGACAAATGGCTAGCCATTTGGAGAGAAAAGTAACATTAGATTCTTAATGCATATCATACATAATAGTAAGTGCCAGATACATTAAAGCTTTAAATGTAAAAAGTGAAGACAATGTTATTCAAAAAGAATCTAATCATGTCTAAACATGGCACCAGAGACAGGATGGGGAAAAAGATAAATGCAGCCACACTCAATATAGTTCCAAATATTTTATTCCAAAATATACATCATTAACTAAAGCACAAACTTCAACCTATTGGCAATACATATAACAAAGAATTTTAAGCCTAAATACTAAATTCTGACAACTTAATGCATAAGCACAAATTGTGAATTAGGCTAATGCTTGAGAAAAAAGAAATTACAAAGTTCAATATACCCCAGGAAAACATTAACAAGACACACACAAAATTTACATGAACCCAACAATGAAATACTTCTCTTCATCTTTCTAAATGACAAACTTTAAAATTAATTGTACTTTCAAGTATTGATGGAGATGTCATATAGCACACATATATATTCCTTGTGGATACTTTTAGTAAATAGAGATGTAAACTTTTGAACAAGGGTCCTAAGGAGGATTGCATTTAATATTCAACTTCTAGTTTTCAGTAGTACTCCCAACTGTTTACTTACTGAAATGGTTAGGTTTCAGAAACCAAGTCGTGAAAATTATGAAAATTGGAATTATGCAGAAATATAGGATAACTACATCAATACATAACTTAATTGCATCATTACACACATTCCTAATTACATCATCACCTAACTTACTAATTTCATCTTTATTAACTACCAAATTACATCATCATTTCACTACCAAATTTCATCATTACAAAATTGCCAAAGCACTGAGAAGCATGGCCCAGTCAAGTTGACACATAACCAAACCATCATAGCCAGTGTTACTTTCCTCTCAGACCAAAGCAATCATTACTGATATCCATACCTCATTGATACACAAAATAGTTGGAAATTATTTTTAATTCTGTCAAAATGCAAAATATTGAATAATGAGATAGTTGATACATTGAGTACTTTTATAAATATAAATTCATATTGTAGTCCTTTCTAATTAGTCCCATTCAACTCTCATAAAATCTATTACCCCAAAAATCTTGTAATTATAGAATTACAGGAAAAGGAAGAAACTAGAAACCACCTCTTAGTGGTGCTCTTCTGGGAGTACCAAAAGGAATCAGCGAATTCTATCTGCAAGGTAAACCTCCACCAGGTTATGTGAGTTAAAAGAATGATGTTTTTAACAATATGTGAGTCAAACATAACAGAAAACTCAAAATCATTGCTATTGCATGTCAATGTCAACTCACAGTGACCCAGAAAGACAGATTAGAATTGCCCCTTTGAGTCTCTGAGACTGCAACTACCTGAGTAGAAAGCCAATGGAGGTACTAATGGTTTCCAACTGCTGACCTCGAGAATCTCAGGCCCATATGTAAGGAGGATGCCACCAGGGCTCCCAGTAGAACCGAGGATGGACTTTTAGAGGGAAGAAGCCTTTTCCTTCTGTCAGAGCTCTCCTCCAGCCTCAGACACATTCCAAATAAAGGACGTAAAATAAGAGCCCACACTCAAAAACACTTACCTCTAGCACAGCTCCCCTCTCTTCACTGGTTAAAATGATAACCACTAGCCACGTTGGTTATTTAAATTTAGATTCATTAAAATTAACCATTAAATTACTTCCACAGTCTAACCAGTTCCAAGTGTTCGTGTGATTAGTGACTCCCCTTTTGAGGCCGTGCAGAGAGAACATATTCATCACTGTAGAAAGTTCCATGGCATAGTGCAGTTCTTTATAAAGCCTTTTATGGTCTCTGGGCCATGTACAACTAACGATGCTAACAACACAAGGGAGCCATGTTGGTGCAATGTGTAAGGGGCTGACAACATAACCATGGACAGTTCAAATCCACCAGCTGCTTCTTAAGAGAACAGATGTGGACATGTTCTCCCATAAAGATCACAAAGAAACCCTATGGAGTAGTTCTCCTGTGTCAGGTAGAATCTTCATGAGTCGATATTTATTCTTCTGCACATAACATCATCCGACTACACCATGGATTGATCACATCTCTGCCATTTATAGAACCTATATGTTTAAGTGTTTATCTTTTCAGTTAGATGACAATGCCTCTGAGGGTGAGTCAGGAGCATGTCTGATTTGTCACTGTGAACCTATTCCAGGAGTCATTTCTTAGAAGTTATTTAATAAATGTTGATACAAATGTTTTCAGGGAGAATAGATTATCAACCATCCTTTCAAGAGGAAAAATAAAAGGAGGAAATTAGCAATCACTGATGGCTTTGTTCTGTCTCAGAGATCCTACAGGACAGAGTAGAACTGCACTTGGGCATTTCTGAGACGATCGACCTTCACTCAAGTGGGCAGCTTCGTTGTGCTTCTCTAGGAGTGGCTGCTGGTTTCAAACTGCTAACCTTGGCGTTAGTGTCAAGTGCATACCTCACTACACTACACTGCTCGTCGTTAGGGGTTCCTCTGATTCGGAATCAACTCCATGGCAGGGAGATTGTCTTCCTGTTTTTAGGGTGTGGCTTTACTAGGCTTTTGATTATTATCATCCTTTTTGATAGTATTCCGTTTTTACCAAACCTGAGCATGCTACTGATTTTTAAACACCTCTGCAGTGACAATATAATCGCTTTGGAAATATGTAAATTGATTCTAAGAGCATTTTGCGTTTCTCTTCCATATCTCATTCTAATTCAAAACAGGAAGAGGACATTTCCTCTGCTTAGTACTACTAATTTCCACATTATGATGAAAGTAACAATCTTCGTGTCCCATACAAAATAAGGGCAAAAAAGGCATTAGGTACATGATTACATATCAATTATCCTTTATGATCTATATAATCAAGTACCATCTGGCAATTTGGAAAAATATCAGCCACAGTAGCAAAAGTTGAATGGCAGAGTCAAATAAACTCTTACCCGTCCTTTACTGCAACCAGGCCCTCTGGGGCTCTCTTACCTGTGCAATACCAGCAACTTTAAACAAGGAAGTAAAACTGACCTCAATTCTCTGACCCAAGTAGGAAATCATTGTACCTGTGAATTACATTCTGCATTCCCATGGACCAAAAATCCTGAAAGGCCAGAGGGCCAGCAGGCCATTGCCTGGAATAAAACAAAGGAGAAGATAATTTAAAGTAAATTAAACACAAGTAACAATTGAATTCATTGTGGCAACCGTCTAGTGATCTTAACTAAACCAATTCACAGTATTTCACAAAGAAATATCCCATTGAAAAGAGAGAATGAAAATGTATCCCCATGGGAAACTGAGGACATGTCCCACACCAGCTGGTCATAGTTCATGGTTTATTCTTTTTAATAATGTAAGCTTTCCCTCCACTCTACAATATATATGTGTTGCTTTATTATCAAAATATGTTTGAAATTGTTTACAAATAGGGAAAATACTTGCCTGTTTCAGTTAATGTAACAAGAATATTGCATACTGTCTTTTCAATTTGAGAAAATGTGCTGAATTTAAGGGAGCTGACACAGTATATCAGATTTAGCATCCACACAATTTATTGATTTTGACATCATTATATAATTTGAGAACTGAGACACATGCAAATTATATGGATATAAATAGCAGCATTTTAAGCACTGTTTTACAAGCCATACCAGGATAATCACTAAAGAAAGATGCTCAGAATACTGTCAAAGAGGTAGCATGCTACGATACTTTTAAGTTGTTGTTGAAGGAAATATGGCACTTCCCTTAAATTCTTTAAGGCTGTGTGTCATGTGATCAATTTGAAAGGATATCTAATCCAATGTTGTCTGGGTTTGTTTGCTTTTTGTTAGCAATATTTGAACCAGAAGGGGGGGGAAAGGAGAGAGGAAAGAGTCTTGTGCAAAACAGATAAGTGCTAGATGTAAACTAAAATGTTGGCAGTTCAAACCTAATGGCTCCTCAGGAGAAAGACCTGTGATCTGCTGGGGTAAAGATAGCACCCTCAGGACAGTGCACTCTGCCGTGTGGGGTCTCCACAAAAGGAAACCACTTTGATGGCACGCAACAACAACCCTGTGTGTGTAGAGACACGTAGATAGCTCTCGACAGAAGAACACAGATCGATTTGCTTCTGCTTTCTCTATCCCATCTGTAACTGGAAAAGAAAATCGAAAAGTTATTCCTGTTTTGAATGGAAAGAAGTCCGAACTAAGAATAAAGATGAGTGATTATGGTGTCTTTTACATTACCACTAATGTCAGAAAACTTAACTCTAGTTAATGGATTGAATTTAAATTGACTCATAGTCCCTAAGAATAAATCTCATCTTTCCCATTGAACATTCATTTTCAACTTACAGGATAGAGTCTGGCACACTCAATAAATACTTCCAGTGTATGGTCATAGATATTCTGATAAGCTCACTAAAAACATGTATCGTTTGCCACTCTTTAGACCATTTAGTTTGTTTAGTTTCAAACAAATATGCTAAGTAATCCAAATTATTCTACCTTGACTTCTACCCTCAGCTGCGAGGCCGTTTATCTCTCCTTGCTAGAAAATAACTTCATCTTCCCAGATTTTGCTTGCACCTTCCCTCAATCAGAACAATTTTCAAGGATATAGAACAAGTTTTTCAAAATTATTTCCCATCACATTACACCATAACCTAAATACATCTCTCTTCATTCTATCAACAAACCCTCAACAAATCAACAAGCCTCCATTATGCGTGTATATAGAAACACTCAGACAACAAATGGTCAGATTTTTAAATGCATGCTTTTATCCAATGTCTGATAAAGAATAATTTTACATGAATCAATACATTGGTTAAGTTGTCATCCATCATTGAATGAAAAATATGAGGTCTTGAATGGTCTCTTCCCCCTTTCATGGCCTCACTTTTGAATAGAGACATATTTTACTCTACATAGTACAAAAATTTCCAAATGCCCACCTCTGGTGCCAATTTACTCTACAAAGCAAATCTGAAAATGACCCTGAAGGAAACACACAAAATATTTGTCTTCACTTTTCATATCCTACTTCCTAACCAGTCATTTAAAAATGTCTAAAGCTTCCCCTGATTTTCATTGAATTTTATGACTATTTAAATGTATTCATCAGAATCATAATTTTGGCATTACTATTCAGGGATTTCTAGAAAAGGAGATGTGAGGTTATTTTCATAACATCTCCATTAACCCCACACCCCCCATACATTTAAGTAAACATATTTATCTCCTATGATCTGTGTATTAGCTACTTCTGCTACTACCAATTTGAAAGTTATAGTTGCGTTAAGTGCACCACTACCTACGCAGTAGCACAAAAACTCAGGTAAATGCATGGTTTACTACAGATCTAGATGATTTCAAATTGCTCTAGATTTCTTCATTATGATGTTTGTTCTTAATGGGATCAGGAGAAGGGGCCTGCTTCATCATTTCTTTATTTAGCATCTGTTATGATGTAACTAAGTGTGCTTTTCTTAACTACGAGGCCAGCAAAGTGTTTTCTGTTTCTGTTTGATAGTCTCCTTCTGAGTAACAATACTGATTTACCAAAGATATTTACTACACAATATCTTAATGTTATTTCTTTTTTACACACAAGATTCAGTGGGGATTAAACATAAAGGCTTTTTTTTCCCTGGAAGAATAGTCATTCTCCTTACCCCAGGGATGTAAAGGGCCTGGGCTATTACTAGGACAGCCTGTGTGGTAAAATAGTGTGGCCGTAAAGAGGAAGGCCTTCAGCAAGATGAATTGACCATGGCTGCAACAATGGGCTTAAGCATAAGAACAATTGAGAGGATGGCCCAGAAGCAGATGGTGTTGCATCCTGTGGTACCCCGGGCACTATGAGTCCAGGGCCACTCTGATGCAAACCCAATGGGGCAGCACCTAACAAGAGGCAGGAAATACTATATCTGTGCTTACCGCTCATGCCAAAAGCATAAACTATTCTAATGGATTCTAATGGCTGGAATAGTAGTAATTGAAACTGTGGGGCATGTCATCATCCATCAAACTGTTCCAGAAAAGTACTTGAAAGTTTTTTCTTCTATGGGCTTCAATGGATGGAGACATGGCTTTTTGAGTGGGAAAGTATACAGCAGTAAGGCTGTCAACTCAGATAAAACGCTGGTTGTTTTATACAATATAATTGAAAACTATTATTCAAACATAATGTGTGTGCTTAAATTCAAATATTACGTGGTCCCTCTCTTGGTTGTTTGTTGCTTTGTAACCCATCACCCCAAACTCTAGCTGTTATCATGATTAGATAATCTGGACCAGGCTTATCTAGACAGTTCTTTTGTTCTAAACAGCAGTTAATCACAGAGCTTCTTTCAGTGAGCAGGTCAATTGGAGGTTGGGCTGGGCTAAAATGATGGGAGAGCTGGTATTTCTTTGGTCCATGTACTCTCTGGTTCTCTCTAGCAAGGAAACAAGGCTTTATACATGGAGAGCTGGAGATTCCGAGAATATAAATACGAAAGCTTCTGACCCTTTTACGATTAGTGCTAGTACTGCAATAACATCATTTCAGAAGCATTATTTTGGTTAAGAAGTTAAATGCTCATCTCATATTTAAGGGAAATTGACAACTCAAGGAATGAATATCAAAACTGTTGCTTTTCATTGGCCAATTAAAAGACTATCATATAAGCAAAATTCTATCAAGTATAAATATGAAAGTAAAGTTTCATTTTTTGCTGTTATTACTACAAATATCAAGTTGGTTCTCACTCCCAGCAACCTTATGTGTAATAGAGTGGAACATTGCCTGACCCAGCACCACTGCCATCATTGTTTCCATATTGGAGCCCACATTTAGAGGCATTCTATCAATCCATTACATTCTGGATTGACCCTTCACTGGTCTTAAACGAACGCGGTGTCCTCTAGAGCATTCTAACTGTGCTTCTTCTAAAACAGATTTGTTTCTTCTTCTAGCAGTTCATTTAATATTGTGCACCAACATCATCATTCAAAGGCAACAATTATTCAATGGGCTTCAATTTATTTTTTACACTTCAATATTTTCTGTCCACTATTTGCATACATGTAAGGAAATTTAAAACACCTGGCTCGATCCATTTCAGACTGAAAGGGTTGTGCCACATCCTCAGTAACCTCCCTTTGACATTAGCGGTTGGTGGTTGTAATTGTTGTCAGGTGCTGCCCATCAGCTCTGACTCTCCGCGCCCCTTCAGACAGTAGAATGATGCATGCCCGGTTCTCGCGCCACCCTCACATTTGTTTTCATGTTTGAGCTCCTTGTTGCCGACCATGTCAACCTGTCCAATGAAGGGCCTTCCTCTTTTCGATGTAGCATTTTATTACTTCCAGTTCTTGGATCACACAGGCTGGTGTGCTTCTTCCATGGACTTGGACACCTCACTTAGATGGCTGCTTGATTTATGACAAGCCTTTAAGACCTACTCTTTCTGATAGCCAGGCGCCATCTGGTTTCTTCACTACACTTTGCTAGAGCACTCATACCGTCAATATTCTCTTCATGAGGATTAGTAGAGAGTAGGGCCATGACAAACGCTCTTTAAAATGTTGAAAAGCAGGATGACACTTTGAAAACTGAGATACACCTGGTCCCCGTTATGATATTTCCAGTTGCCTCCTATGAATGTGAAAACTGGACAATGAATATGGAAAACTGCAGAAGAGTTGATGCATTAAATTACGGTGTTGGTGAATATTGAACATACAGTGAACAAACAAATCTGTTTTGGAAGAAGTGCAGCCAGACTGCTCCTTTGGAGCTAGGATGGAGAGACTGCCTCACACGATCAGCCTCTGGAAAAGGATAATGTTTGGCAAAGAAGAGGGTCAGCAAAAATTAGGAAGATGATCAATGATGTGGATTTACATAGCGACTATAACAATGGGCTCAAACTGACCAATTTTGAGGATGGTGTATGACCTGGCCATGTTCCATTCTGACATACATGTTTTCCGACTCAATGGCGCCTAACAACCACAAACTCCAATATCTCTTTTTCCTATAAGAAAATTAATGCTCTTTCAGTTATCTCTTCAAGTAGGTCTCCTACCACAAGAAACCCAGTTGAAGAGATTATTGTTGGTTTTTTTGGAGATTTTTAAAATCATTTTATTAGGGGCTCATACAACTCTTTTTAAAAAAAAATCATTTTATTAGGGGCTCATACGACTCTTATCACAATCCGACATACATAAATTGTGTAAAGCACATTTGTACATTCATTGCTCTCATCATTCTCAAAACATTTGCTCTCCACTTAAGGCCCTGGCATCAGCTCCTCATTTTTCCCCTACCTCCCCTTCTCCCCTCCCCCATGAATCCTTGATAATTATAAACTATTATTTTGTCATATCTTGCCCTGTCTGATATCTCCCTTCACCCACTCTTCTGTTGTCCATCCCCCAGGGAGGAGGTCACATATAGATCATTGTAATTGGTTCCCCTTTTCCAACCCACTCTCCCTCTACCCTCCCTGTATCGCCACTCACACCACTGGTCCTGAAGGGATCATCCGCCCTGGATTCCCTGTGTTTCCAGTTCCTATCTGTACCAGTGTACATCCTCTGTAGAACTGCAAGGTAGAATTTGGATCATGATAGTGGGGGGGGTGGGGGGGCGGGCGGGGAGGAAGCATTTAGGAACTAGAGGAAAGTTGTATTTTTCATCATTGCTACATCGCACCCTGACTGGCTGGTCTCCTCCCCGAGACCCCTCTGCAAGGGGATCTCCAGTGGCCTACTAATGGGCTTTGGGTCTCCACTCCGCACTCCCCCCATCATTCACTATGGTAAGATTTTTTTGTTCTAATGATGCCTGATACCTGATCCTGAAGAGATTATTGTAAAAGTGTTACATTTCAATCATAAGAATTGACAATATAATCACAAAAACTCCCATAATAATACATACACACACAAGTTATAGTTGTGTTGGCTGTGGAAAGTAATTATTTGGAAAGTAATTGCATATTTATTTATTTAAATTTTAAGCGTGTGAAGCAGAGTGTTGAATGAATTCCTGGGGATGAATTTATTTATTTGCATTTAGGTGGAATATAAAACAAAAACACTATCTTACAAGTAGGTAAACTCCCTTTTTTACCCTCTAAAAATTAACTGTGGTAGCAGCACCAGGACTGTGAACAATTATAAATTGCAGGTGACCAGATGTCCCGCTTTTGGCGGGAGAGTCCCGCTTTTTAACAATCCCCACCCCCCCAATCCCACAGCATTTTTAAAAAGTCCCGATTTTTTGAAAGAATGCACCACAAGCTAGAGTATACGGTTTTCGGCTGCCATGTGGCTATTTTGCCAGGATATGAGTTTTATCAATGGTGTCCTGCTTTAGTCCCGCTTTACCAATGTTAAAATCTGGTCACCTCTTGGCTGAATTGCACTCACTGACCTAGTTGGTAATATCAGCATATTTTTGTTGATGTAAAACTACATTTACATTGACATAACTATAATAATAATAGGAATACCCGTAATCTGAAAATAATAATGTGTGAATTTCCCAATTATTGCTTGCCTGTGAATTATTTTCCCTCCTTTATAGTTCATAACTCTTTATGGAATTGGCCTGTATCATCATAATTTGAGTCAAATTAGAGAAACATTTTTAAAGTTCCCCCGAAAGTGCTTAGAAAATGGGCTGCAAGGAAATGATAAGTGTAGCCTGATATGATAGTGTGTGTGTAGGAGGGGGGGGGGATTTCACCCGCCTCACTGCTCACAACAGTGAGGCGTTTCCCTCCTTTGAAAAGTGAACTAAGGCTTTTCAAGGCCTTTTTCACTCGCATTTAGAAGAAAATTGGAAAGCACAAAGTTTCCTACTAATAAATTATGTTCTTTTTGCCTTAATCTTTTTTGTCTTCTCTCATATGAAGGGACAGATTATTTTTAAATGGTGCCATAGATCAAATCACGTCCATAAAACTGCATCACCTTGGCTAGGCCTTGATTCCTAGAATAGTGTGGTTTCCCTCCATTTTGTGACTTATCCTCTATTTTGTGATGTGTTATATATTCTATCCTTTCTATGTTAATGATGCAGGATCTTTATGAGGTATATCTTGAGTTATACCCTTAGAAGAAGGTGTGACTGACGTCACCTACTTATTCAACTCGTAGCCTAGCTTGAGTCATACCTTTTATCATGCAAGAGAAAAGGGGAGAATCAAGTGAGCACAGAGGAAAGGGGCCTCACTCTTACAGTTGGGAGCAGAGCACCTCATCAGTCTGTGCACTGGAACCTCCTTGACCAGGGAAATGTTGATCCCATCACATCAATGGAATATGCCAGGAATACCAGGCTCACAGATGTTGATAGGGCACTTGAATCTGTTCCTTGAGTCCCAAAACCCAAACTGAACTCACTGCCATCGAGTCAATGCTGACTCATAGACTCACTGTGGGTTTGCAAGACTATAACTGTTTAATGAACCAAAAGGCCCAGACTTTTTTTTTTAACATTTTATTAGGGGCTCATACAACTGTTATCCCAATCCATACACACATCAATTGTGTAAAGCGCATTTGTACATGGTTTCTCAAAACATTTTCTCTCCACTTAAACCCCCGACATTAGGTCCTCATTTTCCCCTCCCTCCCCGCTCCCCCGTCCCTCATGAGCCCTCGATAGTTTATAAATGGGTATTTTGTCATATCTTGCCCTGTCCGACGTCTCCCCTCACCCACCTTTTGGCTGTCTGTCCCCCAGGGAGGAGGTCACACACATTTCCATGTAATCGGTTCCCTCTTTCCTACCCATTCTCCCTTTACCCTCCCTGTTTCGCCACTCACACCACTGGTCCTATAGGGCTCATCCGTCCTGGATTCCCTGTATTTTCAGTTCCTATCTGTACCAGTGTACATCCTCTGGTCTAGCCAGACTTGCAAGGTCGAATTCGAGTCATGGTAGTGGGAGCGGGGAGGAAACATTTAGGAACTAGAGGAAAGTTGTATTTCTCATCCTTGTTACATCGCACCCTGACTGGCTCGTCTCCTCCCTGAGACCCCTCTGCTAGGGGATCTCCAGTGGAAAAGGCCCAGTCTTTCTCCCGCTGAGAGGCTGGTGGTTTCGAACTGCTGACCGTGAGAATTGCAGCCCAAATCATAACCACTACACCGCCAGGGTGCCTTGAATTCTGGCGTCTAGCCCCTTAAATGGAAAGAAAATAAATTTCTGCTTCCTAAAGCTACCCACCTGTGGCTTTTACAACAGGACTAAATAATGAAGACAAATGCTTTTGCAGATTATATTCGGTAGAATAGAAATTAAAATCTTAATTGAAGCGTTATTAACCCTTAACTCAGCAAATAAGAAATAAATACATATCTAAAAGCTGACCAATGTTGCTAAAGATTAGATGAGGAAGATTTATAAGGATAATAGGTTTGAAATTTCAGAGTCATAGAAATTCCTCTTATTTAACTTTGATAGAGTCCTTTTATTTAAGCATTTGGTAATTGATCTCTAGTAAGGTCAGCAGCCACACAATGGATCATATATAATATAAGGCAAACTAAATGTCTCTCCTCAGAGCACCTAGAATTTATAAGCCTAGTACGCAGCCCTAGAAAATATTGTTCTCTAGGATGTAGGTTGGAATTCCAGGGGATTCTGGCTCACAGAGGCCTCGTAGAGTCCACAGGTTTTCAAGGATGCAGACCTTTGCAGAAGCAGACTGCCACCCCGCTCTACTGTGGAAGGTCTGCTGGGCCCCAAAATATGACCCTAGTGATTATCAGCTGATATTTTCACCACTGAGACACAAGAACTCCATTTTAAAATATCTCCTCTCGTGTTTTACTCTTTGGGGTAATCATTGAAACAACCGGCCAAAGGTTTCTTCTTCTCTCTGTTTCCATCACATGGAAGAATTGAACTTCCTGACTCATTTGGAGATGAAGTAAGACCCTGAACTTCTGGAGAAAACAATAAGAGAAACCAATCTATTTACCTTTCATAGCAAATTATTTGTCTTTTTAAGACTTTTGACTTCACTGTTCCTTTTGCACTGTAAACCCTGCTGTTGATGGGGCAGCCGTTTGGTCGCTGTGGGTTCATGAGTAACCATATGGAGCTTACCCTTGAGGACATATAATAAATGATGATTTCCATTTTGATCCATACATATTTTTGACATCTTACGACCATTATTCTGACTGAGATACCTGCTTGATTTGTTTAAAGCTCTTATATAGAAGTCGATATCATATACCACTTCTACTATCCGTTATTGTCTGATTCTCCCATAAGAATGAAATTTCAATGGGACCAAGAATCTGTTGGTCTTATGCCCTTTTTATTCCTAATATTTAAAAGCGAGATAAAGATAATGAATATTAAATTAACATTCGGTAGATGGATTTGTGTATCAAGAAAAGAAAGAATGCGTCTATGTACACCTCCCTCTACCACCAGCAAGTTGATCTGACTCTCATAGGACAGAGTAGCATGGCTCCTTGGGCTTTCTAAGATCACCAACCTTTAAGGGAGCAGACAACCTCATATTTCTCCCTTAAGTGATGAGTAGCTTTGAACCACCAACCTTGAGGTTAATAGCCCAATGTTGAACCCACTGCGCCACCAGGGTTCCCTTCACTGATAAGTGGTTCTAGGTTATAATTAACTTTCATTATGTTTAACATAATATGCTTTTAAAAAAATCTTTTATTTCACTTGTTTTAACATACAGATTTAAATTCTCTAAAGTGATAAATTGATTTACAACTTGGAAGAACATAAATGTAGGAAACTTTGACAATAAAATCCTGCTTCTACTACTTATAATTTTTTTGAATATGGAAAGCTATTGATCTACTTTAAATCATGTCACTCATCAGTAAGATGGGACTCAGAAAATTAGCAATTTTAAAATAATTATATAATCAAAAGCACTATATTTAATTATCTTTATTCTTTCTTTTTATGTACCACAATTTTTCTCCTCTCTTCAAAATCTTTAGAACAATGAACAGCATATAACAATAGCTCAAAACTGTTTATCCCTTGGCTGTAATTATCAATTATAGGAAATAATACTATTTCAAAAGGTTTCATTTCCTTTGGGTTATACTCATCATTATAATTTATCAAATTGTAATTCCTCATTACGTAGCCTTTTCATTAGAAATAATATCAGTAGAAAGAAATTATTTTGTAAATTATTTTCTAATTGAAAAGTCGGCCTTACAGACCACATCACAATTCTGTGCCTCTGAATTTAGGATTTCAGGGATAGATTGGTGAGCAGTCCTTGGATTGGTAAGTAGGTTTGGACACTTCACAAAAACACAGACCATCAAGAGCAGATGGGTAATTTCTGGAGCCATATGTTTTTCTTTCTGTATTATAAAACTCTTTCAGCCAGAAAGGATAATACATGTGTGGTGGGAAGACACAAAAATAGTTGACCCTAAAAAACTGGAATGCACATTTTTAAAGGAATTTCCTATTCTTAAACGTTGAATGCATGGAGAGAGATGATAAAAATATCCTGAATCTTCAGCCAGAAACTACTGCCACTGCTGTTTGTCAAGCATGGCACACAGAGAAGACTGCAGGGAAATGCACAAATGTTACCACTGCGACTTTGTTGTTTTACTACAAGTTCTATTACTGTTGTCACTAAATGCTTATGTTGACTTCAGACCATGATGACTTAAGCTGAATTACAGTGGAATACCAAAGGTGAATTTTAACCCTAATATCCTAATGCTGAGAGAAAAACCTTAATAAGCAACTTCTTAGAACGTTTTATCAGACCTTTATTATTATTCCTAGAGGTCTTGCCTATCTGCTGGTGATAAATACCAGGCAAAAAATTAAGAGTCAAGACTGCCAAAAGAGACAGATCCAAACTCTTTAAAATGTAGGCAAGCAGATTCAGTGTACATTCCCTATATAAGCACAGTGTGTTAGTTTTCTGTTGCTGCTATAACCAATTACTAAAGACCATAATGGCTAAAAATAACACAGACTCATTTCTGCCTAGTTCTTTAGGTTAGAAATCTAGGGAGCCATTGCTAATTCATCTGGTTTCACATAGCCAAATAAGAGTTTAACTTCATATTGCACTTTTCAATCTTAGTCTCCAGCCATTGTCCCACAAAATGTATTGTTTCACTTTTAGCTTGATGGCTTTTGATTAGTTGGCATTTCAGGCTTTGTAGTTTTGTTTCTTGTTTGTCCGTTGCTGTTTCTTCAGTGGGAGGGTCTATGTAAAGCATTTACTGCAGTCCCTGATCCGTAGAATACTGGGAGCTAAGACAATTGTGACTTATTTTTAATGTTTCAAAGTGGCTTTTTCATCTTCCCTTCTTAAAGAAACCCTAAATGATTTCTTGAGGGTTTTTTTCTGGCTTCTACATTAAATAATGTCCAGAAGTATACTTTGGATTCTTGATGTTGCTCCATGGGCTACCATCATTGTGTATTGCAATGTTGAGAGATATTCCTTTGGAAGGCAAGCATAATCACATCATCTGCATCTCAATCTTCAGTTTCTAAATCCCAACAAATATGCCTAATCTAGGAATACATTTGGGGAAGTTGCTTCCCAGGTAACTTTACTAATTCCAATTAAGGTCTTTATTTCTTTTCTTTTCCTTCTTTCTTTTTTCTTTTTATAAAGCTATGATTTCCCAAAGGGATAGAATAATACGGAAGGAAAGAAGGATTGTTATCACCCTCAAAACAATACTCATTTAAAATAAAGAGAGAGAGAGAGAGAGAGAGAGACAGCTCCAGTTGTCTGAGGAGTGCAGATCTTTAATCTCTGAGGTGAAGGAGAGACGGCAAGAAGACAGAAGGCGTCTGTTTTCAATTGTCTGTTGCTCAATTGAGCCTGCTTTGTTTTATGAGAAGAGGTAGAACATGAGGCAACTAATTATTTCTCTCCATCCTGCTCTTCTGACAAAACATTCTGGAAATTCCTCCCAGATTCTCGCAAAATATGTCGTTCCGCTTGGGTTTCTGAAATATGTTCTGAATTGTTCTAACTTGTCAAATTTTTCCTTCTGTTTTCATAGATTTTCCCTATATAAAATGGGTAACAAAGCTCTACTTTTCTTCGAGGTTCAATAATTAATTGCAATGGTCACACAGAACTCCAGTCAATGCTCATGATTGTGGGATTTAATATGAAAGTTAGCAGGACACAATTCAGGTGGAAATGTTCCAGAGACTGTTGTTCAGTCAAGACATGTTCCAAACATCTTTGAGAGCTGTTACTAAAGGCCCAAGATCAAGCCTCAACTCAAAGGCACTGGGCTCCCCTCAGAAGGTCAGCGAACTCAGCTTCCCAACCTAAGAGCCCAAAGGCACTTCCCTCTGCAAGCTAACTTCCTGCCTAAAGCTTTCCTGGCTCTGTGGTCTGGGAAGTCCACTGCTCTGTCTCATGCTTTGCCTTCTGTCTGTCACTCCTCTGGATAAAAGCAGTCTTCCTGGATCAAGGAGGCTCCCTACACAGGGATCTCAAGGTTTTGAGGGAATTCTCTACTCCTTGCTCTTGCTGGTAGCAACATTCCCCTTTCTGCTTCTGAGATGATTCACTTTATACCCAGGAGGATGCCAATCACAAGGAGTCCTTTTAGCAAGCACTCACAACCGAATCCTATCAGAATCCTCCCCTACTTTCTATTACCCATCAAGAAAATGTCATTTGGCAGAAGTTACAAAGACTATGGCTACAAGAGTCACACTAAGCAATTCACTGCCCTGCTAAGGCATTAAATATTTTTCTATTCTGAAACAGCAGGCTTTAGAAAAAATCAGATTGATTACCTGAAGATCAGGGTTCTGCAATGAATATCTTTTTATGTTTTAAAGCAACTACCATATCTAGGCTCTTAATATTTTGTAGGTGTTTATGAACAATTTAAATGAGTTAAGCAATTATTTATGATGTACATAAAACTTCTAAGGTGTTTACATAAATGTAATCTTACTGTGAAAAATATTACTGTCATCATTTTATGAGTCAGAAAACTTAGCCCTAACAGGACATTTTTGCTAATATGAATTATGAGTGTTTATAAACATTCACAAAATATCAAAACTTTAACTCCATTTAACCATTGCCCAGATTACATGTATGTAAATGTATCATCACACTTGCCCTCATGGCCTTTTGTTTCTTAAATTAACCTTAAAACAAGTTGCTCCTGAACCCCTATGTTTTTCAATATGAATCTTGAGAAAATATGGTCATTACATAATTAGGATTATTCTGTTGTTGCTGCTGCCGGGTGCCATCTAGTCAGTCTCGTCTTACAGTGACCCAATGTAGAACAGAACAAGTTACCACCTGGTCCTGCACCATCCCCACAATTGTTATGTTTGGGCTCATTGTTGCAGACACTGGGTCCATCCATCTCGTAGAGAGTGTTCCTCTTTTTTGATGCCCCTCCACTTTCCCAAGCATGAAGTCCTTCTCCAGGGACTGGTCTCTCCTGATAACAAGGGCAACGTACATGAGACAAGTCTCACCTTCCTTGCCTCTCAAGAGAATTCTTGCTATACTTCTTTCAAGGTAGACCACTTTGTTCTTTTGGCAGTCCGTGGTCCTTTCAATATTCTTCACCAACACTGTAGTTCAAATGCACCAATTTATCTTAGGTCTTCCTTATTCAAGGTCCATCTGTCACATGCATGGTCAACACTCGCTGTCAACACTTTACAGAGGTCTTGTGTCACAGATTGATCCAATGCAGTAAGTCATTTGATCTCTCGGCTGCGGCTTCCATGAGGATTGATGTGGATCCAAGCAAGAGGACATCACTGACACCTTCAATCTTTGCTCTACTTACCTTGATGTTACCTAATGATCCAGTTGTGAGCAGTTGGTTTTCTTTGCATCTATTTGTGATCTATACTGAAGGCTGCAAGCCTTGATCTTCATCGGCAGGTCATTCAAGTGCTCCTCTTTAGTGAGCAAAGTTGTTTCATCTGCATAGTGGAAGTGATTAATCAGCCCTCCTCCAATTATGAGACTGAATTCTTCTTCATATAATCCAACTTCTCTGATTATTTGCCCAGTTGAAATTGAATGATACTGTCTACTTGATTTCTGTGTGTCCATCAAAGAAATCCACATGTATAGTTGCCTTATAGTTTTGTCAAAAAAAGGTATTTGCTATGAGCAAGTCATTAGTCTTGCAAACTTCCATCATATAATCCCCAGCTTCATTCTATCACCAAGACTGTATTTTCCCCCTACAGTTTTTTATTTCCAATTTTTGCATTCCAATTGCCAATAATTATCAGTGAATTTTGATTGCATGTTTCATCAATATCTGAAGACATCAGTCGAATTCTTCAATTTCTTCATCACTACATTGGTGGTTGGTGCATACATTTGAATAATAGTTGTGTTATTTGATATTCTTGAATGCAGATAGACATTATCCTATCACAGACAAAACTGTACTTTGAGATAGATATTGAAAAGTTCTCTTTGAGGATGAATGCAATGCCATTCCTTTTTATTGTATTACTCCTAGCAGAGTAGACCATATGGTTTTCTGATTCAAAATGTCTAATACCAGTCAAATCCAGTTCATTTACACTAGAATATGGATCTTTATGTGTTCCATTTAATTTTTAATGACTTCCAATTTTCCTAGATTCATATTTTGTACACCCCAAAGGCCAGTTAGGAACTGATATTTGCAACTGCTTCTTCTTATTTTGTATCATGTCCCATCAGTAATGACGGTCCCACACACTTTACTTCCACAGGCTCACTGTGCCCAAGTCTACTTTGAGAAGGCACCATTCCTGTCTTATTGTGAGTGCCTTCTGACCTGAGGGGCTCATTCTCTGGCATTATCTCTGACAAGGTGCTGCTTTGGCCCATGAGGCTTTCAGTAGCGACAATGATTTGATATTATCCAAAAGGTTTTCTGTGGCTAATTCTTCTGAAATAATTCATAAAATTAAACACATTTAATAGTAAACTAAAATATGTGTTCAGTTCTGATCTACTTGAACTGATACTGAAAGCACACACTTTGAAGTCAGACAGGGCTTAAAGTCTATGTTTGTTCTCTGTTCTGAAAGAAGTAGTTTTGCTTTGTTGGGTTTCGTTTTAGTTGTATAATATATTAGCGTCTAACTGATAAGGATTGCATGGTGTCTCTTAAAAAACATACTGAAGTTCTAGCCCCTGTTACTTGTGAATGTGAACTCGTTTGAAAATAGAGTCATTGTTACCAGTTTAATTTGCACCAGGTCCTTCTTGAGTGGGGTGAGTCCTATATAATATGTGTAGAGAGAAGTTACAAGGACACACACAGGGGAAAGATGTAAAGATGGAGGCAGAGATGAAGTTACACTGCAAATGCAAACCAGGGATGCCCTAGAATATTAGAATTTGAGAGAGAGAAGAAAGGATTTTCCCCTAGAACCATCAGAAGGAGAGATAACACAGCCTTGCTGAAACCCTGAACCTGGACTTGTTGCCTCCAGAATGGTGAGACAATACAGCTCTGTCATTATAAGGCACTGGATTTAGGTACTATGTCATGGCAAGCCCAGCACACTAATACACTACCTCACACAGTTTTTGTGAGAGTTGTGTGATAAAATACCTGTAAAACGATAAATAATGCTCCTGGCACATTCCATGCTCAATAAACTCCAGCTATTATTCTTATAATATTAGTATTTTTATGATCCATAAAGTACAATTTAATGTATAAGATAAAATAAATAACCATATGAGGAAATTCTACTTCTACTTTCAAGTGAGTTGATAACTTAATCAGAGTGTTTAAATTTGAAAACTTCAAGGTTTCCATTAAAATGACTAAACGTGTCAAAAATGAGGAAAAGTCAACATCAGTTCTGAAAACTAGGAGAGACGGTCATTTGTTTACTAATAGATGACTGTCTGCTGGTAACAGTGCGCTGAAGGTACTGTGAAAAGAATACACTTTGAGCACCACCTCTTCAGAAAGCAGCACAGTAGCCTGGGACTCGAGCCGGGTTGACCCTGATCCCAATCCCTCTACATGCCTTCTTTTTCAAGAGCCAGGACTGGAAAGGCACAACTGGACTGCAAGCAACCTCTGCAAATCAGAAGCAAGTATAGCTCTAGGGTCCATGGACTGCTTATGAAAGTGGAAGCCTGAGAGTAGACCCAAAATGAATGTACTTCTTCCTGACAAGCTGAGCAGAAAGATCCGTCTACACACTAGCCACAGTCCCAATTTGTGCTTACAGGCTGGGTCAAATAAAAGCTGAAACATAAAATATGATCCACTGACTACAGAGGCTTGACTGAGACATCACAGTACAGAAATGGAGACTTCCCAGGCCAACACTGCCCTAGACACCAGCCCAGCCACAAGATCACCACCTCCAGCAGACCTTCAACTGCTGGATTCCTGCACTGATAATGCACAGTTTTACCTCAACTTTCAATACAGTTTGAGATAAAATGTTCTGAGTCATCAGGTAGATAATGATAATACATATTAAAATGTTATGAAGGCTGTTAGGGCTAGATACTATGTAGTTGAAAAGACTGGCTAGATAGAGAGGGCATTTATATTTTCCTAGATGGATCCATTGAGGAGGGGAACGCAATATAAAAAGACATCGAACATAAAAGCCAAACATATCTCATAGGGTGGCTGTCGGGATTAAAAACGGTAATGTGTAAGAGGCAGTTAACATATTGAACAGAACATAGTAAATGTTCAATGTATTTTAACTATTTCAACAAAGTAGGACTTGGGTGAGCCCCTTAGTGGATTATAAACCCACTACACAATGAGGAGGAAGATTGTAAGCATGACCGAAATCGCTAAGGCACACCTATTTGACCTAAACTTTGAAAAGACAGAAAGGTTTTGATAAGCTAAGACAAGGGAAGGGGATATCACCTATAAAGTGTAGAGGAGAAATGTGGAAATATAAATTGAAAGCAAATATTGAGGAGACAGGAAATTCTGTATGTACATTGAAACATCCTCATTATTTTCTAATGCAGTTTTTCCATATGCTAGAATAAAATCTTTCTTAAAACTGGCACCAGAATTAATGAGGAAGACTTATTCACAATCTCTGATATGTATGACACACCATTGCTTGATGAAAGTGAAGAGGATGTGAACTCCTTATTCATGATCACCGACGACAGCCTCCAGTATGCATTACACTCCCATACAAAGAAGACAGAGATCCTCACAAGTGAATCAATAAGTAGCATCGTGATAAATGGAGCAAAGATTGAAGTTGTCAAGGGTTTCGATTTCCTTGCCCCATAACCACTGCTCGGTCAAGCAACAGTCAAGCAATCAAAGACATCAAACAATGGATGGCTTTGTGCAAATCTGCTGCACAAGACCGCTTTGAAGTGCTAAAGAGCAAAGAAGTCCCATGAAGGACCACAAAAACAATGTATTTTAGAAAGATAAATACAAGATTAGCCCACTAAAGAGATCGCTGATGTTGTAGTAGGTTACGTGTTGGACTGCTAACCTCAAGTCCAGCAGTTCGAAACCACCCCCCTCTGCAGGAGAACGATGATGGTTTCTGCTCTTGTAAGAATTTGCAGCATTAGAAACCCAAAGGACAGGTCTGCTCTGTCCTGTATTGCTATGCATTGGAATCCAACTGATAGCAGGGAGTTTTTATTTTTGTTTTGCCCCAAAGAGATACCCTGTTGCTGATAAATACTGCCAAATTTCTCTAGAATTGTACCTATTTTCTTTCCAACTAGCTGCATTAAAATGTGCATGATTATCCCACTCTTGCCAACACAGGATATTATAAATCTTTCTTGTCTAATTTCATTTTAATTTGCATTTCTCTGATTAAAGTGAGAGTGATAGTTTTATAGGAGTTCACTTGGATATATTTCTCCTATTACATTTCATATCTTTTGAAAACATTCGTGGGTTCAATTTCTTAAAGTGAAACTAGAGTAAGTATGATACATATGAGTGTGTGCATGTGTTTGTGTGAGCTCGCATATATGTGTGTCCCATAAACCATATGAAAAATTCAAGAAGGAAACATACTAAACTGTTAAACATAATTATTTCAGCATAAGGCACTAGGCTTCAGGCACAATTGAATATAAAGGAAGCTATCTGTATTGGTTGATTTTTATTTATAACCTTGATTTTTATAAATATTTTAACAAGACATAACAAGAGTAAATACTACCATGATATCTCTAGGATTAAGATTTTTAAAAAGCATTATTCCATATTATTATTCCATTTCATATCCATACAACTCTCTCATACAAGGACTTAAATATTTAGCTATGAGGGAATTGTATTTATTTATTGTCCTCTTCTTCTGTTCCTCCTCCATCACCGTTTCTGTCCTTTCTTTATGGCTAGTAGAGTGTTAGTGCAAGTCTGGGTCTCACTTACAGCCCTTAATTGTTGTTTCTTCTTTTTATATTTTTAACAATTTTCAGAATTGGCACAACCTTTCAGTCCATTAATTTAGTCTGCAGCAAATTGTCCAATGTACATGTAATCCCATCTGTAAAGTTAGAGGATTCTATCACTAAGTATGGTTTTAATATCAAAAAGAGAGCCAATTTCGTATTATTTCCTCAGCAATCTAGTCTTTTCATACTCATCAATTACTTCTCTGATGCTATTAATTATATTTATATCACAGTTTTCTTCTGTTTACCTTTGAGACGAGTTCTGTGTATTGTCATTTATTTCCTCAAGTATTTGGCAACTCTTGACCATCCAGTCTGATTTATAGGCATCTATTCATCTGTCTTCCTGCTTAGAGGATATAGTCCCTGCCTGAATGCGAGTCTCTGTGCTTTGACCGCTGAATTGTAGCTGCAGTGCCCTGCTTTGACTATTGATGTGGAATGCGAAAAAACCAGTTTCAGAAGATGATGCCTAAGTGATGCAAATATCTTCTTTCCCAGGTTCCTGAGCTCTCAACCCTGGTCAGATTGCATATCTTGAGTGTTTATTTTTGGATTGTAATTGATTCTGGAAATCTGCTTCATCTGTTATTGATTTCAGCAGTGGATATCCCCAACTTTGTACCTATTGATTGAAGAGAATAATCTTTCTAAATTTATTAGACAGTATGCATAAATATGAAGGGCTATTTCTCCAATCCTTAGAAATAATGAGAGAGATTGAGCAAGTGAGTTTTAAAAAAGTATCCAATCCTAATCCCTTTGAGTGACATTTTTCTGAAAACTACAATTACCATAATTGACTAAGTATGCTAAAAATCCCTTTCATAAATAAATAAAATGTGTTCATATTACACTCCTTCCTTTGATACAGTATGAAGAGCAATGTTATCGTCCACTGTCTCTTTCCTCAATCCACACACCATCATCTTTTCTAATCCTTTCATTTTTTTTCTTTGTATCTATCCATATTATGCAAATAAAAAGATTTATTTATTTGCTCTTTTGTTTTTTCATTTACATAAAAAAATGTGGAATGAAACTAAATTTTGGTCTCTAGATCTAATGCTTTTACATTGCTTTGAGTAAACTTTAAGGAACTGGTCTGACACCTTTAGCTTTATTTTTTAATGGAGTTATAATTAAAGTATCTTTTAGTCATAGGTTATAAAACTGATAAGATTTTGTTGTCTTCTTGGAACACAGTCTCAAACTATAACTTTAGATTTATATCTAATTTCACTTTTTAAGCAGGTTAAAATCATTCTTGTAACATATCTACCTTCAGACATTAAGTCCTGTATCTGCATATCAAATGCTTAACCTAAACTATAAATATGGGGATAATATGTCATTTCCCTCCTCTAGATTTGCTTTAACAGCCGAGTTTGAGCACTTCTCAAATGTATCAGAAATTCCTGAGCAGACAGCCAAAGAAATGTCTCCCATTTGTCCAAAAGAGAACTTTACAAACCAAAAGCTCAAAAGCTTCCAAAGCCTCAGGAGTTTTAATCTTTAAAATTAATATTTTGTTTAGCATACTGAAACATGTGCATCTGCTAGTCTGAATATTTTAATGGGCTAACGTCTACCATATGCCAATAGCAATCTGTACTCCCCCTTCTCTGGTGTCTGTAACATTAACTATTTATCAGGCATTACCTTTAGCAGCCACCATCATAAACACTCAGTTTGCTCATCCGCTCCCATTCATCACTATTATCACTTAAAAAGTGCAATGCAGAGGCACTTACCCCTTTGCCCTGGCAACCAATAAAGTTTATTAAAATAGCCTGAGATTTTTTACTCACCTACATTTCCAGGCTTTCTTTGCCAATATAATTGTTATGAATACATGCTTGACACTTATCTTAAAGGTTTCTCAAATATGTTCTTTATTCTGTACTTCCAATGGTATTGTCCCTTATTTCAGTCAACTGTCAGCTGTCAACTAGGTTACAGCAACAGGTTCCTAAAGCTTTTCCTTTCGGTCTTGCCCCATTCCTTATACTCCCCACATTGCTGTCAGGATAACCTTTCTAATACAGCACCCTGGTTGTTGGTACTTCCCGATTCAGCTCTTCTAAGTCTTCCTTTTGTCCTCAGGAGAAATCCTGAATTCATCACCATGGCTTCTAGACCTTTGTCATTGGGGAGATTTCTTCTTCAATTTCATCTCTCATTAGGCCCCATTTATGCTGCCACAGACTCTCTTCTTACGTAAACACGCAAGTAGTCACCCTCTCAAGTGTCTACATCTCTGTATTATGCCCCTGCCCTCAATGCTGCCACAAACTCGCTCTTGTTATCATCCGGTCACAGCTCTACTACGTGAATCTAAAGTCCTACATTCACCACACTTCATCGCGTCTGTTTATGTTACTTTCTTTCATAACAGAGGGTGACTGCTTGAAAAACAGAATTAGAAATTATTCACTTTGTATCTCAGTGTTTAATGCAGTTTGTGCTTTTATAAATTATTGATAAATATGTCTGTGGGATACATTAGACTATAGAGTTTAGGATATTCCTGTATTGCTACCATCTGCATAGACTGTTTGAGACATTACTAATTATCTTCCATGCAAATGCATTTCACTGTATTTTAAGAAGGGATTTGAAAACTTAAATATCCTTTATGGTCTCATAAGATCCTATACTTAGGTCTGCTTTAAATATACCGCTTGGTTTGGTAATAAGACAATATGTCATAAATTAAACTGAGTGAACACCAGTGTGTTAATATAATATCAAGGAACCCTCGAGGAAATACAGAAATAACAGAATATAGATGATACTGTATCCCAAGCAATGTGCTTAGTACTTGATTCCACCTCATAGCATTCCCAGAGGCTAGAGTAGAACTGTCCCTGTGGTTCCTTTACAGGATAGAAAGCCTCAGCTTCCTCCTACTAGTATCACACATATAAATCCAGCCTGGCAATCACTCCATGGATCCCTACGATGTCCCAGGCCCTGCTCCAGGTGCTTGAACGGTACCGTAGATCTATAGTCCACAGGTTTTGCAGATGGTGTCAATGAGGAGTGAGGTGATAAAGTCAATCAAATCAAATTTCTAAATTTTGGTCTGCAAAAAGAGAGTAACTGTTCATCTCCATAACTGAGATAGTTGAAATTTGGGGAAAATCATAATTTCCATTTAAAACAGGCTACTTTGATAATAATTTCATTAATATGTTCATGTAGATGTGTAAGCTAGGTAATTAAATATGATAGTCTGTCATTCAAGTAGAGCATGTAGGCTAGGGTTACAGAGATTTTGAGAGTTAGGGACCAGTAAGAAATAGCTAGGAAGAGGTACGTGGACAAGGTCAACCAACTTAGCCCTAGAAATGCATATATTCGGAAGTCAAGCCCAATTGGAAGAGTTATCATGAACAGTTATTGTTGCCAATAGGTGCCATGGCACTGGTTATGAAGCATGGCAATCATATGCACAGCAGAATAAAGCACGGTCCCGTGCCATCCTCACCGTTGGTCCTCTGGCTGATTCCACTGTTGCAGCTGCAATGTTGGTCCATCTCATGGAGGAACTTCCTCTCCTGTGCTGTGTCCCTCTACTTTATCAAACCTGATGTCTTGCTCCAGGGACTGATCTCTCCTGCCATGTCAATGTATGCAAGATTAAATGCTTCTAAGGAGCATTCTGGCCATATTTCTTTCGAGACAGATGTGTTTGTCCTTTTACAGTTCATGGTACTTTCAATATTCTTCTCCAGCACCACAACTGAAATATATCAATTCTTATACAGTCTTCTTTATTCAATGTCCAACTTTCACATCCCTATAAGACAATTGAAGAGACCGTGGCTTGGGTCAGGCACTTTGAGTCCTTAAAGTAATGTCCTTATTTTTCAAAGCTAAAGAGTTCTTATAGAGAAGATTTACTTAATCCAAAATACCTTTTGATCTCTTGACTCCTGTTTCCATGAGCATGAATTATGATTCCAAGCAAGATGAAATCCTTAATAACTTCATATTTATCACAATGTTATATGTTGGTTAAATTGTGAGGATTTGGGTTTTATTTATATTGAGTTGTAATCCATACTGAAGACAGCATTCTTTGATCATCATCAATTGCTTCAAATCCTCCTCACTTTCAGCAAACAAGGTTGTGTCATATGCATATTGATTGTTGTTAATAAGCCTTCCTTGAATCCTGATGCCACATTCTTCTTCATATAAGCCAGCTTCTATGATTATTTGCTTGGTATAGAGAATGAATAAATATGATGAGAGGATAAAACGCTAACATACACTTTTCCTGATTTTAAGCTATGCGGAATATCACTATTCTATTCACACAACTAACTGCCTCTTGAATCATGTACAAGTTCCACATGAGCACAATGAAATGTTCTGGAATTCCCATTCTTCTCAAAGTTATCCAAAGTTTATGATCCACAAAGTCAAATGCCTTGGTGTAGTCAATAAAACACAAGTAAACATTTTTTTGGCATTCTGTGCTTTTAGCCAAGATCCATCACACATCAGCAATGACATAAGATCCCTTGTTCCACGTCCTCTTCTGAATCCAGCCTGAAGCTCTGGCAGCTCCCTGTCAATGTACTGCTGCATCCATTGTTGGTTGATCCTCAGCAAAACTTTACTTGCAAGTGGTATCAAGGTTCTTTATATTCCAAATTTTGAAGACATATTTGAAATTAGAGTAGATTAAGGAAGGAATGTGAAATGAGAAATTGCTCCATGCAATGGTTCAAATAAGCATTGATAGGAAAGCAGGAAAACAGTTATCTAAGCAACGTTGTAATCGCGAATGTACGCTGATAGTTTGGGAAATGTTAATCATGTAGTGGACTGATAAAATAGAATATTTGAAAGCAATATTATGATTTTGGAAAATAATAATAGTCAAGGATTCGTATAGTAATCAATAATTATTTGCAGCAGACTGTGAGAAATACTCTTTTCTAGAGATGATTCCTATGTAATGGCAGTGAACTAGTGGGTGTTATTAAACTCCAAACTTTATATTCCATGTGTTATAATGACTTTCTTGAAGGTTCCTTTTGAAACAATGAGTGAGAGTGCTAAATACCAACTATGGCTTATAAGTGACATCCATTATGTGTAGGTATTCTGCTCAGAATACATTTTTACCCAACATTTTATAAATACATGACTTTTGTCCTTAAAAATAAAATATTTGTATGGATCTAGCCACTAACAGCAAACATTAAGCACATGGTCATTTCTAAAGAGTACCTCCATGTTGCAATGAGAATTTTCTTATATTTTTCATGGGACTTCATTATGTCTCAATATTGTTAAATAAAACACACAGACTCACATGAAGATTGACAGAAGAGATAGATATAAATATACATACATATAAAATTTATCAGGATATTTTTAAGATTTAGAAAGTTTGAGTGATTTATTAATAGATCACTTCATTAGATTTTATAAAATTCAAAATTACTCCACTTTACCCCAGGGAAAAGTACAGAAGGGTGAGGAGAGGAGGAGTGGACACAAGAAGTACAAGAAGGAGATAAGTAAGTGATGCTTCATGGCAGGGGTTGCAGTCAGTGACATGAAACACAATGTGTCTGGATCACTGAAGGATAAACTGACCTGCTCTGTGAACCTTCACAACAAAACGCTTTAAAAAAATACTCCAATTTTCGGACACAGGTGTACACATTAATTCTTTCCCAAGCATGCGGCCTCCTACTGAAAATTAACAGCATCCTGTGGATCCACTCAGCCTTAGCGGAAAGAGTTCTCGATAAAGTAAATGTGAAGAAGCCGGACCTGCTGACTAACGGAGCCTCTGCTGTTCGGCCGAAGTTTCCTGAAATGGGACGGACCTCTGAGTCACCTCCATTTCCACCTTTGTCCGTCTGCCCCTGGCTTGCTAACAGTCAATCACATTCCCTTTATCGTGAAAACACATCGTTGTTGCCCCTCAGTTCCCTCCTCCCAATGTAGAAGCCCCAGGGGACACTTAAAAGACAAAGATCAATCTGGTTTTTAGAATGTTCCAAGACTGCATTCACACCTGATGCACATTGGTATCACAGCGTGAAACAGTGAGTCCCTTGGTCATAATACTTAGAAGTTTTCTTTTTCCCCCCAATTCACTTTATCCGTCCCCATAACAACCTCTCTCGGATAAGAATCAATTGCAACCCACCTACTTGCCCAGTGAGTTCCTGAGTGTGCGATGCACACCATCCAAATGATCTGGTTAGTGCTGTGATCGCGCTGCCACAAAGTTGCAGAGATGTCTGCCAGGGATCCTGGCAGCACCGCCAGCGGGAAGCCAGTCACCCTTCTTCACGAAGGGCATTGCACATAAAGCACTGAGCTGGGTCAGTACAACAAAAACTTTTAAACACATAAAAATTCCAGCCACGTGGAGCCAGCGCTCCTGACACAGATTCACACACCTCAAACCATACCGGGTTACTAGAGCACAGGAATCCTCTGGATAATCGCATCAAGTTTACAGAGAAATCACACAATGGAAATGCACAATCATCCAAAGGGAAAATCCCTGCATTGATCGCCAGGGTAGCACATATGAGATCACACTGGAGAACAGCTCACAGATTCACAAGGGCTGTGTCTTTTAAAAATGTTTCAGAATAAGACTGTTCCAGGCATATTTCAAATGTTTCCTTATGCCTCTCTCTGTCAATGCTGTAAATCAACAAATAAATAAACAACCTTATTATTAGTTGTCATCCCGTTGCAACTCATAGCAATGTTATATATAATGAATGAAACATTGCCCAATCCCCCTCTATTTTTGTGATTGCTGGGCTTGCTAAAGACCTTTTTTTTTTTTTTAATTACTAACCTGGGAGCCCATTTTCCCACACTCTACCAAAAAGCCTGCAGCTGTCAAGTTGATTACAACTCATGGTGACCCAAGGACAGAGTGGAACTGTGCCAAGAATACCAAGGCTGTCAGTCTTCACCGAAACAGATCGCCACATCAGTCTCCCTTCAAGTGGGTTCCAAACGCCAACGTTTCTGCAGGCAGCCCAGAGTCCTTCCAGATTCTTTCCCGCAGGATGTGAGGCAATCGCCTGCTGTAATCGACAGGATGGCTAATGTTTGCAAGTAGGTGAAGAAGTCTTTCTTCTTTGTCTGTCTCACAGGGGAGCTCTGATGAAATCTGTCCCCCACGAGTGACGCTGCAGGTATGGGATACACTGGTGGCATAGTCTTGCACCGAGCAAGATGCAGTCCACCAACCATGACCACAGGTGGTAGAAACAAGTAAATGAAAAGAACTACCTCAGTAAATTATTTCTTTCATTAAAAAAAAATGTTCTGGGAAAGAGCGACTAAAAGGCAAAGCAATCAGTTCTTTTATGTACAGCCATGTGGCGCTCACACAGCCCATGTATAAAGTGCATGCATACATATGCTGCTACCTTCAAAACGCAAAAGATTTAATGGTGCATATGTTGAACACAGTCCAAGAAATACATGTTAATGATATCAACATCCATGTTGTGAAGAAAAAGAGATGCCTCATCCCTACACTATTTTTAATATTTAAAATTAAAGCAGCCTGAACACATGAAACAACTTGCAGAGGTGTCAGGCCTCCTCTGGAAACCGATTACATAAGTACCCAGCTCTTCATTGACTAAGAGTTTTCTCGCTGTACACGCTCTCTGTAAAGTGTGGAAGAGCCAGGAGTATGTCACTTTGAAGACTCAGGTGCACCTGACTCGAGCCATCCTGTCTTCATTTACGTCATGCGCATGTAAAAGCTGGACAATGCATAAGAAATATCACAGAAGAGCTGAAACCTTTGGATTTCAATGTTGGCCAAAAAAAATACTGAAAGTACCACGGACTGTCAGAAGAACAAACGAAATGTCTCGGAAGAAGTAAAGACAGAATTGTCTTTAGAAGTGAGCCTCTGGGGACAGACATCATAGTTGGTAGAGAGTGAACGAGAAAGATGATCCTGAAGGAGCTGGACTGACAGGATGGCTGTACCGAGGGCTTAAGGATAACAAAAGTTATGAGGATGGCACAGGACTGGGCAGCGTTTCATTTCTTTACACACAGGGTCACTATGAGTCAGAAGGAACTTGATAGCACTTAGCAAAAATGCCAACCTGGCTCTCTACACTTAGATTTAGCCGTCCAAGAACTCTCTTGGATGGTGATGTGAGAAGCAGGAGCCTAAAGGAAGCATGGCATCCATTACATATACAGGTTCCTAAATGATCAAAAATACTCTATTGGTAGCAAAGATGATGTATTGCCACCACACTTGTCAGTGAGGAGAAGCTGGAAACAGATATTAATGCCAATATCATATATATTTTATGCACATCAGTTACTGTGTGTCAAACCCTGGGTTTTGTTTGTTTGTTTGTTGTGTGGTCAAGTCAACCCCTGCAGATCCATTTGTGGTCTTTTTGATGTTCTCAATTAAAGAATCTTCCGCCATACTTGATTTCTGGACTTTAGAACAGTCTTTGTTTGGTGCCTAGCACAAACACAACATCCTCAGAATGCTGATTTCTTATAAAAAGTACATGAGTCCATGAGAAAATGGCAAAGGGGTAAAATATTTGACTATTTTAATATAGTAATTCTATGTCTTATGCATATTATCTACACTTAAAAAATTAATAAGCAGAGTTCCTTAAAACATCCAAAGGCATCACTATTCTAGACTTTCTAGGAGAAATGTGGTGACATCAGATTGTTAGCCAACACCGTGACCTGCATAAAAATGTGAAAGTTATAAAGGCAGCAACAGTAACATATAATAGAGGAAAGAATGTCTAATATTTTTGACGCTAATTAAGAATATGTGTTATTCTCCTGAATGGTTTTGTAGCATTGATTGTGTGATCATTAGAAAACATGTACAAATAGATTTAAAACTACAAAGCTCAAGCTAATTCTAGTTTAGTAAGGATTCAGTAAACTTGTAGAAAAATCTTATAATTCTCTAGAATCATAACATTTTTCTCTGATTTAAAGGAAAATTTCTTGATTCTTTATTTTTTAAAATATATTTTAATAAATGTTTTTCTATGTATGATATGTATGTGTATATAATTAATAACTCATTTATTAAATTGAACCAGATTTAACAGAAAAAAAATGCATGAAAAGGTTTGCTAAGTCTGTACAATGCTTCCATGCATTTAGTTACTCTGTGTTTATATGTGAGGTCTTACTCTTTCAAATAAGACTTATTTCCTCAATTCATTAACCAGCACATGGTCAAATTATTCAAGAAATAATAAAAATGATATATGCTTCACCATATCTCAGATTTAATCAATAACCAATCTTCATCTTTTACTAAAAGATTTTTCAGCTTTCAAAACATAAAATGATTAATGAATAAATTAATGGATATATTCGTGATTAAGCATATTAGTAACATGGAGTGAGACCACATTTACTTTTTAAGCTTTCTTGTCAAGGAGCAATAGATTAAAATCTGAAACAACAAAATTTGAGGGTTGTACATTAAGTCAACTGAAATCTGCTACATCCTGAATACTTGCTCTCAGGAATTTATCAGAAAAATACTTCAAAGCACGGCTGGCATCACTGAATGATGACATAGCTTAAGGGGGAGTTATGGGAATAAATATGAGGCTGACTCCAAAACACTTGAACAATTCCTTATTCCGTGCTTGAAACCTCCCTGATGAAGCAAGAGAAATCAATCATTGCCTCAGAAGCCAGCTTGACCTTCAGAAAAGTGTTGAATGATTTGCTGCAACTTTATAAAGAGGTACAAAGAGACCTTCATTAATAGTCCATTCAACTCAAAAGTTTGTTTGATTTTTTAAAAAAAACCTGAAATGATCTTGGAAGACCCTTCAAGGGTATGAGGATGTGAGTGTAATTAGAATGGCACTCAGCCATCTTCAACTCAGAATTTCCAAAATTTCTACACAGCCAAAAATATTGACAACAACATAAAACTATAGAGACTACCAAGGAAAAAAATAAGAAATATCAATAAAAAATTAAAAAAAAATACTGACAATTCCTTTTAGGAATTTCCACTAGCTATACTATAGCATTGAATATGAATTGAAATTCTTAGAAAAATCATGACTTAATACATAATACATACATAATACATAAAAAAAGATCAGTGATCCTAAATACATGTTTTAAGGGAAAGAGTAAGATGGTGGCTAATTCAGGCATGCAGTCTCTTTAAACAAAGACATAAGAAATCAAGTGAAACACATACAGATCACAATCTTAAAACCCCAAGCAAGAATGGAAGGATGATATATTACATTAGATTTAAAATAAAAATGTAATTAGTGGGCATTTCCAGGACAGACAATAATTTGACATCAACAGTTCATAAAAATTCTGATTTAACACATCCATTGCAGGCTCCTCAATGTCTTCTTGCTTAACCTTTGTTTCCTATTCCTATTTCTCCTTTTTTCCCAACCCTCTGAAATCTTATCTCCCCTGAAATGCTGCCCTTTTCATTTTAAATGGTTGATTATTCTGCAGTGGAGGAGAGTTCAGTTCCAGATCTGAAAAGTAAGGGTCATAACCCTGGAGTTCCCACCAGTCTCTATCCAACAGATCACTGTAGGATTCATAATGATATTGGATCCTGTTTCCTGCCTTTCTATATTCCATCATCAATCTTTAAAGAAAACGACAACTTAATCACCAAATGAATGTGAAAAGAAAAGAGGTCCCGAATCGCTAAATCGATATTAAAGAAGGAAAATGTAGGAGGCCTCACACTTCCTGATTTCAATACTAACTACGAAGCTATCAAAACAACCCGATGCTGGTACTGCATCAAACACATAGACTGAGGGCACAGAATTGAGAACCAGATGTAAATCTATCCATCTATGGACAGTTGATCCTTGACAAAGGGCCAAAACTTATTTAATGGAAAAGAGATAGTCTCTTAAACCAATAGTTCTGGAAAAATGAGGTATTCATTTACAGAAACACAGAACTGGATCCATACTTTACAAGATGAAACAGATCAAAGACCTCAGTGTTAAAGCTAAAACTATAAACCACCATGGAAAAATAGAGACAAACTTAGGGACCCACGTATGTGGCTTAAATACATTAGCAAACATAACTATACTGACAAAAGTGGCCTAAGACAGACTAGATGACAAGAACCTTCTAAAAATTAGATATTCATGGGCATCAAAAGATTTTACCAGAAGACTAAAAAATGAACATACAGACAGGAACTAATCTCTAAAATGAATAAAAAACTTCAGAACATCAACAACAGAGAGATAGATAATCCTTTTGACCAAATTGTTGTTAGGTACCCTTGAGTCATACCCTAAGTACAACAGAACAAACACCACCCAGGCCTATTATATTTTCACGATGGTTCTTTTGTTTGAGCCCATTGTTGCTGCCATTGTGTCAAATTTATCTTCTCAAGGACCTTCCTCTTTTTCCCTGCCCCTCCACTTAACCCAGCATGATGTCCTCCTCCAGGGACTGCTCTCTCCTGATAAGATGTCCAAAGTACTCAAAGCAAAATCTCACCAGCCTTGTTTCAAGTTGTATTGTGACTGTACCTTTTCCAAGACAAATCTGTTTGCTCTTTTGGCAGTCCACGGCACTTCAATATTTTTTTCCCAAAGCCATAGTTCAAATGAATCCATTCTTCTTCAGTCTTTCTTATTTAATGTTCATGCATAGCAGGTTGTGATAGGTAGGTTTATTGTGCCAACCTGGCCAATGAACACATGTGGGATTAATTGAAGGGCAGAGAGATAAATGCTCAACGAGCCTCGCCTTTCTTGTCTCTTGCTGTTTGATGAATGATCCAGTGTGCAGCTACCTTAGCTGGTTCTCTGCCTCAACTTGTGAGCTACACTACCTGTGGGACACCCAACCCCTGGACTGTGTCGCTGTAGTTTGAGGTTCCTTCAAGACCTGCTTCATCACACTACTGGAGTATACATCGCTTGAGCTGGGGACTGTCGGACCCTCTCATCTGGCTGACAGTTGCTGTTTGCTGCCTGGCCAGATTGCCTAAATTGCTCTACAGAGGACTCAGCTGTCTGCTTCCTTGACTTGCACCTGGAGCCTCTCAAGATTTGAAGGCCTGCCAGTGTATTAGCTGTCTCACGGAAGTAAGTTGTACTGAGCCATTTGTACTTCTCTATAGACTAATTAGTTGTTTATTTCTTATGTTGTATACATCTATCTATATAAATAGATATAAAATCATAAGTGTCCTGAATTTGTTTCTCTAGAGAACCCTGTCTAACATAGAGGTGATTTAAAAGTACCGGGGCTTGGGTTAGGTGCACCTTCATCCTTAAAGTAACATCCGTACTTCTCAACACTTTACAAATGTCTTATGCATCAGCTTTACCAAATGCAATACATTGTTTGATCTCTTGACGGAGGCTTCCATGCACATTGCTGGAGGATGCACACAAAATGAAATTCTTGGCAAGTTCAATCTTTTCTCCACTTATCATTATGTTATTTATTGGTCCAATTATTAGAATTTATGTTTTCTTTACATTGAGTTGTAATCCATACTGAAGGCTGCATCATCAGCAACTGCTTCAAGAGCTCCTCACTTTCAGGAGGCAAGGTTGTGTCATCTGTTTATCACGGGTAGTTAATAAACCTTCCCCCGATCCTAATTCCATAATCTTTTCCCTATAATACAGCTTCTCTGATGATTTGTTCAACATAAGGATTGAATAAGGATAGTGAGAGGATACAACCATAGTGCACACCTTTCCTGATTATAAACCATGCAGTATTCACTTATTCTGTTCACATTACCTTTTGATCCATGTTAGCACAATAAAGTGTTGTAGAATTTTCATTCTTCTCAAGCTATCTATCGTTTGTTATAATGCATATAATCAAATGTCTTGCACTGTCAATGAAACGCGAGTAAACATCTGATATTCTCTGCTGTCAGGCAAGATCCATTTAACATCAGCAATGATATCCCTTGTTCCATTTCCTCCTCTGAATCCAACTTAGAACTCTGGATCCCTGTCAATGTACTGCTGGATGATCTTTAGCAAAATTTAATTTGCGTGTGATATTAATGATATTATTCTATAATTTTAGCATTCTGTTGGGTCACATTTCTTTGACATGTGACATGCGCACAAATATGGATCTCTTCCTGTCAGATGGCCAAGTAGCTGTCTTCCAAATTTTGGCCTTGCAATGAGTGCTTCCAGTGCTTCATCAGATTTTAAAAACTTTTCAATTGGTATTCTACCAATTCCCAGAACCGTTTTTTCTGGCTAATGCTTTCAGTGTAACTTAGAATTCTTCTTTCAGTATCATTGGTTCTTGCTTACATACTACCTTTCAAAGTGGTTGAATGTCAATTAATTGATCAAATAAAAGGAGTTTAAAACTACAATCTCCTACAAACATATGAGGTAAAGACCCATGAGAAAAACAATGGCATAGGTTCTCCGTCTTCAGCATACATCAGTACGCTTCCAAATTTTAATTGAAAATGTAAAAAAAATCCTTCAAATGTAAATTTCTGCATATGGGTACATACTAGCAAAACTGAAAATCAAGTTTCTATACCGCACCAGCAATTTATCCATGCAGTTCCCACTAAAGCATGTCAAGCTAGTTTTTAAAAATAATCCCATCTGTAAAACATTCTGAATAAAAGTGTTCAGAGAAAAGTACAGGAGTGAATCATCCTATAAAAAAGATTATCATAAACTCTCTTTGAAAAGGTTCAGTCAGTCAATTATATGCAGAAGCCTGAATGCCTTAGATTATGTAGGAAGGACATTCATTTGTGGGGGAACTCAGTCAGGACTCTTCATTGATGGGTCATACTGGTCTACATAACAGGGGATTCTCCTCTTGACTGGGGCTGTAATAAAAAGAATCCAGAGGAGATAGTGAGAGACAAATATATAGAAGCTGGTCCAAAATAATAACAAGCAAACAAAATCTCCTAGGTGAAGAAGCCAGTCAATGTTACTGATTCTTTGGTGAATAGTTTCAGCAAGTATCTCCAATAGTATCTTGGATCTATCCACCTTACCATTTGAATATCAGACCTGGAAATTGGAAAACTGGGTCACGTCTGTCAGGAAGAAGATTGGTATTCATGAAAGGCATGTGATTTAGATGAATTATAGGTTTTCTCAGACTGGTTTAAGCATTGTCTGAATATAAAACAAGTTCAAAACTGGTACCTCTTAAAAGTGAGTTGGATTCTTTTACTACAGAAAGATATCGTAAATCCATGTGTATGAGTGAGAGATCAGTAACTGGGAATGCATAATAAGTACTTGAATGAATGAAAAAGAAATATAATCTGTAGGGAGTACGCGGAAAAGGCAGAAGCACTTGTGAGGAACTGGGGCAATGAATGCATTTAAAACAGCACACCCTTTGCACGCCCCTTCAACTATACTCGTAACCAATTTAAAAAGAAAAAGAAGATTAAATATAGAGATATGGTACAATTTCCATGAAAATAATTATCACTATAAATACTCTGAGTCTTCTTCAATCTATTTTGATGGATTTTTAGCTCCTGGGTCTAAGTTAAGAGCAATATTGCAAATATAAATACGTGCATATGATAAATGTTTGCTTAATGTTAACTTAATTGAATAAATTAAAATTTTTAAAAAATACTTTCATGGAGGAGATACGAGTTGACAAATTTCAGAAAATGGAAACAGCAGAAGCAAAGGCATGGATAAAAGTAAAATGTAGCTAAAGGCAATTCTAGTCAGGAGGTTTGTAATGTAAAGCTGAAAAAGTGGATTGATATCCTTCTGTAAAATGACAATTCAGTGTGAAGCAAATCATCAACATTTGTCACCACCGGAAGTTTTCAATTAGCATTCTCACAGGTATTGGCTGCTCTTGGAAGGTAACTAGGAAAACCCACCAGGTTAGAGTGGTAAAATGGAAGAATAGTGTAAGATTCATGTCAAGGTATGAGTTGAATTGGTAAGGTGAGCCATTTTAGCTCTGCCACAGCAGGAAAAAAATCAAGACCAAGATGGGACAGGGTAAAAAGTGAATTGAATATGGTATAATTGGGAATGGGAATTAAGAAAAGTTCCTTGGGCAATAAGCTGACGTCAAAAGGCTGGCATAAACCATGAGCAATAGACCCATAATCTCAGACGGCACCAAGGTGAAGTTCATAGCACAGTCTACAGAGACCATGCTCTGCTTTGGAGACGAGCTATTAACGTTTCCAAAGCCAGTGAGCAGCTGTTTAAGGTGTAACTATTGATCTCTCCCTGTCTGGAGGAGAGAAGAGTGAGAACATGGAAAATGCCTGGGAGTCAGCATCAACAGCCCAAGATGGTGCCTCACTAGCACTATCAACTGCTATGAAAAGGATAACACTAGAAGGTCCTGGATAAGGTGGGAGGAATATATAGAATGAAATTCAAAAATAATAATAAAAATGAAAGATCTGGCTTATTGTTTAGATAGAGACTGGTGAAAGCCCTCAGACTATGGCCATTATTCACCCTTCAGGTTTGGAAGTGAACTCGTCTTGATGCTTGATTTTCTGGCAAATAATAAGGCAACCCCAACCTACTGCCATGGAGTCGATATGTAGACACCAGAGCTAGATCTATAAGGAAACCAATCTGACTGGAGGGATAGGCACAACTTAGAGGAGTCCACCATTCAAGACCATGAGGGCATCAGTTGACCCAATGGCAAAGTTCAAAAGAGTTAGGAATGAAAGATGGCTACAAAGGGAAAATGCAGAAAGGAGTGGAACAAGTGATGTTACCTTGTGAAGATTGTAATCAAAGATAAGAAAAATGAATGTGAATTGTTGAAAAGATACGGATCTAGTCTGTAAATCTTTTAGAAGGTTACAAAGAAAACAAAATCTTCGCTATACTCTTCTCTTTTTGTCCCATATTATCAATGTAGGATCCTTTAAGGATTCTTATTTGGTAAGGTTACCAATTCTACCTCACATATCCGGCTGGACCAGAGAATGTACACTGGCACAGATGGGAACTGGAAATACAGGGAATCCAGGACAGATAGAGTGGTGATAGCGGGAGGGTGGAGGGAAGGTGAGGGAGAAAGGGGGAACAGATGACAAGGTCTACATATGGCCTCCTCCCTGGGGGACAGACAGCGGAGAAGTGGGTGAGGGAGTCGTCAGATGGTGTAAGATATGATAAAATAATAATAATTTATAAATTATCAAGGGTTCAGGGGGAAGGGGACGCAGGGAGAGAGGGGGGGGAAATGAGGAGCTGACACCAAGGGCTCAAGTAGAAAGCAGGTGTTGTGAGAATGATGATGGCAATGTATGTGCTAATGTGCTGGACACAAATGATGTATGTATGGATCGTGAAGATGTGTATGAGCCCCTAATAAAATGATTATTTAAAAAAATTTTAGTGGCTTGATGCACATTTGTTGTCAGCTTCATAAACACTCTAGAATTAGTGCTATTATGAAGCATTATGATCATGACATAATAATTACTTTTAGAATAGTCTGAGTTCAGAATACATATACTGGTCTGTATATACTTAGTTAGAAATTAGTGTATTCTATTAAAGCATTGACTATAAGCCCAATATGCCTAATAAATATGAGCCTAGAACCAACAATCTGAGTAAGGTTCTTGTTTCTCCTATCTCAAAAAATCTTACTGACCGCCTCCACATTCCCAAAGTGTTACCATTTTACTTATTTATCACCATCGCTGGGAAATAGCTGCAAACATGTTTATGAATGCAATAATCAAACAATAACTCACTGGGATTGAGTTGATCCCAATGAACAGGAACCCTGTGATGGGAGCGGAAAGCACTTTCTGCCAACCAGCTGGAGGGCTGAAAGCCACAGCGCTGGGGTAGCCGCAGAGCCAGCAGGCTCCTTGTCCAGTCTAGAGACCTCTGTTTTCTTCTCGTTGTGTATGGTTGTGCTTTTCTTTCCCACCACTATTCTGAAATCCCCTTCATTGGTTGGTTCATAGCTAAATGAGCATGAATCACAGTCTTTCTTTTTTTCCTTTTTGGGGGGTAGTGAGAGCGTTGCCTCTTAAAAAAATACTCACTGTTGGCTATTTCCTCATTCTTGAAGTAATATTTCCAATTAGTGCATGCTTTAGGATATTCTTACATTTTTTTCTTGCTGCATATATTTCCCCATTAATTCTCAAATTTTTTGGGGGGGTGGGGGGGTTCTTTTGTTTTTCCATCTTTCCATCTAAGAAATCTCCTTGGATAATTTCTTACACTCAGCAGACTCAATAACCATTTGTGAACTCTTGATATTCTTGGCTGGATCTCTCCATTCAGATTCACAAATGTTCATCCTTGCATATGTAATTCCTACTGCATGCTTGGGTATACTTGATTATCACATAGATCACTCATACCCTAAGTGTATAATATTATACAAGTAATCTTTATCACATCAAAAAACTTCATCCTTTTTTATTCTTTACCTCAGAGAATTATAGTTTCCTTTGCTCCCCAAACTTAGGCATCATCATAATTCACCTCTAGCAATTGCTTTGCAACATGAACTAATCACAACTGTAGGCATGCTCTATTTTCCTACCTACTTCTCCAATCCTACACATTTCTCCATCCTCCAACTATATTTTGAGTATAGACTGCTGTTTTTTGTTCATGTATTATTGCAATAACTTCATAAATGCTTCTGTCTCCAGGGTGATTCTTCTTTAATCCATTTGGATGTGAAGTACGATACCCTCCCAGGAATTTAAATTGATTCTGAAATTGCATATTTAAAACTGTCTCATAGTTCAAAATACCATTATGCTACAAAAGATTCTGATGTTTGCATTCCTCTCTGCGCTATTCACTTACAACTACTCCCCCATCTTACCTTCAAACTATATTCCTCAGTTTTCACTCCTTTAAGCCCTTTCTCAAGAAAACAAACTCAATGCTATCAAGTGGATGCCAGCTTATAACGACCCTACAGGAAAGGGTAGAACTGCCCCCGTGAGCGACTCTGTGGTTCACTGTTTGAGACTGCAGCAGTTCCTGAGAGGAGAGAGCCTGTCCCTCGCCAGTGGAGCAGTTTCAAACAGCAGACTTTGCGGCTAGCAGACAAATGCATAATCACGGTTCTACCTCAAACCAAACCAAAGTCACTGTCGTCAAGGCAGTGCTGACTCATAATGGCCCCAGAGACCCTCGAGGTCCTCTTGTTCGGTCCTTCCATTAGCTTATTCCACAGGACTCACGAAGTGAACACACACGACAGTTTTATGATGCCATGTAATTTCCACACCAGACAATTTGCCTCATTTGGAAGTAACATACTGTATCCTCCCCTAGACGCTATTACATTAGGACAGGGGACATGGTTTCCCTTATACCCTATGGGATTTCTATATCCTAAGACAGTGCTTGAGGAGAGAGTAGCACCAATAAATGTTTGTTAATTAAATGAACAAATAATTAAAAAATCAGAATAGTCCTTAACATGGTCAGTGACTGTGCTGTGTTCAGCATCAATCAACGAGTTCCCAATGAAAAGAATGTGATAAAATTTCAGACATCAATAAACTTAGGGTTCAAGGAGCCTTAAAAAATTACAAGCATAATTTGCTGTTGCTCCAACACCTCCAGGATCTCTACGTCCTCCTGGTTGTTGATTTTAATTCCCTAGTTGTTCCTCTGTGTATGGCGTTGTTTGCTAACCGCTCCCTTCCCCTGCTTCCTCCTCCCCCAAGTCCCTCCAGGACCATCCCATGCCTATCTTTCATAAGTAAGCAAACCAACAATAACTTAGACCATCAAAATGTAAACAAAAGATTAAAAAAATAAATAAACATATATAATTCCAGTTCTGTCCACTGACATTTATAACTATCTCCCCACTGGTCCTGGGGGAATTCTGGGAGCTGCCCCTCCTAGCCTGAAGTCCATCTTGGGGCTCTTCAGGGGCGTTTTGTGGTTTGGCTTTGCTCCTGTTGTAGATCTGTTTTGTTCCCTTCTTGGTTCGCCCCACTATGGGGGGTTCAGAACAAACTCACTCCTCGTCTTGTGTCCCCAGTATTGTCCTCTGTCGCAGTATGCTCCAGTGAAGGGATTGAGAAAGAGGGGGTCAGAGCAGAGACCCAAAGCCCATCTGCAGACAATGGGACATTCCTTCACAGAAGGGTCACAAGGAAGGAATGAGTCAATCAGGGTGCAGTAAAGCACCGATGAAGCACAGAATATTCCTCTGGCTCCTTGAGGCTTCCTCACCCCCCACTATCATGACAGGTACAGAGAAGAGATAAGAGTACAGGACACAGGAACAGGGATGGGAGTAGCTATGCCAGGAGGGTAGGGGGAAGGTGGGGAGAGGAGGGGAGGAAGGGGAACTGATTGCAATGATCAACATATAACCACACCCTGACACCCCTCTAGGAGATGAACAACCGAATCCGTGTGGGAGGGAGACAGAGGTCCGTGTAAGATATGGAAATAATAATAATTTATCATTTATCAAAGGGTCACAAGGGGGTGGGGAGCTGATACCAAGGGCTCAATAGAAAATAAATTTCTATAAAAAAAGATGACAACATGTGTACAAATATACTTGATGCAATCAATATATGGATTGTTATAAGAGCTGTTAGAGTCCCCAATAAAATGATCTTTTAATAAAAAAATTAAAAGGACATAAACCTACACACATTCACACCTATATATGAAAACCAAAAAAATTGAAGACTTCAAGTTTCAAAGAGGAAGATTTCTAATTGCAGTTATTTGCTTCAAGTAAATCTAAGGAAATTTGAAGCATACTGTATAGTCCTCTAAATATTAACTGCAAGATCAAAGAATACGCAGGCTGAAGTTAATGAATGTGAATGGGAACAAGCACCATCAAAAGTCCTCTTTAAGAAATCTAATTTAAAAATTCACCTTGTTCTTTGCTTTTATTTCCTTTGGATTTAACAAACCATCGTTATTGAAAGATGTTTCCCAGAAAATAAAAGCAGTCACTCAAAACTCAAAATCCATTAGAGAAGATTAAAATTGTACACACTTTCAGCAAATATCAAAAACTTTACTTCAATTTTCACCCGGAGGCTTATCCAGAGTACTTGTCTTTTGTCTCCAAATCCTCAGCAATGAAGTTCCAAGACAGAATTATATTGGGAATTTAGCAATAAGAGAAATTAGAAGACTTCCCGGCAATTAGTATATTTATACAAGTCACATTGGGTGCAATATGATCATACATGTTTGCTGACATTTTCAGTAGAGGGGCTACTATATTCACTCTGATGTTACACTGACATAATCAGACATGATTTACTGTCCTTCCAAAGTTCACCTCTGCTTCATGGATGTGTGAATGTGTGTATCCCCATACTTAGGAAAATAAATATACAAATATGGATGCTTTTTTCTAAGATATTTCTTCATTAGAAGCCTTTAATAGCATTAGTCATGTTACATTTAATGGTGCAATATCATGAGTATCATAGCATAAACAATACAAGATGCTATACTGAAAACTGGTTTACGCATTGTGTATTCCAAGGAAGAGGCTCAACCTTTATCTTATGTCTATAAAAGTAGTGTGTCATGCCTAGATCTTTAGTCTCTGCAAGATCTATGATACTGTACAGGAACCTGCTGTTTATGCTAATGAAAGGTCATTGTTTCTGCTATCTTCAGTTATTTTTCATAACTCACACTTATTAGTCATCACCCATAGCTGGGTTTGGGATCTTATTTTTAGTTGGATATTCTTCATACATTATATTAACAATTAAAGATACTGACCTTAGAACAGGTGAATTAGACCTGGGATACCTGAAGCTGCTCACTTGTAGATTAAGCAAGCATAATTTTAAAGATATGACAATAGAACATTAGTCAACAGCTTGAAGCTGGGGAATGAAGGCAAGAGAATATGAAAAATCTGCATTGAAATAAAGGTCTCTTGGCTTCTGCACCTTGATTAAATTAAATCAGATGCCTGTAAAACATGCGTGCATGCTTGGCATTATCAATTTACTTTCTATTTGGCACACTATGAAATGTGTCAGATTGGAAATTGGCGTAATTCTAATTGACATTGACCCGTGTCAACTGTGGATTAGCAGTTGTGCTTCAGTGATTGCATCACTAGTGGAAAATACCTAATTGCTCTAATTTTATTTTAAAATAGGTTACAGCTAGACTCAGCTAAAAATGGCACCACATCCTTCCAAATGAACCCTTATTTACTTCACTATTTACAAATGCTGGATAGGGCGTAATGCAAAAAAGGCGGGGAGAACTAGACTCAGATTCAGAATTCAGAACCTCTGATTGGATTTACTATGAACTTGCATGGCCTTGAATGAATCATTTGCATTTCAAGGCTTCAATTCCCACATCTTCAAAATGAGAGTTGGATTGAACTATCTTTAAAATCCTCTATAGCCTTAACATGGCCTGGCTTTCAATCATTACTTAAATTGCACTTTTTGACGCAATGAGGAAACCACTATATATTCTATTTCTTGAACCTGGTTGAGTTCTGCTAGAAGTTGTTCATTTGCTCAGAGATCTGTCATTTTGATCATATCTTTATGCAAATATACATGCACATATAATGATTATTTTAATACAAATAGATACTCTGGGGATAGGATTCAAATACTTTATCAAATAGTTTATTTTTTAATGTGACTCTTTGAATTTAATATCTGAAAGTTATTGCTGATCAAATGGCAGCCAGTTCATTTTCTAACACCTGATCCAATAAACATCTGTCACAGAGTCTTTATTCAGAAGTAGGTTGAGGGGTTTTGTTATTGTTTTTCTGGTGGTTATCATAACAATATTTTTTGCAAGATAATAGAGGTACTTTTGATATTAAGGTGACACAGATCTGTTTAAATAAATTAACATTCTGACCTAATTTTGGCATTTGGTTGAAACAAGTTCATAAATCTGTGTGAAATGACCCAAACATTTCCAAATTTATGAAAAATACAAGTTATACCATGCGTTTGTTTGCTACTAGAACAGAAAAGTGTTGGGTTGCTATCCACCGACCTTCTGTGTGTGCATGTGCTGAATATTAAATTCAGAGAGAAACCTTAGTTAAAGGGAGGAAAGGAAACACTATTTTATAATTTATGAAGAAAAGGGTTTTTGTAAAAGAGGTAAAGTGGAGGGGTCTTATCTCCTCTAACTTCCTATGAAGCAGAGGTCACACATACCTCTTTCTAAGCTTCTTATCATTTCAGACACGGAGCCGTCCAGCCAGCTGTTTCTTTGCAGGGTTACGATAATTTTTTGCAATCATCACATAGAATCCCAGATCGTACTCACAGTTAAAGGGTTTATTAAGGAATCAACAGGTTACAACTTGGGATAAAAATCCTTCAGGATGTACTACTTTGATCCAGACAATCTCTTCACAGCCATGCCCACATGCAGTCCTTTCTTTGACCCTCCACCCCTAGGGTCCTTTCTGTCTCTTAGGCTGCCTCTGCTCTGCCTTACAGAGCAATTTAGGTCTGTAACAACGGCGGCGTTAAGAGAACTCCACTCCTCCCGTAAACTTTGTTCTGGAAGTGTCCCGCTCTCTGCATAATGGGTACATGGTGTGTTAGTGAGCCTGGCTCTCCCCAGAGCCCAGAGGCAGCCTGTTCCACCTTGAGCTTCCTTCCTGAAGGTGCTCAGCTTTCTCACCCCATGTACTGGGTTCGGGAAGGAAGCCTACCCGGCCAGCTCTTGTTAGCCTAGTGGTTCTACTGCCTTTGCTGCCAGCATTTCCTGCTGTGGCTTCTCACCATCTCCAATGTTACAGTTCCTTTGGTTCTAGAAAATTCCCAGTTCAGGGCCCCCACGTACAAAGGATAGACCTGCCCCAGAGCCCTTCTGGGTAATAGTGGGGTCTACCTGCTCCATGCGCCGATGGCTCACTTAAAGCCTAGCAGACAACACTGACCCATTTCCTGATTATAGTTTGATATCCTTAATTGCATGACCCCACATCTACAAAGGTGTCATTCACCTTCCTGAATTATTAGCAAGCTGTCCATTCCTTGTGGTGGGCCAAACCCAAAATCAAACCCACTGCTCTAGAATTGAGAACAGCTGAAAGCAACCTTTAGGACAGAGCAGAACTGTGTCACAGGATTTCCAAAGCTCTGAATCTGTATGGAAGTAGACTGCCGGGTCTTTCTCCCATAGAGCAGCTGGTGGGTTTGAACTGTGAATCTTGTGTTGATAGCTGAGCACTTTAACCACTATGCCGCATGCACCTTATGTGTAAAAACACACCAAATTATTTGATGAGATTCGCAGGACCATGGCTAGAGAGGCCACTTAAAATCAATCCTTGCCGCCCATGGGTGCTTTTCCAAATCGCTATTTTCAATGGATTTCTACAGGATAAATCTCAATCCTTTTACTAAGTTTACTAGGCCATTAATTCTCTCACCTTTGCTCAAATCTTCAACATTGCCATTTGCTATTTCCTCATTTATCATTGCATGTCAGCCACACTGGTCTGTTTTATTTACAGTTTCCTGAGCATGCCTTTAGGCACTCTGGTGGTATAGTGGTTACTTATTGGGCTGCTAACTGCAAGGTCTGCAGTTCAAAACCACCAGCAGCTCCAAAGGAGAAAGATAAGGTTTTCTGCTCCCATAAAGATATACAGTCTTAGAAACTTACAGGGGCAGTTCTACCTGGCCTTATAAGTCACTATCGCCCAACAACAACTTGATGGAAGTGTGTGTAGAGCCTCTTTCTTATCTTCTTTGCCTGGGGTATTTTTACTTGCTCTTCTGAACATCCATTCATTTTACAATCTCATTGTCAATGCTACTTCATTCATCCATTGTATAATTGAAAGACATTTATCAAGTATCTCCATGAAAAATAATTTGATGCAGATACCAGTAACCACCCTATGAGCTTCCTATTAAATCAAATAAGTCAAACAATTACAAATAGCATGAGTTCTTTGGAGGGGCTATGTAGAGTGCTAAAAAGAAACATAGGTAATTCAAATAAAAAATCAAAGAAATCTGAGCACATTTCACAGATGAACCCTGAAAGAGTTTATGATGAAAACTGTAATAGGTAGGTTAATAGAAGTAATAGAATGATAACATACCAAATAATCTAAAAGAACTTTCCAGAAAAATAAAAGCAATACAATTAAAATATGTAATCTTCATATAATTATTTCTAGAAATAATGAAATTCATTTAAATGAAGAATAATATTGACTCCTGAGCAGGATATGTGGTGAGAAATGAAAATAAATACATTTAAGAACATTGTAGTAAAAAATGTAAAATATCAAATGTAATATCAATGTAGAATATCAAAGGAAAGAGATGTCCTTACAAGCAGTCAAAGAAAAAAAATGTTTTACATTCTTTTATACTAATCAGTTCTCATCAGTAACAGAAAAGAAACAATTGAAAATTGAGCAAAATCTTTAAAGAGTTGAGAGGAAATAATTGGCAACCCAAATATCAGAGAAATAAAGAAATTTTCACACTGAAAAAACGTAATGAATTTGAGTACAGTGTTTTGACTATGCAAACTCGTGACTATCCGGATTCAAACAAACTTTAGATAATATTGTGAAGAATAAAAATTCCAGAACATTAAATTGTGCTCCTGTATAACTTTTACACAGAGCAGTTTCTTCAAAGAAGTCCACAAGAAACAAAATATGACCTTAAGCATAAACCACCTGAACTTAAGGTGATCTCAAGAAGCTATCTGATGTATTGAATGCTAATTACTGAAGAGTTATGGAACGATATCAAGAAAATCCTATGTTAAGAAAACAAAAGATCTCTCAAAAGAAAGAAAGAAAGGTAAAAATGAATGCCACCCCTCAACACAAGAACACTTTGTTCTAATAACTTGGCATTCCGTGAAGCTCACCTTCCTGACATGATGGCAGAAGACAAAATGTGTGCATAGCAAATGTGGTGAAGAAAGCTGATGGTGCCTGGCTATCAAAAGATATAGCATCTGGGGTCGTAAAGGCTTGAAGTTAAACAAGCGGCCATCTAGCTGAGAAGCAACAAAGTCCACATGAAAGAAGCACACCAGCCTGTGTGATCATGAGGTGTCAATGGGATCAGATATCAGGCATCTAAGACCTCGAACAAAAATAATATCAATGTGAATGAGGGGGTGTGTGGAGCGGAGACCCAAAGCCCATCTGTAGACAATTGGACATCCCCTTACAGAAGGGTCACAAGAGACAAGCCA
>NW_022111310.1:7647320-7680874 GCF_000313985.2 Echinops telfairi
AAGCCAGTCAGGGTGCAGTATAGCACTCATGAAACATACAGCTTTCCTCTAGTTCTTTAATGCTTCCTCCCCGCCACTACCAATCACCCCCCAAAATTTTGCTACATGAGACTCTGAAACTTGCTCTTGAGTGTAGAAATATTAAAGCAACTGGAAGAAATGATGAAGTAATAAAAGAGCTGAACAGAAACTTTCATAAAGCAGCTTGTGAACACAAATTAAAGTACTATGATGAAATGTGCAATGATCTGGAGTTAGAAAATCAAAAGGGAAAAATAAGCTCAGAATTTCTCAAGCTGAAAAATCTGAGGAACAATATCAAGCCTCAAGTTGCAATATTGATGATTAAAGCATTCAATATGCAAAATGTCGAATGGCACAAAGGCATCTGAGGAAGACAGTATCATATGATCAAGAACTGATGATTGAAGGAAGAAGTTCAAGCTACACTGAAGGCACTGACACAAAAACTTAAACTCAAGGAATAGGTTAACATCAATTAAAATGTTTCAACCAACTGGTGTAGTGCTAGAAGCACTTATTCTATGCCAAGCATCCTAGAAGACAGCTACCTGGCCAACGAGGGGGAAGGATTCAGATTTGTACATACTCCACAGAAAGGTGACCCAGCAATTGCAGAAATTACTGAGCAAGTATTAATATCACATGCAAGCAAAATTTTACTGGTTATTTTCAAATGGTTACCATATTGACCAAGAGCTGCCAGAAATTCAAGTTGAGTGTAGAAAAGGATTTGGAATGAGGAAAATAATTGCTATTAAGATGGATCTTAGATGAAAACAGAGAATTCCAGAAATATATTTACTTGTCACTTATTGATTATGCAAAGTTATTTAGTTATGTGGACCATACTAAACTATGAGTAACATTTCTAAGAATAGAAATCACAAGATGTTTGTGATATGCTTGATTGAGGACGCACTGCTTATAAAAAGAGTAACATGAAGTAGAGAGTTTATAAACCTGACATTTGGATCCTAGCACTTGATCCCTTGTAGGCCTCTTGATTCATTCCATCTGGGCTTTTTTCAGTAATGTGTGAAATTAAGCTTCTAGAGGAGCCCTGATGACACACCTGGCTACACACGGAACTGCTAACCACAAAGTCAGTGGTTTGAGCCCACCAGCATACAGGATAAAGATGAGGCTACCTACTGATAGCCAAAAGATTCTAAGTCTTGGAAACCCACCAGTCCTACCCTGTCCTAAAGGGTCACTAGGAGTCAGAATCAACTCAATGGCAGTGAGGGTTTGGTTTTTTTTGGTTTTTTTGAAACTCAGAAATATTGCTATGGCTTTTTAAAGATCTAAACTATTTAAAATGGTTTAAAAACTAATATGAATAGAGAAAACTTCAGACTTCTAAAAACGGAAGGGACAGAGAGAAGGAGACAGAGGGGCACGCAGAACTCGGAAACCCTTTTATTCTCATGCCCTATACATCAGCTTAACAATGGTGGGTTTGATTTTAGTATTTTTGATAAGTTTTCTCAGTTTCATAGAATTTTATACAATTTTTGAAGGTTACTAAAAATTAAAAGTATTACTAAGCATAATTTTTAAATAATTAATTAAAATGTTTCATACTTTTTAGAATTTGAAAATCTGAAACACTTTTCTGTAAAATCATAGCTATAATTAGGCATTAATAAATGTGGTCTCAGTAACTACTCATATTTAATGCTGGGGCTGTCTGAAGGAAAAAATGTTAAAGTATGTAAGTTCCTGTAGAGCTTTTATGTTGAATTTGATAAACCTTTGTCTCTAACCCTATCAATGTATTATATGAATATTTGTTCAAAGAAAATTCACAGAGCTAAATATCTCAAAAACAAAGCAGGATGATTAACCGAATACCCAGCAGGGACCACAACCTCTAAGTACGGCTATATTTTCGATCATGGGGAATCTACACATAATTTCACTTACGTTTTTTTCAGACAACAAAAGAGATGTTGAAAAGGGTAGGTGCGGAATAGCACTCTAATTACCAGAAAGAATTACACAGATGGTTCTTATTTGCCACACAAATCAATCAAATTTCAATGTGCTATAATACAATGGAAGGCAGGTAAAAGAAAATAAGCATATATTTTTTATAGGTAAGGAAAGTAAACTAAAGCTCTAAAATGTTATATATAGGAACCAATGCTTACAAAAGAGTAAAATGAAGTAGAAAATTGCTAAGCCCAGCATTTAGATTCTAGAACTAGTTATTGTAGGCCTCTCAACTCATTCCAACTGCAGATGCGCGCGCACACACACACACACACACACACACACAATATTCAAGGGGGTTCTAAAAAGCTCATGGGGGAAAAAATCCATACATCATCTTTTCATTCCATTTATCACAAACTTTTTTAAGTTCCTTCATATAATGTTTATGTTGAAACATAACTTCTGTTAGGGTAATGACAAAGAGATGGTAATAAAGAGTATTGGTGGTAGACAATATGATGAATATAATTTGTGACACTTACTTGTACAGGTAGAAATAGCCAATGTTTTGTATTAGCTGTACTTACTACAGCTAATAAATATAAAACAAAATAAAACTTTCATTACTATATATGTATGTGTGTATTACTTGGAAATTCCACTATTTTACTTTACAAACCACATAAAAAAACTACTGGCTCGCATATGCTTCCCAAAGCTCTGTAAATACAACCTAGAAGCTGGTAGACATTGCTGGCTGAAACCCAACCTGAATAAAGAAGGGCAAGTTGCCTAACCTCTCTGCACCTCGGTTCTTTTATCTATCAATTGGAGATCCTTGTAGGTACAATTGTTTTGAGAATTAAATATATTAATGCCTGGAAAACACTGCCTGGCATATATTGCGGCTTAAATAAACATTGAGTGTAATTTGCATGATGTTATCATCAATATCATTATAATCATTACCATATGTCGGGGAAAGGCCAGCCCCCACAACTAATCGCGGGTTTGACAGGCGAATTGTACGATCGATATATATAAATATTAAAGTCATAAAGAGCATGAGAGAAGAGAGATTGAAATAATGGAGTGCACATTTCATAGTAGCATCCTCACCTCAGCCCCACTTGGTGGTGCATCTGGAGAGGGGGAGGAGAAGGAGGACAAGGGAAAGGGAACAGGGAAGCAAGGATGGAGGGAGGGGAGAGAAAGGGAAAGCTGACCAGGGCCCAAAGGGAATATTTATTGCTAACCCAGGCTTATATACTTTTGGGGGGGCATGCAAGCCCCCTAATTATAGGTAATGATGTATGTCACAGGAAGGGGTTTCACTATAAGTTATACAGCAATGAGGGGGGCACAATCTAGGGATATACATGCAATAGGAAGAGGAGGGATTGGGGTTGTATATGTGACAAGATGGGTGGATCTAGATTCAGGATGGCAGCCTAATTTGGGATGTCACTGAACAGGTTTGACCTGTTCTGTGGATCTCCAAAGAAACCATTATCAGTAGGGTGTAAACCCCACCCACAGGGACCAAACCCATGGCCTCAAGCCTTTAGGGAGAAGTAGCCCATTGTCCTTAACAGCAGGGAGCAGGCCCTACCTGTAGTGGGAGCAGACAGTAGTATGACAACTGACTGCCTTCAGGGAGGTAACTTGACAATCATTTACCATTAGCTGCAAGCAGTGCCCTAAATTTAACATATGTTTGGGGGAGACTACTCTGGAGAATCTTTGTTTCCCACAACCATAGATTCTCAACGATAAGAAATTATACATCACATGTTTTTTCTAGAAGGCTGTATGTGGTTCTATAACTAGGTACATTGACCTTATTACCAATGCTTAATATAACCATATATGGTAGGCTTATATCAAGCAAGAGGCAAGGTGATCAAGGCCTTTTAAGAAACAGGCACTGAAGCAGCTAAATAAAACTTGCTTTCTGTAAAAATGTAGAAAATTGTCTAGAAGAGATGATCAGTGTAATTCATCCAAAAATCTAAGAAATACACGTGCAGTACAAATTAGCTCCGCAATCTGAAAAATATGCCTGTGCTTGTTTTTCTGCCAAGGGATAGACAGTCCTATGTGATAGTAAGCTAAGAGGGTTTATTTTACTATCAAGGATGACAAAGTCCTGACAATCACTGAATGTCACTGAACTAAAGCACTGGAATAATAAGGCCAATTATAAGACGTGAAAATTTTCTAGAACATTGAAGAAAGGAGAGTCCTAAAATGACATATTCCTAATATTTAAACGTTTTTCCACTCCTAGTATAAAATGGCATCACCATGTAAATTATTTTTCTGTAATTTTGGATGTGATTATATAACAGTTCTCATCAAATTTTCCCATTGTTTATCATATTGAACAACCAACTGTAGTTTAATTTTTAAGGTTGTTTGTTTAGATTCTTTTTCAACTTTTCTTTATTATTATAAAAATACCAGATAGTTTTCTGTGTTTTTTATGCTCTGGAAATGATAATAAAATCTGAAACCAAACGTATTGCTGCCAAATCAAGGACATAGTACAACTGCCCCATATGGTTTTCAAGACCTTAAATCTTTATGGAAGGAATAATATATACAATATTTAAAATACCCAATCCTGAAAATTTTTAATAACTTTGTTATTTTAAGTACTTCTTCAGCATTTTTGAGAATCATTGGTATATTTTTCCATATCAAAATCTACCTCTGTTGGACTCCCTTTAGAATATAGTTGTGAGTGAGTTACACTCCTTAAGACTTTTATGACCAGCCTTTGAGAGTAAAACTGATGCAGCCCTCCCTGTGAATTGTACCTGCTGGCTTAGGTTAGACAGTGTCACCATAACTAATGTGTTAGAGTCTCTGAAACTGGCAAAAGTAATACTTATTCCTTGTACAGCCTACTTGTTTTTATGGGTTGGCTAAAATTCTGCTCTATATTGGCTTCATTTTAAGGCTTGGGATGATGACGTCACCTATATCTTGAACAGTGGTAATATTGTGACAAAAATAGAAAGAAATAATGAACCCTAAGTTGGCTCTTCAACTTTATGTAACTTATATTTACAGTGCATTAGCCACAGCAAATCACATCGCCAAAGCCTGCTGTGGGGGTGTGAGAGGGGACATAAACCATCTAACATAGCATGACAGGTCACACAGTCAATGCTGACATCTGGGGGACAGTGATGTATAACTCTTCCATATGAAGAAGCACATAATATGATGAATGCTCCACTTTATCATAATAGCAACTTTCAATGTGTATCAAGATATGCTTCTAAACGTTCATATAGTCTGAACCTTTTGGTGAATATTCTCAAATCCAAACAAGAACTTATGAAAATTAATGTTCATTTCAATGTATTTATAGGATGAGATATTTTTCTTAATGTTTTTTTATTCAAGGTGTGAAAGTGGTTAGTAATTGTAAATCGTTTCTCCTATTTGATTGTTTACTTGTTCTGATTAATTCTATGATTAGTAAGTTTTGTAGAAAGAGTTTCATGGAATATAAACTTTTCAAGAGATAGATGACAAATAATTACAAGGATTAAATTCCTTCCCAACCCACTTTATCCTCTTTAATAATGATGGAAATGAGCATGGGAACATCAAATGAAAGTGAGAGAAAACGTCTATTAAAATTGTAGAAAATGTGAAGCACGCTTATTCCACAGAATATGGATTGGAGCCTTGTAGAACATTATCTAGAGTACAGTGAGCTACTCACCTTCTACACAATAGCATGCCCTTTGGAAAATAAATGAAGGAGCAGTCTCTACCTCGAGAATAATTCCACAATTTGTGAAATTGAAGTGAGGACGCAGTGTGAGAACTAGAGAGATTATGTCACTTGGTAAATTTTGTTGCTGTGCTGTTTTTGTTAGATGCCTTCCAGCTGGTTCCAATTCATAGAGACTTCTGCACAAAAGAATCAAACACAACCCGGTCCTGTGCCACCGTCACAACTGCTGTTCGGTCAGAGCCCATTGTTGAAACCAATGTGTCAATCCATCATTTTGAAGGCTTCCTCTTTGGGGCTACCCTTCTTCTTTACTAAGCATCATGTCCTTTTCCAAGGACTGATCTCTCCTAACACCATGTCCAAATACAGGAGACTGAATCTCACCATCCTCCCTTTAAAAGAGCTTTCTAGTTATACATCTTCCAAGTCAAACTTGTTTGTTCTTCTGAAAATCCATGGTATTTTCAATAGTCTTTTCCAGCAGCCAGCAGGATAATGCAAGAGCATCGATATTTTGTTGGTCTTCTGAATTCAATGTCCAACTTTCACATGCATATAAGACAATTTAAAGTAGCCTGGCTTGGGTCAGACACACCTTAGTCCTCAAAGTGATGTGCCTGTTCTTCCACACCTTTAAGAGGTTTGGTGGAGCAGATTGACCCAGAACAATGTATCCTTTGATTTCCTGACTGCTGCTTCCAGGAGCACTGATTGTGGAATCCTTGGCAACGTCAAGCTTTTCCCCATGGTGCTACCTATAGGTACAGTTATGAGGGGTTTTGTTTTCTTCATATTAAGCTGTAATCTGTACTGAAGGCTGAGCTCCTTGATTTTCATCAGCAAATGCATCAAGTTCTTCTCACTTTCAGCAAGCAAACTGTGCACCTGTGCAAAGGCAGGGAAGGATTCTATGTGACTCTTTCAGCCAAAGTCTCTAACTCCCACCAGACAACAGTGTTCTACCCATGTCTGGTGAGAAGGTAGGGGAAGATACTGATAGGGTTCACCTGAGAGTAACTTGGTGATATAAAATAAGTTGGCTGTATATAAAATAAGCCCTCTGAGAACCAGGAGGAGGGATTTCATGACCAGTAAGAGATACCAGTGGAGCACATCCTCTGGACCTGAGATCCCTGCACAGTGAACCCTTGGGATCCAGAAAACAGTTATAACATCAAAGGAGCAGCAGCAGAACCAAGAGCTAGAGCATGGAGTGATGAACTCCACCTCCTATGGAGCAAATAATAAAACAGTGCTTTTGTGCAGGAGTCTGGCTTGCAGAGTCTTGTGCCTCTGGGTGCACCTGATCTAAGCCATAGTACTTTCAATTGCCTTTCAACTTGAACTTACTGTCCCTCAGAAGTAGAAATTTACTGGAATAGGGTGCCTTTGGGAACTTAATTCAGGGGGCTGAGTTTGCTGACTCACAAAGCTCGAGCTCAATGCCCTCAGGTTGAGGTTTACAGTGAAGTGGTATATGCCTCTTTGGGCATTTATTAGCAAACCTGAAAAAAAGGTCCAGGTAAACAACTACCCTGAGCATTTCTCACTGTATTACGGCTTGTTGACGTCCTTAATAAACCCTTTAATTATTCATTTTGTCTGTGAGTTCTGGGTAGCCATTGCAGTGGCTATTAGACCCAGAGAAGTAAAATAGAAAGCATTATTTGAGCCTACACTCTCTGCATGTCAAACATTGTTAAGAACCCTTCCTCCAATCCTGAATCCATGTCTACTACGTACAGTCCACATTCTTACATTATTTGTTAAGTATAGATTGAATAAGTATAAAAATTGTGGCCTTGAAATATAAAGTTTAAGGGGATTTTAGCTGCTTAGTACAAAAATTGAGTCCATATCCTAAAACAAATCTTGTCATGAGAGTTGTGCCATTTTCTTCTAATCAACATGAGAAATGCTGATTAATAGCTACTAAATGTATTATATTTACCTACTAAATTTACCATAATAAGTTTATCTTAAGAGAAAAGATTGGAGAAATAAAATTAGGAGGTATTCTCCTGTTCTAGGCATATAGTTTTTAATGACATACACTCTTCAGCATGCTTATAGAGGGGACATGAAGCAGAATGGTAGAAGTATGAAGGAAGACAGGGTGTTCCCAGCAACAGCAAATGCAGAAAAGAAAAGAAATAGTTAAGTAAGTAAACTATGATAGGCAAATATCTTCTACCATTCTTATTAATCATTTTTAATTAATAAAGAAAAGATCAGCACATCAGTAAAAATAGTGTCCAACTACATTTAAATCCAGTTTGTAACTTCAGAGAGGTATAGCAATTCTCACTTTCACAAAAATGGGCAATTCGGTTCAGACACTTTTCCAGGTGGGTGGAAAGAGAGATCTTGGACCCCATTCAAAGGAGTGGGGTCAGTGGTGTCACTGACCCCACCGAGTGACCTTGCCAGAGGGAGTGAGACCAAAATAACTATAAAAGTCCATACAGGGTTTCAGCAGAAAAAAATTTAAATTTTATATAAAAATGTCCCAGTAGTTAGTCATAGCAATAAAAGTATTTTTAGTAAGTCCAGTTGACATGTCTCAATATACAAGGCTAAAACTATATACTAATTGACTTCTTGAGTGTTCTAATGAGCTCTGGTCAGAACTTCCATTGTTGCTTAAATATAACGATCCCTCAAATCATGTGGTTTTATCTGCACTAAACACAAAGACCTCCTATATATACCCAAACCCCAAACTCACTGCCATCGAGTGGATGCCGACTCTTCGAGACTCTGTAGGATAGTGCAGAACTGCCCCTGTGAGGTCCTGAGACTGTTCACAGAAGTAGAAAGCCCCACCGTTTGCTCTCAAAGCGACTGGTAGTTTCAAATTGCTGACCTTGTGAATTACAGCCACTTTAACCACAACACCATCAGGGCTCATATATATTCCCAGCTGAATCATTTGTTTGATAAAATCTTGGTATCAGACCCAAATCTTTCAAAGTCAATGATAATTGGTAATAGATCTGGCTTAATGTAAGAAAGCACCTGGCCAATTCAAGCAGCTCACTCCCATGCTTCCCAATCACACCCTAGACCCTCTCCACCCCCACCCCCACACCCACCTAAAGCCACTTCACCCTGCCTCATCCAAACTTGCGCCATGCGGTACTCTCTCCAAGCCACCAGTCTCCACCCCTGAGAGTATATCTGTCTATGCCTCCTTTGTGTCAGCGCTACTCACCATTTTGGAGTAGCTCGGCAGCCTTTGCTTCCCAATAAAGCCTGTTACTTGATACCCATGTTTTGACCCGTTTTTCTATCAATAGGTGGTTCTCAACCAAAAATGTCACTGCCAAGTTGATTACAACTTTGTGTTAGTCGGGGTACTTTAGAGAAACAAATCCACAGAAGCTCATGTGTAAGAGTTTTGTATAAAGGTTAAGTGCACATCAAGAAAACATCCCAACCCAGTGCTGCCCAAGCCCACGAGTCCAACATTAACCCACATGTCTGACACCAATTTACAAAGTTCTCCTGCATCTCACAAAACACACACGATGATGCTGACTGCAGGAGGAAAGCTGAGTCAGTGAACGTGTAAGCATCTCAGCGCAGGCAGGGGTCTCCACACCGCTGCTCCAGCACCCAGGGCTGCATCGGGGTAGGTCCATGCAGCTTCTCCTCAGGGGTGTCTTGCAGGAAGGGACCCTTGCCAGCTGAAGCAGGGAACTGGCTAAGGCAGCTCCACCTTGTTCAACCATCAGAAAGCAAGAGACCCGAGAACTCGAAAGGCAAGGCTCACTGAGCCATTTATCCCTCCACCCTTCAATTAACCCCACATGTGTTTATGGGCCAGGTTGGCACAATAAACATTAACTATCTCAAACGCATAGTGACCCTATCTATAGGACAGAGTAGATCTGCCCCTGGGGGTTTCCAAGGCTTTAAATCTTGAAGGGAGAACAAACCCTTTCTCCTACGGAGCGGCTGGTGGTTTCAAACAAGCTGACATTGTGATTAGCCACCCAATGTGTAATCCACTATGCCATCCGAACCCCAAAAGGTAGTTGGAAAACTGTGAATCTCAGTAAAGTCATTCTGCAGTACAGGATATCATGCCATGTGGCCATTTTATATAATTTCCCTCTAATATGGAAACACAAATAAGCAATTATTGTCCCAGGTTTAGTAAACAATCTAAATGAGATAGAAAGAGAAGGTAGCAACATTGTAATTCCATATCTGAACAGATTTAAACTTATTCAATTAGGATTTTTAAAGTTAAGAATAAAATAATGTGAGGCTGAAAAATAAACAGCTTTTAAAGTATACAGAAAAAAAAAAGCATACAGATATACTGAGTCAGATGACTAAGACGCCATCTGTTCCTGTCGTTCCACAGCAACATAAATAATAACAATAATCATAAGCCAGAAACTGCCAGAACTAACCATGGAACTTCAGTGAGTAGTGTCTTATTTCTATGTAAGCAAAATGAGTTCAAAACTCAAACCATCCTAAAAAATGAAATGAGTCTTTGGGAAGAAATCTATTTATTTACTTCCAGCAGGGAGAAAAGGAGGCAATGAGACCTGTCTCTCAGAAAAGTCTGCCCCTGCAAAAGGACTCATGTTAGACTCTATAAGGGGAGAAAAGATCATTGCTGCCACCAGCTAAGTTCTGCGTTTTTTTAAATCATTTTATTGGGGGCTCATACAACTCTTATCACAATCCATACATACATCAATTGTATAAAGCACATTTGTACATTCATTACCCTCATCATTCTCAAAACATTTGCTCTCCACCTAAGCCCCTGGCATTAGCTCCTCGTTTTCCCCCTCCCTCCTCCTCCCCCCTTCCCCATGAACCCTTGATAATCTATAAATTATTGTTTTGTCATATCTTACCCTGTCTGATGTCTCCCTTCACCCACCAGGGAGGAGGAGGTTATATGTAGATCCTTGTAATCGGTTCCCCCTCTCTATCCCACCCTCCCTGCCGGTATCACCACTCTCACCACTGGTCCTGAAGGGATCATCTTTCCTGGATTCCCTGTGTTTCCAGTTCCTGTCTGTACCAGTGTCCATCCTCTGGTCTAACCGGATTTGTAAGGTAGAATTGGGATCATGAGAGTTGGGGGAGGGCGGGAGGGAGGAAGCATTTAGGAGCTAGAGTAAAGTTGCATGTTTCCTTGTTGCTACACTGCACGCTGACTGGCTGCCATCAGCTAAGTTGGGGTGAAGGAGGGAAAGATGAAGTTTACCTGGAAGGGGTGTTCCTACTGCAGTTACTTTGAAGCTAGAGTTAGATCAAGCATTGCATAGCAGCAACTCAATTCAAGGAGGCTATTGTCCTTGCTTTTCTATACATTCAGGAACATCTTACATTGTCAATTGATGGTGGTTAAAGACTTCTATTCATTGTTTTATAAAAATTAAATAATTAAATTATCTATTGGCTTCAGCAATGCACAGTGGATACTTATAGAAATGAAAGGGTGTGAACTTAAAACAAAACCAATGCTAAGTATCAAAATGGAATCTGACTTTCAATAAGAAAGAACATGACTCTTGATCAGGTGCCTCATTAATAATTTTAGGTACATAATACTCCAAGAGGCTTTGTGGTGCTGTTGTGTGAGCGTTGGGGTACTAACCACAAAGCTATCAACTCTTTCATGGGAGGGAAATGAGACTGTCTACTCCTGTAAATATTTGAAGCCTCAGAACCTCTATATAATCCTGCTGGCACTGTAATCGGGATGCAAACTGCAACGTTGGTGGTTCTAACCCACCAGACATTCATCAGGAGAAAGCAGAAGCTTTCTGTTCCCATAACTATTTACAGCCTCAAAAACCCTGTGTTAGGTAGTTGTGATTCAGAATCAAGTCATGGAAGTGGATTTTGTTTGTTTGCTTGTTTGTTAATGGATCAGAATGGAGTCAGTGGCAGTGGATTTGGTTTGGGCCTTCCTAAGTCGATTGCTTAAAAATTAAACATAGAATTGCCACATACCCAGGTAATTTATTCTAGATTTATAACCAAACGAATTAAAAACAGAAAGCTGCAAACAGAAAACTGTACTCCCAAGTCTGCTGCTACACTATTCAGAATCTACAAAAGGTGGAAACAACCAAAATGTCTATAAACTGGTGAATGATATGCAAAATAAGGGTTATGCATGCAATAAAATATCAATCATGAAGAGAAATGACTTCCTGAGGAATGGTTCAACATGTATGAACTTAGTAAACATTATGGTAAGTGAAACAAGGCAATCACAAAAGGACAAATGTATGACATAGGGAAGTGTATAGATTTCAAGTATATCAGTGTTTATATGTGATGGAAAAAAATCAAATGATGAATCTTTTCTAAGGCACTGAATTTTTCTTTATTATGGATGTATTAGGCAGAGTTGCCTAGAGACACAAAACCAGCGACACTCATCTATGGGTAAGGTGGAGCTTTATATCATGAAGGAATTTAACATCAAGAAAGCACCCCAGCCTATCCAACTCTAGTCCTTCTGTCCAATGCTAGCCAGAGCCCTCTTCAGACTCACATAGGCAAAGGCCAATGACCCAGAAAGGTGAAGGGGAATATAGGGAGCTCAGAGGCTCTTGAGTGAACAGTGTACTCACAGCTGGTAAAGACATGGCAAGGTTCAGACAGCTTGGAAGTTGGCTTCCAGGATCAGAGGCCCACAAGGGGCAGCTGCTGTGGGCAGACACAGATATCCATTCAAGGATGAAGAGGAAGGGTTGAGAAAGAAGAGAAGGATCCTTAGTGTCTCTCTTATAAAAAGGGTACACCCCACAGGAGGCATCTTTAGGCTTAGAACTGATTCCCAGGTTGTTGTCCACCCCTACACAAGTTGACATAAAACCTAATTGCCACAATGGTGGAATAATTTGGGGGTAGATAGTGGTAATAATTGCATAACATGATGCAATATAATCAATACCCACTGAATTGTTGATCTCACTTATATGAAATACCTAAAATAGACAAATTAATTGAGACAATGGTAGATTAGTATTGTGGTAGATAGATGATTTTATGTCAACTTGAAGATGTAGGAAAATGTAGGGGTGGATTCCAACCTGTCAATTAGGTCACAGCTTGACATGTCTCCTTGAGGATATAAGGGAAGAGGGGGGGTGGAGAGGGATCCCAAGGAGAGTACTGGGAACCTCCCTCTCTGCCTTCCCCTTTGCCTGCCCGCATGCTGGGACTCTGTGAATGATTCTGGGGGCTGCGGGTGCCATGTTTCCACTGACCTTGGATTCACATGACTCTGAACCCACAAGTCTGTGATCTTCCTTCATTCCGTATCACTTAAGGGCACTATGTGAGTCTGAAGAGGAACTTATGGAATAGTATCCAACTTAGGGACTTAAGGTGAATTGGATGAGATGCCTTCTTGATATATAATTACTTCTGGATATAAAACTATTTCTTATACATACCGTGTTTCCCCCAAAGTAAGACATCCCCCCAAAATAAGACCTACTTTTCCTTGAAGAAGAATATGGTACACATTTATTGTTGAACAAAAAAGTAGGAAATTTATTACCTGTATACGGTACAGTGGTAGTTGTCATCACAAACCACCATAACCAGACAGACCGTGAATCCTACAGTATCAAAAATTTCTTGTTACTACCATTATTTCCATGTACAACAATCAGTGGTACATTTACTCATAATCTATGGTACATTTACTCACACTTCCTGTGTTCTCCGGCTACACTGTGGCCAATAGTGAGGTGTGCGGCGGCACCTGCCACTACAGTTCAGAGTCCAGAGTTACGGTAGCTTCGGGGGCCTTATTATTGGGGAGGCCTTATGTTCGTCAAGGTCTTATTTTCCAGGGATGCCTTACATTTCATGGAAAAATAAGATATCCCCTGAAAATAAGACCTAGCACATCTTTGGGAGCAAACACTAATATAAGACACTGTCTTATTTTCAGGGAAACAGGATGAGTGTCACTGGGTTTTTTTCTCGAGTCAGTCCAGTCTCACACAAGTAGTTACAGTCATGCTGAGAGTTATATTTTAAAAGAGGAAAGAAGGGAAGAAAACCAGTGGTGGGGATCAAATGGGTAGCATAAGCATTCTATTTCTTTGATCATTTTATTTGGCTTTTCTGTTTGGTTTGACACAGCAAGTACTTCAGAAAAAATCCTCATGGGGAAAACAGTGTATGAAAGCAAAGATTAAACACCAAATTTAAGTCCTTGTCCAAATAATAGATTACAGAATGCTATGATTACAGACTAGATCATTTAGGTGAAATCCTTAACAGTATCCTCTTTAAATGGCTTAATTTTTGTGTGTGACACACACACACACACACACACATATACAAGAGTAGTTTTAAAATAACCAAAATTGAAAATATTTTCACAATTCCTTTATTATAAAATTCTAAGTTATTTAGCTTAGTTTAATCATTTCCCTTTGGCTTTATCCTAAAAACAGTAACAACAACAAACAATGGGGATAGATATCTATTAAAATGTGTTATGAAAATAAGGTATGAGGAAAGCAATCTGGTTTTATTAATAACCAAATTTGATTTAAATAGCAATCCCTGGAAGTAGCTACTTGCAAATTAAATCAATAAAGCAAAATTTACTCTTGTTCAATGAGCCCACATAGACATAAAATTAAATTTCTCATCCTTGTATATGGCAAAACACAAATTGTAAGAATTTACCTGTGCAGAAATTAAATTGCATATTCAAATAAATATATACCTTTTAAAAATTTCAGGAAGCCTTAGATTTCTATCTGTTCAAATATCTATTGAATCTTTGGAGACAGAGAGCATACTTATTGCTTCCTTACCATAAAAAGAACGTTTCAAAAGGCAACTTTTACTTTTTTTTAATCCCAAGAGATCACATAAAGCATTCTGTAAGTACTATATAGTGTAGGGTCTTACAAATTCTTGTTGCCAAGGAACAAAATTATCTTATGAAAATTTTATTAAACTGAGATTTCTACATATTCAAGAAGTGATTAAAATTCCTCCTCGAGGTCATTATGAAACTCAAGTTTTGCACATTATTATCTTTTTATATCTTTAGTGTCTTTTTATGACAAACACAAAATAAAACTGAGCATTTACCATTATATGAAAGATTAAACAGCATTCAATCTGATAATAGAACTTCTGATCACAAAGTAATGATTTGCATAAACTATAAACTTCCTACTTTGAAAGTGTATCTTAGATCCAACATAATAATAATTCAGCTTTACAGTTTGCATCAGGGAATTACTAATTCAAATGTCTTTAGCAGGCAGGCAAATAATATAAATGCAAAAGTCATTAGATTGTATGCCTGAACTAAAAGTATTGAAATTATTTGAATTTTTTTACTTAATAGTGTGCATATCACAAAACTATTTGATATTTATACTTCTCTCATTTTTCCTCCAAGATTTATTAATTTTATGAAGTATTTCATTTAACCCTTACAATCTTCCAGTATGTAAGAGAGTTTATGCAATCTATCTACTTAATAGAGAAGAAATTTAAGATGTAACATGTTGATTTACTCTATAAGAATTTCATTTAAAAATTATGTACATAGACTGTGTTAGATACAACATCCTATAGTTCTGAGAATTGGATCTACTGTTGTTGAACCAATACCAGGGGGTACCAAAAAACACCAGATTTTTTTTTCAAAGCGATGTATTGAAACTTTTTACAAAACAACCACATTGCCTTAAAAGTACTATCCATTACATTTTATACATTTGTCAAATCTGCAATTCCACTTCTTGGAAACATTTTTAAAACTCATCTGCTTGGATGGCTGACAGCACCTCCCTCATTTTTTTCTTTACCTTTTCTATGTTGTCAAATTGCTGTCCTGTCCCTCTTCAGTTGGGAAAACAAAAAGAAATTGAAAAAGTTAAGTCAGGTGAGTCAGGTGTGTGGGGCAAGAGAGGCATGCATATTGAGAGGTGCATGAGCAGGTGCATTGTGGTGGTGGCGGCAAAACCATCCCTCGGCTGCCACACATAAAGCCTTTTTGGGCACACACTGTTATGCTATTTTTTCACAACCTCTAAATAGAAAGCTTGATTTACAGTCTGACTTGGTGGAAAAAACTCCAAATGCACTATCCATACCACATGCAAAAAACAAATAAGCATTGTCTTGATCTTTTACTTCACTTGATGAGCTTATTTTGGGCAAGGTGACGATTGGGTCTTCCACTGGCTTGATTGATGTTTGCTTTCAGGGTTATAAGAATAGCACCATATTACGTCAGCCACAATGACCTTGGGGAGAAGTCTGGGTCCCTTCAGAGCTGTTCTTTCAAAGCAGGACATGTTTCCAGTTGATTCTCTTTTTCTGGTCAGTCAGAAACCAAGACCCAAATTTCACAGTGATCCTTCTCGTTCCTAAATCTTTTGTTAAAATATGCTGAACCAAGCTCCAAGATAGTCCAGATAACTTTCCCAACTTCAATGGTCTGTCATAGGTCTTCCAGCACAAAGGCATGGATTTTGCTGACATTTTCTTCTGGGAAATGAGGTTTGTCATCAATCAATATTTTGCCTTTTTTGAAATGAGAAAAACACTCTTACATTTGAGATTTCCCCATAGTGCTGTTCTTTTAAGCTGTATTCAACATCACAACAGTTTCTGCTGCATTTTTCCCGAGCAGAAAACAAAATTTCACAGCCTCACCTTGTTTGATCAAATCAACCATCACAAAACAAACGAGGTTCCAGTGAAACTGCTTTAAAGAAAAAAATCACTGTAACCAGAGAGAAACTTCTCAGGTAATGCCACTGGGTGCACTAACTCAAGAGCTGGTTGCTCGATGCTCCCCTAGCAGGAAAAGGGTGAACTATTAAAGCTCCACTCTGCACAGCGCAATTCTGGTTTTTTTTGAGGGGGCACCCCTCAACCTTGAGGTTGAAAAGAAGCAGCTCTTGTCATAGAAAGAAAAACAACAACAACAACAGTAGGGTGAAGGCAACTAGCATTTTACATCCTACAAATTTGTGAATAAAACAACTACTGAACAAAAACTCTTCTGACATAAATCCTTACTGTGGCCAAAAAGGTGGAAACTGCGAGTTAAGCTGTGATTGAGGATGGGATTCAAAGATCTAGAGTTTGATTACATCCGTACAGTGCATTTCACTTTCATGAAATTCTGTTGAATCCTGCTCAGCTAAGTATCTTGGAAAAAGAAATAACTACAAAAGAGGTCTTTCACTTTCTCTGAAACAGAGGGGCAAGGAGAACCTTTGGCTCACAGGATCCAGCTCCTGGGTCAGATTTATTCCAAAAAGCTACATGGCACAGTTCTATCAACCACCTTGCACTTTTAAGAAATCAACTAGATTAAAAGGAGTGGGGTTTTTTCCCTCTCCAGGGTAACATTTAGCATGCATAGCTTTTAATTAGGCATTTTAATAAGAAAAGATTTATTAGGATGCATATTCTTCTTATATCAAGTCAGCATGCATATTGCAAAGGCTTTCATTAGCTCTTTTAATAATTAAAGCTCCAGACCACCATCCACATGAGAGAAAAACAGTAATACAAACACATTTATTCAAACCTAAATCGCAAAAATAATTTTAATTATTCTTATGACCACTCAAGATCCCCAAACATCTGATTCAACAGTAATATCCTCCTAAAAATCATGAACAAGAGATTCCCTATCTCACTGTGTTTTTCACAGTCAATATGTCAATTTGGCTGGCAATTGTATAAGCTCCCGCAGAGCACAATTTAGCATAAGCATTAAAAGGTGATGCAATAGGTATAGTCTTAAAGAAAATGGAAGATTTCTCCGAAGTATGCCTTTTAATTCTCTATGGTAATTTATTCCCTTTTAATCTATTCTTTATATCATGGAATATGAAAAATCATTAAATATAACAACTTCAAATGTTTGGCCAGTCATTTTTGTCCATATATTGAATCAAGCTGACTTTATTTTCCATTTCAGTTGTATACTAAGAGATGTGCCTTGATGCTTGATAAATAAGAGATGCAGGTTTAAAATAAAATAAGGTATACTACCATAAAATTAAATGTGTTTTTTATAGAAACTTCATAACAATATATTCTGTGAAGTATATTCACATTTCTTATTTTAACTTAATATAAAATAAATATAATCATCGAGAGAAAAAGTAAGAAGACATTTCTAGACAAAATAATTTTATTTGCACACGTTATATTCTATAAGGAATATTAAGAAAGGGTACGAATATGGAAATAAATATTACATTTTTGAGAAATAAACAATAGAAAATATTTAGTGAGAAGACTAATTTACTTCTCATATTTCTCAAGTAAAGGTGAAAAAGGAAGGGGTAGCTAATCAATTTAATCAGTAAAACAGTTTTATCAAAAAAAAAAAAAAACAGTTTTATCAAAGCAAAGGGAAAAATATTGTGAATGTACTATGGGGAACAAGGAAGAAACAAATTGCTAACTTAACAACGAACTGCAAAACTGATGTGGTTTGGCTCATGAGGCTCAATAGGACTCTAGATATCATCAGAGCTCGATTTCCGTTTCTTAGATAAACTTTCTTCTTGGATTCAACCACAATTTCCTATTGCTTTTCTCTATATGGAATCTCTAGGGTTTTGTTTTTTTTACCAGTTTTGCAACTATAAATCCACCCATTATATCAAGTTGACTTGGACCCATAGCAACCCTATGAAATAGAGCAGAACTCTTCCACAGGGCTTCTAAGACTGTAATCTTTTAAAAAGCGGAGTCTCATTTTTCTCCTGCAGACTGTTTGCAATATTTGAACCACCGACATTGTAGTTAGCAACCCAATATTTAGCCCATAACACTACCAGGAATCCTTAGCAAAAGCAGAAGTGATTTTACTCCAATAATTTCACAGGATTATTGCAGTCCACTCCACTGGATCAATTTGAGCCATGTACTCTTTCCTAGCCATTCCCGGTCAGGGGATGGAATACACGGAAGGCAAAGGCTGGTCAGACGTCCACGCTGACGTTGATCAGGTCAAAGGCAACAGTATTGAAGGCGAGCGGAGGAAACAACTTTTTCATGAAAAATAAAGGAAAAGCTCTCGGAGAGGGAAATGGGTGCCATGCAGGCAAAGTAAACAGTAACGATAACAAGAAATGACCCAGCAGCATGAGGAATGTGAGAGAAATTACTGAGTAAAAACGCAGATGGTGGGGAGCGGGGAGGGAGGGGAAAAATGAGGACCTAATGTCGGGGGTTTAAGTGGAGAGAAAATGTTTTGAGAATGATGTACAAATGTGCTTTACACAATTGATGTGTGTATGGATTGCGATAACAGTTGTATGAGCCCCTAATAAAATGTTCAAACAAACAAACAAACAAATAAATAAATAAAAGGGAAAAAAACCCGCAGAGGATTTATAGACAGCATTCAGGGCCCCGACAAAATCGGAATCTCGAATGTCCAGTGGCACCGCACTTTGTAATTGTGTTTCCAGGCACTTGTTGGCAGCCTGCCTGTGAATACAGATGTGCTCCAAGGTCGACTCCTTTGCTGGCTCTTTTCATGTGTTGGCTCATGACCTCTTCCATCTTCAAGTTAGCCATACAGCCTTGAAAGAGTTCCGGCTCTTAAAGGCCTATGTGGGCCTCTTCCTCTATTCACATCTATTGATTAGCGTGTGCACATCTTAGAGGGGGGCATTATTTTGCCTATCACACTCCTTATTGCTCAGTCAGGTTGCCTTCGATGGTTCTCTTATACAATGCGTATATTACGTGAAAGTCATTCTCTTTTATTTGTTTTAGAGATATGAAATGTTAGCATTTATAGCTGTCATCTTATTTCCAATTTTTTTCCTTCTTCAAACACATTCATAAGCAAAGCAATATTTTAAATATTCAAGACTATCTTCAAGCATTTTGTGATTTTTCTCATTGTTATCATTAGATCTAAGTGTCTGCTTTTCCTTTTTAATTTCAGAAAAAATAACTGGATAATATACATTCTAAGTCCTAGTGTACTGTAGAATGTATCTCTGTTACCTTCACAGATCTGTCTATCTGACTGGCTGGGAATTCTTATATCAGAGTTTTTCCCTCAAAACTCGGTACAAATTATTACATTGTTTAGGCTGATAATATTATAGTGAGCACACTTAAATCCTGATACATTCTTTTACTTGGATGCATTTTACATTTTTCTTTATCCTTAAAATTCAATATATTTTAGGTCCATCTCTGCTTAGTTGCTTTCCATTTTGTGTTCCTATCACAAATAATTGTTATTTGTCTTCATTCCACTTAGCACTGTTTTTCCCTTCCTTCAACTTCTTAATAGTTGTCTAGGGCAGTGGTTCTCAACCTTCCTCATGCCGCGACCCTGTAATACAGTTCCTCACGCTGTGGTGACCTCCCCAACCATAACATTATTTTCGTTGCTACTTCATCCCTGTTATTTTGCTACTGTTATGAATCGGGCCACCCCTGTGAAAGGATTATTCCACCCCCAAACGGGTCACGATCCACAGGTTGAGAACCGCTGGTCTAAGGAAATTTAAAATGAAGATATTAGAGAAGCTAAGGAAATGTTTTCCCTCTGTGAAAAAGCTAACGGTATAGAGACAATGCTTGTGAGGGGAGATCTGTCGAGGAAAGACTTTATAGCCTTGGCAACTCCAGGAGAGCAGGTCACGCTGTCCAGTGGGAGGTGTGGGTTTGGTTGGTTGGGGGGAAATATTTTTCTCATAATTTTATCTTACTCTCACCTACTTCTAGCAGCAATATGAATGTGTGCTTGTAAATTTAAACTTAAATTCTGATCAAGCCCTAGGGAATAGGCCACACTTGTATCAAAAGTCACAACTGTTGTGATCACATTGTTAAGGCAGGGAAGGGGGATGTTGTCTACTGAATGGCTGCCATGCAAAGCTATGACAAGGTGCCAGAGGACAGGAGATAGTCCAGTTAGAACGATAAGGGATACTGATGGGAAAATCAAGTCAGGAGAGCGGAGAGGGAGCAAACATGTCTGGGAATCATACATGCATGACTGTTGGTAGGAAGAGTGGGACGACTGGCCACCAGGTGGGGAGAAGCATGACAGAAAATGCTAGTGGAAGTGGCGGGGAAGGGGGACCTGGTGTTATGGACTGAATGGGCCACATTGACCCAGGCTTCTGGGTACATATCCTGGAGACCCAGACCAGGGGCCATGGGATGCTGGGGCATTGGTCCCATGCAGACACTCCACTGGGTGAAATGTATTCTACCTCAGACACACATAACCTGAGAATTTAAGTCAGAAAATGCTTGGTATCTGAGGATGTGGAAGACAGATATACCACGATTGCTTAACTGTTGGCAAGCTAACAAACATGACCTATATGCTGTATTGAGATATGTATTATTCCAGCAATAATGTGACTGACATTCTCAGTGATTATTTATGTAAATTTACCCAGCCAATTAATCCCATTGTAAATAGTGTCCAGCCATGAAAGGATTGATTCTGTACATGTGAATAATTCAGGTGCTGTGACATGGAGTTAGCCTACGTCAGCCCAATATCCCTTTCTCAACAGGGCTTTAAAAATTAGCACCAGGGGCTAATCAGACAATATTAATGGAAAATCATTATGCCCCAAGAGGATGATCCATAAGACTCTCTTCCACAAATTAACAAGGAGGTTTTGAAAGGGAACCAAAGGCAGATAAAACAAACAAACAAAAGACATAGATCTAGGACTGGGTTTTGGGCTTATACTAAATCCTAGCCCCAACTTAAGAACAATTAGTTCTTACATCATGACCCTGTTCTAGTCTCACATTCCAGAAGGGAACACAGAAGCTATGGGTGCTATAGCAAAGTGTGGTGAGGAAATTAGATAGCATCCAACTGTCAGATAAAATAGCATCTGGGTCTTAAAGGCTTACCTCCAAATAAGCAAGCAGCCATCTAAGTGCAATGTCAGCCAAGTCACCAAAGGATGGTAAATCATATAACCCGACGTCAAAAGAGGGAATAGCATTAGAGCCTAAACTGTGAGAATCTGGTTTGCAGAAGGCTATGGATGACAGTGGGAGCCCAGCATACATTTGTGGGATCTCCATAGGAAATAAGCCTCCGGTGATTTCCTTCTACCCATAATAGAGGGTTGGGGTGAAGGTGGTTACCAAGTTGAGTGCGTTGGAGAGAAGACTACAGAAGACTGAAATGATAAGCCTGACTTGAACAGCTAAAACCTTGTCAGTTGCTCCCCTCTCTGATGCATGTTAGGCCTGATCTGGTTTCCAACACTTTTTGTAGTTTGGGTTTTTGTTTGTTCGTATGGGATTTATCTCAGAGATGTTATGTCACTGGGGTCACCCTCTTGAATTTTTGTTATATCTTTTTCTGTTTTTCAGTATATGAAACTGGATTGATGAATCTATAGTGACAGCAAATAGAATAAGGGATTCTGGGAGGTATAGTTGTGGTGAGAGGTGGTGGTAAAAAGGAGCTGATATCAAGGAGTTCAGGAAGGAAAAGGATGTTTTGAAATAGATTGTGGTAACAATGGTACAACACTGCTTGATGTAATTGAACTATGGAATCTGTATTACTTCCTAATAAAATGGCTTTGGAAACAACAAAATAATTTCACAGCAGTAATATTCCATTGTTGGTTTCATAGAATTTGCATCATTAGAAATTTTATGGAAAACATTTGTTAGTTAAAATAAGTTTCATTGAAGCTTTTGTCAGATCCTCAAGTTATCTTGAACTCCTAATTTTTCAAAGATGACTATTATAATGGGTGAAGAAAGATAGGAAGAAATTGTCAAAGGAAATGAAAGGTATGTCCTTTGGCCTCCATTAACAACAGCCTTCGTTGCCATGAGACCAGAGTAGTAGATTGTGCCCAGCTACCATTACTGACTATTGTGATCAAAGATTCTATCAAATAATTTTAATTAAAAAAAGGAAAATGAGGAACAGAATTTTAAATGATCATATATTCCAGATTTTCTGAAACCAACTGAGGCTACATGAATGCTTAAAACCACTGCCCTCAGATCATCTTTGACATTAAATCTTAAACCAAAACTATTCTGAAGTCTTCACAGAACAACAACAAAGTTTCTGAACAAGTAATGCACGTCAGCTGTGAACATTGTGCTTTTAAAAACAGTTACCTCTATGAGGTCAAATTAATAATAATAACTTGAAAAGTTGGATGGGAAGTTTAGGAGGTGGTGAGTTTAAGATAATGGTGATGGAATAAGTTGGGAAAGGCTAAGAGCATGGTAACAGAAGCTTAAGAATACAATCAGTATGAAATCCAGAATGGGTGAATCTATGGAGATGGCAACCAAATTAATGGTCCCTTGGGGATATGGCAGGAGACGTTAGAGGGAAATGGGGAACTAATGATGATGAATAACAGAAAATATTCCAAAAATGATTGTGGTAATGATTGTACAACTTTTTTTGATGTGATTGACCTATTGTGTTATAAGAAATGTTAATTATGTGACAATAAAACTGTTGGAAAAATAATAAAATCACTATCACTGAATTGTATATGTAAAAGTCACTTAAAAGTTGTTTTATAGACTGTATACTTTCATCAAAACAAAAAAAAGGTATATAAAAATTACTACCTTAATGAATTGATTTAGAAATCAGATTTAGCTAGATTTGATTCCTGAACCTATCATTTATTAACTCTCTGGATTTGGGGACTATATATCGCCTACCTTGTGTGGTTGTTGATTTTCTTATGTCAGTTCCTAACTGAACAACCCTAAGTACAACAAAACACAGCCCGGTCCTGTGCCAGCCGCAAAAATGTTCCTGTGCTTTAGTCCATTGTTGCAATCGCTATGTCAATCCATCTTCCCGAGAGCCTTCCTCTCCCTCCCTGCTCCTCTACTTTACCAAACATAGTGTCCTTCCCCAGGGACAGGTCTCTCCTGATACATTTCCAAAGTACTTGAGACTACGTTTGTTGTCTCCCAACTCTTGCCTATAAAGGGAATTCTGATCTTACTTCTTCCAAGACATATTAGGCAGTCAATGGTACTTTCAATATTCTTCCCAAGCACCACAATCAAATGCATCAATTTTTCTTTATTCTTCCTTAATCAATGACCAAATTCTATATGCACATGCGGCCATTGGAAAGCTCAGAAGTAACAAAGCCCTCATGGAAGAAGCACACCAGCCTGTGTGCCACGAAGTGTCAAAGGGATTTGGTATCTGATATCAAAGAACAAAAAAATCATATCATTGTGCACCCACCTTCCCAATATGATCACTGAAGACAAATGTGTGCATAAGCAAATGTGGTGAAGAAAGCTGATGGTGCCTGGCTATCAAAAGATGCAGTGTCTGGGTCTTAAAGGCTTGAATGTAAACAAGCGGCCATCTAGCTCAGAAGCAACAAAGCCCACATGGAAGAAGCACACCAGCCTGTGTGACCATGATGTGTCGAAGGGATCAGGTATTAGGCATCAAAGAACAAAAAATCATATCATTGTAAATGTGGGGGAGTGCAGATTGGGGACCCAAAGCCCATCTATAGGCAACTGGACATCCCCTTACAGAAGGATCGCGGGGAGGAGATGAGCCAGTCAGGATGCAGTGTAGCAACAATGAAACATACAACTTTCCTCTAATTCTTAAATGCTTCCTTGCTTCCTCCCCACCACTATCATGACCCCAATTCTACCTTACAAATCTGGCTAGACCAGAGGACGTACACTGGTACAGATAGGAACCGGAAACACAGGGAATCCAGGACAGATGATCTGTTCAGGACCAGTGGTGAGAGTGGCGATATCAGAGGGTGGAGGTAAGGTTGGGTAGAAAGGGGGAACTGATTACAAGGATCTAAATATAACCCCTGCCATGGGGGATGGACAACAGAAAAGTGGGTGAAGGGAGGGAGATGTCAGACAGTGTAAGACATGACAAAATAATAACAATTTATAAATTATTAAGGGTACATGAGGGAGAGGTGAGCAGGGCGAGAGGGGAAAAAATGAGGAGCTGATACCAACGGCTTAAGTGAACAGCAAATGTTTTGAGAATGATGAGAGTAACGAATGTACAAATGTTCTTGACACAATGTATGGATGTATGGATTGTGATAAGAGTTATATGAGCCCCCAAGAAAATGATTTTAAAAAAAGAAAAAAATACCATGGCTTGGGTCAGGAGCACCTTTATTCTCAAAGCAACATCTTTGCTTTTCAATACTCTAAAGAGGTCTCGCGCAGCAGGTTCACTGAATGCAAATCTTTTGGTGTCTTCACGGCTGCTTCCATGAGCATTGATTGTGGATCCTAGCAAGACCAAGTCCTTGACAACTTCAATCTTTTCTCCATTGATCATGATGTTACCTATTGACCCAGTTGTGAGGATTTTTGTCTTCTTTACATTTAGTTGTAATCCATACTGAAGGCTACAATCCTTGATCTTCATCAGCAAATTCTCCAAGTCCTCCTCCCTTTCAGCAAGGAAAGTTGTGTCATCTGCATATCAAAGATTGCAGCCTTTCTCTGATCCTGATGCTGCCCTCTTTTTCATATAATCCAGGTTCTCTGATGATTTTTCTCAGCATACAGATTGAATAATAATGATAAGTCAGTTTCACATCTGACTCCCAGACTTGAACTGGACTGAATTTGCCTGCTTCTACAACTGTGTGAATCAATTCTTTTATATAAATTTCTTTCTTTCTACACACATATTTATGTGTATAAATTTCACTGATTTTGCTTCTCTAGAGAATCCATATAATACACCTTCCTAGCAGTAGTTCTATAAAGTTCAACTACCCTTCCACATTGCTGTCTGGTTTGCATTAAGCAGGTGAAATATCATTCATGGTATTTCAATTCTGCCCTTCCTCAAATGTAGCTGAATCCATTTTCCTCCTCCAATTTCCGACTCTACTTCTTCTTTTAGAAGAGCATTTTTGAACAATTAAGAGTCCAAGAAGTTTTACGGTTCTGAAAAAATGTCACACAACTTGCATCCACAGAGACAAATAAAGGAATAAGCACATATTTTGTCTTATAGCTATATCATTAGCATCCTCATCCCTCTAAATTAGAGTATGCTTTAAGAGTTTGCCAAAAGATCTTCCTTCCACATTCAGCTACTCTCAGGAATGGAAATTGTGCACGTCTTTCAGGTTCCTTTCTTCAATTTGGCCCAGCCAAAATTATCCAAAGCATGTGGTTGGCACGGCTCTATAATTTGAGACCTGGTGAAATTATGGAGTAATGTTTTTAGGTTTTTCTTTCTCTTTTCTCTTTAGCTGTTTTCATCAATTTCTTCTACTTAACCTACTCTATTACCATCTTTCTCATAATTCCCTCTTGCATGCTTTTTCATCTTTAAAATATTTATATAGCCTACCAAGACAACTCTGGGTAAACAAACAAGCCTGGAGGAAAGAAATTGGCAAGCTGCCTTAGCAGCAGCATCTGGTAGTAGCAGCCATCTGGGACTTAGAATGTTCTAGTACTGAACTTCTAAATTCAAACTTCAGAAAATGGATAGCAAAGTGTTGACTCTGTTGTTACCTCAGCTTGGAGCTAAGTAGTTTGTCTGAAGTCATGTACAAGTTTAGTGCCCTGATGAATAAAGGAGACAATGTGCTGTTTGACTGGAAGCAGTTGTCCTTATTGCCACATTAAGAGACTTCAAGGGCAAGGGAACAAATAGATTCAAGGAAGTGTAGCAAACCTTGGATGACGTAGTTGCAAAGTTGCAGGGGTAAGCCAAAGTAATAAAGTGAGTCTTCCAATCACTTAACATCCCGCCACAGTCACCTCTGCAGGGGTCTATGATAATAAATCATCAGAACTGGCAATGGCAGGTACTCCGCTGGTAAAACAAGGTTAATAGTAGAGGGTCCCAAGTAAATATTTTCATTTATGAAACATAGACCACCCTCTTTATACACATAAAATGGCAGGCATTAAGAAATAAGGGAGCTATGCAAATCTGGTACCCCAGCATGTAGCTGAAATTATTCAAAATTAAATGTTTCTTACAAAAACATATTTTTACTAAGAAAAAAAGCATGTTCAGTCGTTGAATTTATCTTGCTGAAGGAATATGGTGTCATTTAGGTCCCGGGAAGAGTAACCAAAAATTCCAAAGCGAAACCAATTAAAATGATGAATCTTGATGAAAATCAGATTTTATGCAGCTCTGCATAATATACACAGGTTATTAGACCATGAAATTAGCTAGGGCAATAGACTTTATCATATAGAAAAATAAAGTACAAAATGATCTTGTTTTTTCCTAAGTAATTACTATAAAATTGAATTTGATGAATTTTCTTTTGTATATTTAAGTCCTGGAATTAATTTTGATAATGTATTCATTAAAATTGATAAATATGTATTGAGTATCAGCACTAATAACTCTCCTAGGACAGTTTGAGCACTGAATAAGAAATTGGAATAGTAGGGAGTTCATTACGTCAAACTAACAATTTACAAGAAAATGAAATGACTAGCTACCTAGAACTTTCAAGAAAGGATTTGCAGAAATGGCATATGGGCTGGGTATAGAAAGATAATCTGAAGTTCATGAGCGGAAGGACATTTTGAGATTATAGCCAGAGAGAATAAAATGAAAACAGACAAAACTCAGGATAGTTAATCTTTCTATGATATTGGAATATAGAGTCTGTGACAAGTGCGATGAAATAAAATGAAATGAGATTTCATGTCTGACAATGAAAGGCTCTGTGTGCCATACTAAGGAATATTACTTTTGTCTGGAAAGCAAATTACAATAACTGAGTACTTTTAAGATAAAGATAGGCATAAAAATGTATCATTTTGTAGTAATGTGAAGAATATTAAAGTATCAGAAGAAAACTTTTTTATAAGTGAAGTCATATTTATTAAAATATTTTTCTGGCTTTCCAAATTAAAAAAAAATGCCCTTGTGTCTATGTAATCCTAGCTCCATCTGGAACACATACATCTATGCTAAATTCTTTGGAGATGCTCACTTTTTTGATATTCATAACTTCTTTTTTGGAATTAAAATATTTCATTATCTCCTTTTGTAATGAAATGGTTTGCTAAGTGTCTAGGAGATAAACACAGAGACTTTTCTGCTTTTGAGTTGAAGGACTAAAATCTGAATGCTCACCATTATATCTGACTGCTACGTGAAAAACCTTTGATGAACATGGCCTGTGTTTTCTGGCTTTGAGAGACATTCCAGCCCGGAACATTATAAAGATGCCTCTGTCTCTTCTGAGGAATTCTTCATGTAAGTCCTGGCCAGAGCCCAATATATCATGTCAGGACAGGAGGAGAGGGCAGTAGTGAAAGCAGGTTTATTACAATATTTTAGTTTATATGGGCCAAGTGAAAGAGAGTGGGGCTTGACCAATCTGGGGTGAGTACACTAGACATAAGCAAGGGTGAGTGTGCTACAGGAACTGCTGCTGGTATGAGACTTCGTGGACGTCACCAAAGACTGCTTGACATGTGTCAGAGAACTGTGCCATGTGGAAGTAATGGCAGAACTTCACAGAAGCTGTACCGCTGTGCTTGCTACAAAACCACAGAGGAATCTCAGTAGCACAATACTATATATAGTATATATATACTCAGTAGCACAATACTATATATAGAGTGAGACTTAGAAGATTATTTTCGCATGAGCACCTTTTATGAATCTCAAAATCAAGCCAAACTAAACAATATTAATATGCTTTTATTTGTGATAACTAATTCCTCTTTAAATAAAGCAAAAAAAAAGAGCAAACATAAAATGTAATATTGTAGGCAGCTCACCAAAATGAGGAGAGAAGAAAAAAAGTCCAAAGACTATTGATATAGGTAGAAGTAAACTACTATTAATGTGTAAATATTATAGTCTAAACTTTGGGATTAGGCAGTAACATTATATTACAAAAATAAACATATAAGGTTTTGCATGGGCAAATTATGTCATATTATACAATAAGGATGATGATTAATCTATTTGGGCTTATCAGAGATCCATTTTTTTAAAAAGAACGATCTTACGGTGTTATTTGTATCTTCAATTATTTTTCTATTAATAACCTTACCTCGTGTATTGTCGTATATTGTAGTGGACAGTTTGAATAAACTCTTGTTAATTCATGCCAAGGATGAGTTGAGACTGAGCACTCAGGCAGAGGGTGTGTTACCTATTAGCTGCCCCTCAGACAGCGACAAAGGTCAGGCTAGGATTGAAATATACAAATTTCACACATTTGCTACTGTGCATTTGAAAATCTTACAAGTTGCATGACTTTTCCTTTGAGACATTGGGTGCTCTATATCCTCTAGAGTTACTTTGAATGCTTTCAATGATTCCCAGAGCCGACGTAGATGCCCTTGTGTTTCTTTGATAATTTATTGACATTTTGGAAAACGGAGTAAGATGAAACCATGGGATAACATCACTGTTTGGACATGTAAAATCAATGCTGGTTTTATTACTTTTAATATTTTATTATTTCATAAAGGTCAATTTTATAAATCTAGAAAGGAATCAATTGTTACTGATTTCTTATGGACTATAATAAAATATTTTTCCCTTCTTCAAGTAAGTCTATTTCAAAGAAATTGTTTTTCTTAAAAAAAAAAACCTCAATATGCTTAAATGATTCTCTGATGATAATTTTCCTGCCTTTACATGTTTCTTTAAGTTAGGCGCTTGGGAGACTTAGCTGGTTACAAGTTAGGTTGCTAAACACAAGGTCAGCAGTTCAAAACAACCAGCTGCTTTTCAGGAGAAAGATAAGGGTTTCTACTCCTATAAAGATTTACAGTCTTGGAAACCCACACAGGCTATTCTACCCTGCTCTATAGGATTTTTCTGAGTTTCAATTGACTCGATGACTATGAGATAAGTTTTTAATGGTGAACAGGCTTCTGGGTTCTTCTCCAATGATATCCTTGTTTGGGTTGGGCAAAGAAAGTTGTACGTTCAATTTATTCTCTTGTTTGCATTTAATTTGTTCCATACTTTTCATTTATAGGAGCCTTGGTAGCATAGTGGTTACATGTTAGGCAGTTAACCACAAGGTCCACAGCTCAAAACCATCAGCAGATACCATGGGGGAAGGAGGTTTTCTACTCCAGTGAAGTTTTGGAAACCTCTGTCTATTAAGTCAGAATTTGCTTGATGACAGTGAGTTTGATTTGGTTTATTTGTTTATGAGAAAGCCTGAAATGAAAGCCCCAGGGGGCTGGCCAAAAGGCAGGTGGTTCAGAGATCCATTGCTCTGTGGGAGAAAGAAATACCCATCTACTTTTGTGAAAATACAACCTGGGAAACTGGGTTTGTGTAGGTTTACTAGAGAAATAAATCCAGAGACACTCATATGTGTGTAAGAGAGAGCTTTATATCAAAGAGCAATTGTATAGTGAGAAAACATCCCAGCCCAGTCCAGATCAAGAGATCAAGTCCATAATTGCGATATTAGCCCATATGTCTGATACTAATCCATAAATTCATCTTTAGACTCACATATCACATACAATGATGCTGAATGCAGGAAGATTACAGGCCGGTGGGTAGAAAGTCTTGTGGATCCAGTGGTAGTGGAAGCATCTCAACACTGGCGCAGGTCTCCATGTGGCTCCTCCAGCCCTCTGAGTGTCTCAACAGCAGGAAAGGGAAGGCAGAAAGAGAGTGTGTCAGGCCTCCAGGGAGCTATTTATCTCTGTCTGACCTCCAAAGGAGGTCATCAACCTGCAACCTGATTGACAGGTTAAAATCCACCCCTTCATTCTTAAACCGCTCAAGTTGAATAGGGATTATTTAACTCCCATGGAAATCTATGAACAGCTCAACTCTGTCCTGTGTAGTTTATGAGTTGGAATCAACTTAAAGGCAGTGGGTTTTGGAACTTCAATCGAACTATTCCCTCTACCTTGGTGCACTCATCCTAAACATCTGTATGTCTAATTCCCTCTCCTTGGCTCAATTTTCACTTTCTTACTGAAACTTGCCATAGCCTTTATCTCTAACACCATAGATTGCCATTCTACCCCATGACTCATGCCTTCTTGCCCTGATCATTTTTTACACCACTTTCTAAATAGTATTTACTTGTTTGTATGTTTAATAATTTTCCTGATTTCCCCCAACAAAATGTAAGCTCCATGAGTTTAGTGATGTGGGATCGTTATTCACTGATATAGCCCACGAATTTAGACCCAGACGTAGCCTCTAAGGAGCACTCATGATGTCAGCATCCAGTAAACAGATGAAGTTTGCAACATGTTTGTGGCAACTTTCCCAGTTTCTCTTGCTGCTTTTTCCTTCTGTTCATATTTTATTTGGAATACTCATTTCAATAGGGCTCTAGAGTGGGAGAGATAGGTCACTGAGTTTACATTACTATCTTACAAAGATGTCTCCTAATTTTATAATGAGAACTATTATTTCTGAGCCAACTTAACAGGTCCTAATGGTGACAAGTCCTTCTCTTCCCCAGGGAAGCATACAGCTTGAGCCACTTTATTATCAAAATAGGTCATCTTATTAAACCAGAAACAGAGCCAGAGATGTAAATTGACAGAATTTAATTACCAATGGCATCAAACAATGTTAGCCTGATGCATCCTCTCTTCCTCCAGGAAAGGCAGATATAGTGACATACTGGTTCATCAGAAATGCCCTCCCAGGCAGAGTGGTGCAAACATACTGTAGTTTTTTCCTCTTCTGGGCCAGCATTTACAGATTACTTGCAAGCCCTCATCTTGTCAACCCAAAATCTTCTTAGTTAAAATTGCATTGTAATCATGCTTTTCAGAGTGTGTAGACAGGGCACCCTTGATTACATTTCAAATATTCTCTAAAGTCTTCAACCATACATTTACAATCTTAGGGATATGTCATGTCTGTAGCCAGATAATCTTATTCATTGAATTTGCATTTTCTTCAATTGTATTTTTAGAAGACATCTTTTGTTTGAAAGAGGTATGTGACCATTATTGTTTTGATATCCCTTATTTACCTTAAAGGTATGAGGGTCAGGTAAACTAAAGTATAAAGAATTATATTTTTAAAAGAGTATTTCATTTAAGTATAATGGCATTTTACCACCTGATGTTAAACTTTAATCCATACCTCTTCCAAATTCTGATAGGAATTTTTTGCCACCATGTGTTGCAATCAACCCTACAGTAACTATAGCAACATATAAGTTGACAAATATTCTAGAGTAATTAAGTCATGTCAAATTACATATCTGCGTTATGACTATCAGAAAAAAAATTTAACCCTTTGAGCAAAACATTGAATTAAAGAATAAGAAATTTTTTATATCCAGTATAATTTTCACCTTACAATGTAAACCATGTATTTGATGTTATCATTGATCAGATAAATTAACATTAAACGCTCTGGAGTTTTCTCACTTTGAAGTCAAAAAGTGTCCAATTTATATTTCCTTAATATTTACAAATTAAAAAGTCTAAATGAATACCCCAGTGGCTTAATTGTTTTTTCCCACAATATATGCTTCTTCCGATTGTGCTCATCCTAGTTTTCAGATCCCTGTTAACGTCTGAATGATGACTTAGAATACAAATACATGAAATGACAGAAGGTAAATTTTATACAGTTGTGCATAGGCTAAGAATAACTTGTTTTATGTCTAAATTCATGAATAAACTTTTCATGAATAATAGAAATTTAAAATAATAAAAACCTTCTGTGAACAAAATGTAGCAATTTGCTTATGCTTAGGAAGTTGAAGTGAGGATGTGGAAATTTTCCCAAATAGTTAAAATATAACTAGTGAATTAAGAATCATGTATGAAATTCAGTAGTACAGCCTGTCATAAAGCAACAATGTGAGATTTGTTAGAAAAAAAAATAAGAGGGTGTTAGACTGGCTTTTCTAAACAAATAAAACACACACACACACACATATAGATGTATATATGTATGTATGTATGTATATGTATATGAAGGGGTACCTCCAAAAAACGGAATTTTTTTTGAAGCTATGTATTTAATTTTTTTTTTACAAAACAACTTTAGCACCTTCAAAATACTCCATATTACACTTGTCAAATAGGCAATTCCGTTCTTGGAAACATGTTTTAAACTCATCTGTTTGCTTGGCTGTCAGCATCTCCCTTGTTTTTTCCTTCACCCCTTCTATGTCATCAAATCGCTGTGCTTTCATGTCCTTCCTCATTTGTGGAAACAAGAAGTCACACAGAATGGAGTCAGGTGAGTAAGGTGCATGGAGCAAGACAGACATGCTGTTTTTTGCCAAAAACTAGTGCACTGAGATGGCTGTGTGAGCAAGTGCGTTGTCCTGGTGCCAAAGGCAGTACCCCTTCTCCCACAAATCAGGCCTTTTATGTCACACACTGTTATGAAATCTTTTTAGAACCTCTAAATAGAAAGCTTGATTAACTGTCTGACCTGGTAAAACAAAATCCAAACATATTACAAGTCGACATTTTTTAGGAAGTTAACAGACTTCCAGAACAAGGTTTGTCATCGATCAACATTTCACCTTTTTTGAGACGATAAAACCACTCCTACACTTGAGTTTTTCCCATAGCTCTGTCCTTGTAAGCTGTTCAACAATTTGCGAGCAGGAAACAGAATTTCACAGATTCAAGCTGATCACTTAAATTGGCCAGTACAAAAAATGAGGCTCCAGGGTAGCTACTTTCACACAAAAATTCACTGTCATTCGAGGAAAAACTTTCCCAGGTGATGCCACTGGACGCACTAACTCCAAGTGAGCCTGGCAGGAAAAATATATACTATGAAAGCTCCACCCAGCAGAGCTTTTTTCTGTTTTTTTTT
>NW_022111310.1:7683110-7715739 GCF_000313985.2 Echinops telfairi
ATGTACAAATGTGCTTTACACAATTGATGTGTGTATGGATTGGGATAACAGTTGTATGAGCCCCTAATAAAATGTTAAAAAAGAAGAAAAAAAAACAACCTGCGCAAGCAGAAGTTTTTCTTTAAGTATGTGTGTCAAAGAGTTAGATAAGATCCCATGCCATCGTATCCTCTTAGCAATATTGTTCCTATGCCATTATCCTTATTAACTTTTATCACAGATGAAATATATTTCCCTAGTTACATGATTAAATCTGCACAAGAGATGGCTGTTGCCAGGGTGAAAGGAGCGCTGACAGAGTTAGAGCCAGATTAAAGCCAACCATTTCCTATTTTACCAGATATTTGAATTTCAAATTCCCTTACACAGACCTTTGAGAGAAAGGACGGAAACAGCATTTCTGCAAATCTGGAAAAATATAAAAATTATTTAAAATATTAGTGAATCATTATGCAGCATGAATCATGACCTCAATATCACAACAGGAGATAAGAACATTGCTATGAGCAATATTATCTGTTCCTCAGTGAATGAGTTGACATCAAAGATGCCTCTTAGGTTTTGATTCTTTATTGGAAGCGGTTACCTTTGCTGCTGTGCTAGGTGTCGCTTTAGGTCAGCAAGCTGGAACGTCTTGCTTTCAGATAATCTGAAGTGTGAAGTCATTAATAAAAATGTAGAAAGTTATTCTCATCGTGCTCCCTAGAAAATCTCATGAGAAATATTATGCACAATTATAAATGTTCCCTGTCAGTAAAGTGAAGTTGTGGATACAACTTTTCCTATTATCCTACTATATTAGAGCTGGCTACACACAGGATTCTGGGCCTATGGGCACATCTATGCTCAAAGTGTCAGAAGATTCTGACCCAGGTTCTGAGAGCTCCGGGGCATGATTTCAAACCGGAGCAAAATGGTAAGAGGCAAAGCCTGGCTAAGTGGAAAGCAATTTACCTGGCATTGGTTGCCTTTCAGGTAAATCACAACAAAAATTGTTAAACGTGAATGTCTTACAAGTACTTGGGGGTTTCAGATAGTTAAGGTCAAAATCCTTTAACTTTAATTAAATATTTCCATATTTTCGAAGCCTCCTCGTGCATATCCAGTGCTGTCAAATGGATACAGATCCCTGGTGAGGTAATGAATTACATGTTGGGCTGCTAAGCCACAAAATCCGTGGCTCAAATTCCCTAGCCACTTCTTGGCAGAAAGTTGAGGCCATCTGCTCCCCAAATATGAGTACCTCAGAAACCCAAGGAGGCAGGTCTTTTTCTTATTGGTTGAGGCGGTTCTGACTTATAGCACCCCAATATACAACAGGACAAAACACCTCCTGGTCTTGCCCATCCTCACAACTCTTTTGTTTGAGCCCATTGACACAGCCTTGGTGTCAACCCATCTCTTGGAAGGCCTTCCTGCTTTAGGATGCCTCTCCCTTTTGCCAAAGAAGATGTCCTTCTACAGGAAGTGGTCTTTCCTGATAACATGTCCCAAAGACAGGAGAAAAAAAATCTCACTATCATTGCTTCGAAGGGACATTCTGGCTGTACTTCTTCCAAACAGATCCATTTTTTCTTTTGACAATCTGCAGTACTTTCAATATTCTTTGCCAATACATAGTTCAAATACATCCATTTTTCTTCGCTCTCCCTTAGTCAATGTCTAAATTTCACATGCATAGGAGGTGATTGAAAATGCCCTGGATTGGGTGAGGCATACCTTAGTCCTCAGAGATGCATCCTTGCTTTTCAACATCTTAAAGAGATCTTGTGCAGCAGAAATGCAGTGTGTAGTTTGATCTTCTTACTGCTGCTTCTATGTGCCTTGATTGTCGAGCCAAGCAATACAAAATCCTGACAACTTCAACCTTTTTCCCATTTATCATGATGTGACCTATTGGTCTCATTGTGAGGATTTTTGTTTTATTTACATTAAATTGTAATCCATACTGAAGGCTGCAATCCTTGACCTTAACTAAGTATTTTAAGTGCTCTCCTCACAAGCAAGGTTTTGTCATCTGCTTATCACAGGTTATTAATAGCCTTCCTCTAATGCTGGTGCCACCATCTTCATATAATCCAGCTTCTCCTATTATTTTCATACAGATTGAATAAGTATAGTGAGAGGATACAACACTGTCGCACACTCTTCCTGATTTAAGCATGCAGTATGCCCTTGTTCTGTTAGAACAACTGCCTCTTGACCCATGTACAGGTTCCTCATGAGTACAATGAAGTGCTCTGAAATTTCCATTTTTCTCAAACTATCCATAGTTTATTATCATCCACACAGTCAAATGCCTTTGCATAGTCAATGAAACACAAGTAAGCACTTGTGTGGTATTCTCTCCTTTCCAGTCAAGATCCATCTGACCTCAACAGTGATATCCCTCGTTCCATGACCTCTCTGACTCTGGCCTATACCTCTGTCAGCTCCCAGTCAATGCATGCACTGTTGTTGAATGATCACCAGCAAACTTCTACTTGCATGTGATGCTAATGATACTGTTTTATAACTTGAGCATTTGGTTGGGTCACCTGTCTTTGGAAGGGGTACAAATATGGATCTCTTCCAGTCAGTTGGCCATGTAGCTGTCTTCCAAATGTCTTGACAGAGACAAGTGTGTACTCCCAGTGCTATGACTCCAGGGCTTTGTGGAAATCAACTTCATGGCAAAGGTCTTGATTTACATTGAGTCCATTCCAACTCATAGCAACGCTACACAACAAAAGCGCTCCAGAAGGTGACCAAGGCAATAATCTATCTAAAAACCAATGTCCTGGTTTTCTCCCCTGGAGTAGCTGGTGGGTTTGTTACCAACCCACATCTAGCTCAGTGTGACTTGGGGAAAGACAACAGAAAAGTGGGTGAAGGGAGACATCAGACAGTGTAAGATATGACAAAATAATAATAATTGATAAATTATCAAGGGTTCATGAGGGAGGGGGAAGCAGGAAGGGAGGGGAAAAATGAGGAGTTGAGGCCAGGGGCTTAGGTGGAGAGCAAATGTTTTGAGAATGATGAGGGCAATGAATGTACAAATGTGCTTTACACAATTGATGTATGTGTGGATTGTGATAAGAGTTATATGAGCCCCTAATAAAATGATTTTTTTTTTAAAGTACAACCAGAAAAAAGAAAGAAAGTGAAAAGGGTAAGTTTCCTTTGGCTGTAAGCAAGGAGCAAGCCAGGACTAGAGTCACCAAGGCAAGCTCCTGCAAAGAAAAGGGTTTCAGTTTTAATCATATGCACCAAGAAGTAAATTGAAGGGATTATGAGTATACAACAGATTTCCCAGGAGCAGTCATGAATATGCCTTACTGTGGGGTTGTGATTCTAGACCAAACCAAACTCATTGCTATTGAGTCAATGCTAGTTGCTAGCAACCCTACAGGACAATGTAGAAGTGCACCTATGGGTTTCACAGTCTGTAACTCTTTAAGGGAGCAGAAAACTCCGGCTTTCTCCTGAGGCGTGGTTGATGGTTTCAAACTCCTGACCTTGCAGTTAACAGCCCAACATGTAACCACCACTCAACCACGGCTCCTATATTTCTTAACAGAAATGGCTTATTGGGCCCCCTCATTTTCACATGTCTTCAGAATCAGACTGGTGATATTTTTCCACTGACTTTTGGCTCCTTGATCAGAGTCCTTTTGTTCTGAGATGATTTGAAGGTCGAGACTTCCTTTCTGCATATGTTCATCGGGTCAGGTCTGGTCGGTCGTGATTCCTTGCGTCCTGACAGGAAACTAGCTCCAAAGAGCCAGGTTACCAGGAAGGAAAGCTCAGGGCAATACACAAGCTGAACATTCCAACATCCTGTGACAGCATCTCCTACCTAAAATCGGTCCCCTGAGCAAGCTGTGGAATATAGAAACATTACAGAAGTTAAACAGGTTGGGAGAGGGCTCAGGTTCAAACTCTCAACTTTTAGGTTAGCAACTGAATGTTTTAACCACTGTTACCAGGGCTATTGTCTTACAAGCACTTTCTAAAAATTATGTAAAACATTCTGGACTTGTAAAGGACAAAACCGGAGGAGGAGGATTTTTTCAGGACTGAGGCTCTTCGAGCACCCAGGAGCACATGTATCTGACAATGTGGCCTAAGGAAGAGTATCACTTGAACTACTATTTTTCAGATAATATACCAGACAGAACTGACTTGATAGCAGTGGATGTAGTTGTTTTATACATACTTTGGGACACTGAAATCATTCTCATTGGCTTCTTTGGCCGAAATTGCTTCCAAAAAAACTTTCACCGGGAATTTATAGCAAAAAAGTAAGTTTCTCTGTCAGCATAGAGGAAAATTAGTTCAAGGAATTAGAGATAAGGAATATCTGGGTCCAGTCGATAGAGTGTAAGGCTAAAAGTCTGAAGAATTAGGTTTGAGTCTTACTATGACAATAGTGAGCTGTGAAAACAAGTTACTGAAATGAATTCCACAATCCCCACGGAGAATGCAACCAGTTACTTAATATGGCCCTTCTAGCCATAAGCCCTTTTGTGATTTATTACTAATTCTAGTCTCTGTGCCTATGGTTGTAGTCCAATGGATACAATTAAAGTGGGATGTCTTGAATCTCTACCTTACTAGCAGGTGTGGACTAAGTCACCACCCTTTGTTTCCTGGGGGACGTGAAAGAAACCACCTCCCTTAGAAAAGAAAGCACATCTCAAAGCCAGTCCTCAGTATACAAGCGCCACCTCGGAAGCAGCCACGCAGAGAGAAGTTTCAGTTCTATCAGAAGAGCCCCCAGCGAAACCTGTTCGAGACCCCTGTCTGAAGTGATCGAGTCAGAAACTAGAGCAAAGGAGGCAGGCCAAGATCAGAGACTAGCCAAGGCCATGAGAAAGACCAAATGAGGAATGTGAGAACAATGAACGTGTGAGGCAGAGCATGGGCCAGGCTGGCTTCCTAACCCACACAGGCAGAAGCCAAGGGACTACTTGGCTGAGAGGCCAAGGACCTGGATGGAGACTTGACCGCTGACTGAAGAGAGGTACTGCTGGGGACCAATGACTGGATCCTGATATTTTTCTGCTGCAAACTTAGAGTAACCTATGAACTTCCCTAATAACTGCCCGTAATTGTGAGTATTACCTATGAGTTCTGTGTGCCCATTGCAATGAATTGTTCAATCCTGCATAGAAGTAGAGAGCCACGAGAGAAATGGTATCAAACTAGGTAAAGAAGGATGGAGGGTGGGGGCACGTCCAACCTCTATCTCAAGGTAGTAAAGAAGCCAGAGGGGGTCAAATATGGCTGCTCTATCTCTTTTTGTACCCACATATATAAAATTAAAGATAAACTCAAAATAAATATTTAAAACTTTTTTCGAACCTTGAGCACTGTTATATAATACCTTTCTATTTATGTGTTCATCATTACTATAGGACAGTGCCTTTTTCTGTTAGCCACAAGGTTGCCATGAAGTGGAGATGATTCTGGCAACTAACAACAACAGCCAACACAGATAAAGAGATTCTGGTATCCAATTCATCAGAGGGTTTTATACTATGTAGTAAAATGCTTTATAAAGAAGACTAACTAAAGAACAGTAAAGTTAAACTATGGGGTTTCAACAAGTAAAACATAATGCATATAAGTGCTTTTAAAGGACTTTCAAGAAAATAAATCTAGTTTTGCTCACCCAGGCTTGACCTACTGCCTATACGTTGCTTCAGGCCTTCTGAATAAATGTAAAATGTGACAGAAAATGAAGGGGAGCCAACAAGAAGGAACTGTCAGAAACAAGGTGGGGCGATGGCACTCCAGAGAGACTATACTTACTGAGGGGGAGGAAAGAATGAAGTTTAAGCAGTTGAAAAACAGAGGCACTTACAAATGCCCCTCAAGTCCTGCTACCTAAAGATACATCCATGCGACATACCAGGCATGTTTTTGTGACAGAATATAGGATCAGGCAATGCTTGTGGGTAACAGCAAACCCTCTGGTGTCTGTGTAACCCAGACAACACTGCAGTAGCAAAGCAGCAGGCTTTTATTACAAACTTGCATTTGTATGCTCAACATCAGTAACCCTCCCGGGATAATAATCGATTTCTAGCAGCATTCCTGGATTCTTTGACCTTGCTACAGACTGTCCACACTTCCACTTTCCTTTTTCCCCATCATTTTTTTTTTTTTAGAAGTATTCAGATTGGCTCTCAGTTCTCTGGCATTTCAGGGTATTTTGAAACTAAACATTCAGGGTAGAAAATCGTTCGCACTTATGGTAAAAAGCATCGAATTATTTTGTAGTGCTCAATGGGCGCGCTTATTTGTACATGTCACTCAACTGCCATTAAGTCGATTCCGACTTCTAACAACCCTGCCGGACAGGGTAGAGCTGCCCTGGGGGTTTCTGAGATGGGGACTCTTTATGGGAGTAGAAAGTACCATCTTTCTCCCACGGGGCGGTGGTGGCTTCAAACTACTGACCTTGTAGTGAGTAGCCTACTGAGTAACTACACCACCAGGGCCCTCCTTATCTGAACATCATAGTACTGTGTAGTCACTCTGGGGTGGAAGGAGCATGTGAGGGTGGACTCCTTTGTATCTTCTTACTTGTCACTTAACATTCGGTCTTCATAGATACAGTTTCAAAATGAAGATGCAATCCAAATTATTTGCAAAAAGTGGTAGAATATTAAATGATCATTTAAAAGGTGAAAAAAGGAAAATCATGGTAGAATTATTTTTTGAAATACTACTATTTCATTTATCTAATTCATATTTATTGCCCATACTTTATTTTTTTGTGCCAGAGGAGAAAAGAGACCCAAAATTCAAATAGAACTTATTAAGACACATTTATTCAGTCGAAAAAAAATGACAAAGAAAATCATCCAGAAGAGGGAGACTACCAGCATCAAGCCACAACGGTGTCCAAGGGTTTACAAAAACTCAGCTACTTAAATAGGATGTGGGAGAACAAAGAAATTGTCACAAAATCGTGAGTGGTGACAGATCAATTCGTCACGGTGTGACAGGACTACAAAATAAGGAACAGGACTTTAATTGGATTTCATACACAAGGAGCTTGGTGCTTGGTTGGATGATTTACAGTGGGATCCCTAAATCCATTTTAATACTCCTCATAGATGTGGCTTCTCAGGCATTACTTTTGACCCTTGACAGGAATGTGAAAACCTCTGCTCGGAGGCACTACGTTCAAAGTGGCTTGAGATCACGTTCCTCACCAGCCCAGGGAGGGAAGGCTGGCTTGGGGGTGCCTCTAGTGGAAATGAAGGCACTAGGGTCACACCGCCACGAGTTATATGCTGTCAGCCTTGGTCAGAGGGCCATGAACCAATCTGGTAAACTTCTCTTGCCTTGAAATATGTATGAAATTCAAGTGACAATTGTTAGGTCAGCAGTTCAAAGCAACCAGCAGATCCTATTGAGGCGTTTCGATCTCCTAAGGATTTACAGCCTCAGAAACCCACAGGGACAGTTCTAGAACTGGTGGTTTTGAACTGCTGACCTTTTAGGTACAGCCAAACACATAACCACTGGGGTTCAGTTGTTACTGTTGTCAGTTCTGCCCCTCAGCAACCGTATGTAGAATAGAACCAAACACTGCTCAGTCCTGCACCCTCCTCACAATCTTTCTCGGAGTTGAGTCCCTCATTGTTGCCGTGAGGTCAGTCCATCTCCATGAGATCCTACCACTTTTTCGTTGCCCTTCAACTTTCCCAAACACGACGTCCTTCTCTAGGGACTGATCTCTGGCATTCCTTCTTCCAAGTAGATCAGTCTGTCCATTTAGCAGTCATTGTTATTTTCAATAGTCTTCCCCAGTACCACAATTCAATTGCATACATTCTACTTCTGCCTTCTTTATTGAATGTTCAATTTTCACAGGTAGATAAGGCAATTGAAAATAGGATCGCTTGGGTCAGGCACACCTGAGTCCTCAAAGTAACATCCTTGTTTTTAATATTTTAGTCTTGTGCTTTGGTCTTGTGCTGCAGATTTACCTAATGAAACTCATTTTCTAATCTCTTAACCACTGTTAAGAACATTAATTGTGAATTCAAGCAAGACAAAATCCTTGACAACTTCAATCTTTTCTCCATTTATCATGATGTTCTCCTATGGATCCTGTTCTGGGGATTTGGTCTTCCTTACAGTGCATTGTAATTCCTACTGAAGGCTGCAATTCTTGATCTTCATCAGCAAGTGCTTCAAGACCCCCTCACTTTCAGCAAGAAAGGTTGTATCATGTGCATATCGCAGGTTGTTAATAAGCTTTCTCTGACTTTTTTTAAAAATCATTTTATTGGGGGATCATACAACTCTATCACAATCCATACGTACATCCATTGTGTCAAGCACATTTTTACACTTGTTGCCATCATCATTCTCAAAACATTTGCTTTCTGCTTGAGCCCTTGGTATCAGCTCCTCATTCCCCCCCCCAACCCCCCTCACGAACCCTTGATAATTTACAAATTATTATTGTTTTGTCATATCGTACACGCCGCCATCTTTTTCATATAATCCAGCTTCTCTGGTGATTTGCTCAGCAAACAGACTAAAGAAGTATAGCAAGAGGATACCACCTGACCTGCACCTTTTTTTATTTTAAACCACCCAGTATTCCCTTTTCCAGTTTGCACAGCTGCCTCTTGATCCATGTACAGTTCTATAGGAGCACTCAGACCTGTTCCAGAATTCCTATTTTTCCCAAGGTAATCCACAGTTTGTTATAAGTTGCACAGTCAAATGCCTTGGCATAGTCAATAATCAACACAAATAAACATCTTTCTGATATCCTCTGCTTTGAGCCAAGATCCATCTGACATCAGCTGTGGTTGGAAGGGGTGCCAGCCCCCCCCCCCCCCCCCCACTAATCACGGGTTCAATAGGCACAATTGTACGGTTGATATATCTAAATATTATATTAAAGTCATAAAGAGCATGATAGAAGAGAGATTGAAATAATGGAGTCAGACACATTTCATGGTAGTATGCTCACCTCAGCCCTGCTTGGTGGTCCAAGTGGAGAGAGGGGGAAGGGAAGGAGGACAAGGGGAAAGGGAACAGGGGAGTAAGTACGGGACAGGAGAAGGGGAGCCGATGAGAGGTCAAGGGAGGAGCCTAGAGAGAGCCTCTTTATTGCTAACCCAAGCCTATATATCTTTGGGGGGCGTGCAAGCCCACTAATTACAGGTAAAGGCATACGTCACAGGAAGGGGTTGCACTATAGGGGATACACCAATGAGACGGGGACAATCTTGGGGTATACATGCAATAGGAAGAAGAGGGATTGGGGGTATACATGTGACAAGATGGGTAGATCCTAGATTCAGGATGGCAGCCTAACTTCGGATGTCACTGAGCCTGTTTGATCTGTTCTCTGGATCTCCATAGGAACCATTATCAGTAGGGTGTGAACCTCACCTACAGGAACCAAATTAATGGTCTCAAGCCTTTAGGGGGTAGCCCATTGTCCTTAACAGCAGGGAGTGGGGCCTACCTGTCTGGCAATTGAATGCCTTCAGGGAGGATGCCTCTAAGCATCTGACCTCCCACCATATGCTGGCAAAAAGCCCCTAATGTTTGGCATGTCTTTAGGGGAGACAAAACTGGGGAAAAGTCTCTTTATAATCCCACAATCAGCCAACAGTGGTGTCTCTTATTCCATTTCCTCTTCCAAATCTGGCCTAACCCTCTGGCAGCTCCCTGTCAATGTATTGCTGCCACTGCAGTTGTATGATCTTCAGCAACATTTTACTTGTGTGTGATAGCAATGATATTTTCTACAATTTGAGCATTCTGTTGGGTCACCTTTCTTTGGAATGGGTACATATATGGATCTCTTCCAGTCAGTTAGATGAGAATCTGTCTTCCCAATTTCCTGGCATATGAGTAAGTGCTTCCAGTGCTTCATCAGCTTGTTGAAACATTTCAATTGGTAGCCCATCAATTCCTGGAACCTTGTTTTTGGCCAATGCTTTTAGTTCATCTTGAACTTCTTCCTTCAGCCCCATTGTCTATTTCTCATAATCAGTCCCATAGAGTGGTGGAAATTCAACTAGCTCTTTTTGATACAGTCTCTGTGTATTTTTTCTATTGATGTTTCCTGCATCATATTTTGCTCAGAGAATCATTCAACATTTCAATTCTAGGCTTGATTTTTTTTAATTCTTTCAGATTAAGATATACTGAGAGTGTTCTTTCCTTTTATTTTTCTAAGTCTAGGTCTTTGCCCATTTCATTATAATATTTGGCTTCGTCTTCTCAACCTGACCTTTGAAATGTTCTATTCAACTCATCAGTGTCATAATTCCTTCCATTCTCCAAATGGAATACACGGGGTCCTGTATCCTTCCAGAAACCCAGTGCTCAGAATCTAAGGACTAATACAGACTGCATAACAAAGCATTTTGTATGTATCATCCTTATTTTAAAAAGAGTCCAGATACAGCCAACTCTAAAAGATTCATTATTTCAAACTATGTGAAGAAGGTAGGTATTTTCGGTACCTCACATCTTGATCAGACAGATCTTTATAATTCAGGTCTTCCAGCACAAGGACTGTTCTTTCCACTGTGGACATTGCCTTTCGCAGAGATGTTATTTTATTGGCTATTTTATAAAGGCATGCAGCAGAAATTAAATCAAGGGTAAGGTAAAAATCATGTTCCCCTCCAGGTCCAGAATTAGAACAAAGTCATCAGAAACTCAGTCTTGGAAATGGTAAGAATGGCAAACTCCTTTTTGATGGAAGAGAGCAACCAGTCCTAGTATAATTAGCTGAGGGATAAGGCAAAATTCTCTCACGTGGAACTACAAACAACCCTGTCGTTTTATGATTCTAGATGTTCTTATAAAGAAACATAGAAAGGTGGCAATATGAATAAACAAAGGTCCTTAAACAACTCTCATGTTGACATGCTTTTACTTCTTGTTTGTTTTGCCCTGTCTGACCTCTCAGTAAACTTTTAACTACAAACCTTTGCCAGTCAGCTTTGGGGATAGTATGTGGCACAGGACACAGCACCATGAACACAGAAGAAAGGAAGCTATGTGTGTTAGTCTGGGTACTTTAGAGAAACAAATCCACAGAAACTCACAAATAAGAGAGTTTTATACAACGGTTAAGTGCACATCAAGAAAACATCCCAACCCAGTGCCGCCCAAGCCCACAAGTCCAACATTAACCCATATGTCCAACACCAATCCACAAAGTCCTCCTCCATCTCACAAAACACACACTATGATGCCGACTGCAGGAGGAAGCAGAATCAGTGAATGTGTAAGCATCTCAGCGCTGGCAGGGGTCTCCACATGGCTGCTTCAGCACCCAGGGCTGCATCGGGGTAGATCCATGCGGCTTCTCCTCGGGGATGTCTTGCAGGAAGTGAGCCTTGCCAAATGAAGCAGGGAACTGGCTAAGGCAGCTGCACCCTGGTCCGACCATCAGAAAGCAAGAGACCCTAGAACTCGAAAGACGAAAGACGAGGCTCGCTGAGCCATTTATCCCTCCGCCTTTCAATTAACCCCACATGTGTTTATCGGCCAGGTTGGCACAATAAACTAATGACCTCACTATGGTTACACAATGGCGATTTGCAGTGGAAAAACAGGAAGAAAACTACAGCGATGATGCACTATTGGAGCATGACTGGCTGCTACTGGTCAGCGGTTCAAATCTACCAGCCACTTCAAGGAGGAAAGCTGAAGCTGAAGCGTTCTACTTCCGTAAAGACTTATAGCCCCAGAAGTCCATAGCAGCAGTTTTACTCAGTCTTAAAGGGCTGTATCAACTGGATGGCAGCAGAGTCCTGGCTTGTCCTGAGTACTGCCATCGGTGCAGGTACACAGAACTTTGCAGAGCCCCAATGTTACCTTCCAGTGATGAGGTACCGTATTCTCCACTGTCTCAGCAAAAATAAAACAGCTGCTAGGACAAATTATCAGTAGATATTATTAAAATACTGAAAATGCAGATTTTTATTCCATTCTCTCCCTGAAAAGATTGAGTCAGCATTGAATAGCAATGTGTATGGGTCAGCAGGTGCTCCCTAGATGTGAATGGATTCATTTGCTAAAGAAAAGTGCACAGTCTGAAATCAGTTTAACATCTAACTTCCCTTTGTAACTCAGGGTTCCCCAGGGGAAAAGGAAATGTAAACAACGATATGATAGCAGGCCGTGATGTCCCTTGCTCTATCCACATTTAGAAGGTGTTTTCTGTGGTTGTTCATAAGGTCGGCTCTATGCTAATGCAGTAAGGATGGTGCCATGTGACTTGGCTGGCTGGTTGTGCTGATGCATTTTCCTCACCTTTCATTGGTCATGAAAACAAAGATAATATGAAAATTTCCTCAGGAGGGAATGTTAAGACTAGCCATTATTTATTTATTTACTTATTTATTTTTGTGTTTCAGGGATGTGTTTTTTAAAGAAAACTTCATAACCCAATAATGGATAGTGAAATCCATTTAGTGGCTGGTGATTGGAATTTTTATATTACTACACTAGAATTCATTCGAGTCAAGTCTGTCCCTGATTGAAAACACACAGAAAATGGAGCCAGGGTCACATCTGATCTTCCCTGGCTCCCCAAAGGAGAAGGAGAACTCTCCTACATGCCAGCTGAAGGCAGAGATCAGTTATCTACATTCTTCTTTGACCTTATTCCGACATCAACTGCCCTTCCCACAGCACTCGACTTCTCTGCTGAAGGGGTCACTCAAAAATCATAGCGAAACACTTACAGACAATAGTCATAATTATGGGGGTTATTAGGGAAGTCAGTTACCACAAGTCAGGATCAAAAGGTATTGACAGAACCAACCTCACTTCCATTGAGTGAATGGCTGACTCATAGTGACCCTCTCTGGGTTTGGAGACTGTAACTGTTTATAGGAGTAGAAATCCCAGTCTTTCTCCCCTGGAGCTGCTGGTGGTTTTGAACTGTCAACCACGAAGATCAAAGCCCAGTGTATAATCACTGTGTTTCCAAGGCTCTGATAAAAGGCATGAAGGCTGTAGTCGTTTGTCCTCAGCAGAGCCTCTTCTCAACCAGAAGCTGGTCCTCATCCTCGCAACCACATGGTCCATGGTCTCAGCCTTCCTCTGTGAGACAGGAAGTCCACCTGCCTCTCTGCCTCAATGCCTCATAGTGTGGGCCCTCAGGTGCTTCTGCTGCACCCACACATCAGATAAGGAGCCCACTGGAGGCTTCTTTTTATTAGCAGTCACAGAATCTCTCCTTCTACTTTTGCGATGGCTCTTACATCCAGGGGAATGGCAAAACTGACTGATCCTGAGGTAGAATCCTCCATACTTTCTTTGCATGATTCCACACGATCATTGAGTTATAGAGCAATGGATAGAAGATCCATAAGTAATTAAATTCACTTCACTGGACGTGCGTGCTCACACACACACATTTTAAGAGCTATTGACAAGGCTGTGCATCAAGACCAAGGAGCCCCAGTCACATAATGATTCCTCATTGGGCTGCTAACTACAAGATGCTTTGGGCATAAGCTAGCATGTATTTCATCTGTTCGATCCTAGACAAAGTCCCCCTTCCAAGAATAGATTGTGATATTCAGTACCTATTAGACCTCAGAGATAAAGAATCTATCTGTTAAGCACATGGTTAGGTCAATGTCAAGGTGAAAGAACTGATGTTAGAAAAGGCAAAATTCAACACGGATTCTAGGTTCATATCATGACTTTCAAACAGAGTTAAAACTCCACTTTGAGACTGCTGTTTGTCGAATCACATGGCATAGTCTAGTGAGTGCTTCCAGTACTTCATCAGGTTATCGAAACATTTCAGTTGGTATTCCATCAATTCAGGGAACTTTGGTTTTGGCTAAAGCTTTCAGTAAAGCTCGAATTGCTTCCATAGTGATTTTTTATCATATGCTCCCTTTGCGGATTTTTTTTATCTTATGCTACCTTTTAAAATAGTCATAGGTCAACCAGTTCTTTTTGATGCAGTGATACTGTGTATTCATCTCAAGACTGGCTCTGATACGTTACTCAAGGAGAGGACAGTGAAACTACAGAAAGATAAATGCAGTGCTAAATAACTACTGGCATAATAAAATTCTTGGGCGGCACACAAAGACTTTAGCAGTCAGTAATGTCTAATTGTTAATATAAAGCATAATTTTAAAAGGAATTATAGTAAACACAGAACAATGACTAATAACTATGTCCAATGAAAGGATGTTTATAAGCCCACAAATATTAAGGGTATAAGATTTTTTAAAGATGATAAAAAATAAAATGTAAAGTCCAAGGACTTTATTTTCACTCATGTGATCTTGTTTTATAATCTTGGGGCCCAGTTGTCTCCTTTTGTCCATTAAAGCCACATAAAGTTGATTTTAAGCTTGTTGGTGGATTGGACATTTCACTCAGGAGCTGCAGGTTTGTTTATTGGTAAAGTTTTAACTCCCTGCAATTTAGTAGCACATGGGTCAGTAAGAAGGAAAACATGCAACCTTTCCTCATGAGGCTTTAGGAACAGTTTTGCTTATTGATTTTTTTTATGTACATGGTCCCCTGGAACAATTATTAGGCCAGTTTTGAGATTTGGGATCTCAGTCACTCAAGGACTCTTTAACCATAAAGATTATCCCATCCTAAGAGTATTTGATTAAAGACGGACAATATTTAATATGAGACTTGGTGTAACCACCACAAAAGAGAGTCATTTGTTTTGAAGAGATCCGTTTTCTTCATTGTCATTTCAGTATTCAAAGTCTAGAGTCCGTGAGCAGAACCACTATAGAACATAACGAATATTTGTAATTAGCATTTTGTAGCTTGGTGTAAATATTTTCTAATCCAACTTGAGTCACAAAAATGAAAGTTAATTACACTATTGAAATTCATTAAATCTATGGAGATAGTAACTGGATTAATAATTTCCTAAAACCATCGTACGTAAGGTTGGGGGGGATATAGGATCCCACAATAATGAGTACAAGAAAGAAGAAAATGTCTTAAATTGATTGTGGTGGTAATTGCATAACTCTTCCTAATATGATTAAATCATTTAATTGTATGTGAATTATATACCAAGGAAAATATTAGAATTTTATAATTTGAGAATTATAATATCTAAATCTATTTAAAGCTTGGTTATTTTATTTAATGTGAGAACCACCTATTTCAGTAACTAATACCACTGTTAACTAAAATTATTCTCAGACGCTATATCTTTTGATAGCCGGGCACCATCAGCTTTCTTCACCACATTTGCTTGTTCACCCGCTTTGTCTTCAGCGGTTGTGTCGGGAAGGTGAGCATCATAGAATGCCAATTTAATAGAAGAAAGTATTCTTGTTAAAATTATTCTCTAGTAATAGTTTCCTCATTTAATTTTTCTTCTCTTAATATTATTTCTTTCTGCCCTTATTTCTTATTGTTCTCCTTAATTAATTGCTTCCATATAAACACTTACGAATAGCATTAAAAAATAGCATAACACCTTCAGACTAAGACAGATGAGGAAAGAAGACCTGATCACTTAGTTCCAGAAAGGAGCCATTGAAAAGCTTTTGAATTTATAACTCTGGACTTATAAAGAGAGAACATTGTGCAATATAAGATGAGCACACACACCAACAATTATGAAGATGGCACCAGACTGGCATGTTCTTTTTGTCCCTGTTCTACCTCAGGTGGACATAGACAGGAGCTGACTTATGACATACTATTTTTCATTTGGCTCAACATGAAATGGTTATTTCTGGTAAAAAAAAGAAAGGAAAAAAGAATAGTATAACAAGATATCACATATTGTACAAATCTTTTGATATGATTGAACTATTGGTTTGTATGATATATTAACTATGACTCAATTAAATTTTGAAAAGAATAACAAAAGAAGACCCAATCAAATCTCAGGTGAAAGAACAAACACATTATGATAATTCAGGGGGAAAGAGAAAACAGTTTATTTCCAGAAAAAAAATTAGAGTAATATTCCAATAAGATCCAATAAATAATCATTTAGTTCACTCAATCCTACGGAATTAATTTTTGTTCCATGGGATCTTAACATTGAGATTCAGCCAGTTAGCACTGGTTTGGCAGAACCAGCACCGAATTTTGTGTTGAGTTTGGCAAACCAGTTGGTAAAATGTTACTTGTAATCAGGGTTCTCTCTAGGTGGGCAGCTGGGCAGCCACTCATTGTAGAATCACAAATTTATATTCCTTACTCTTTTTTAGCATTCTTCTATACAACAGCGAATTCTAAGTGCCTTATTAATATTCATCCCATTTAGGAGTATACAAAAATTAGATGGAATTATGCTTATAATATGTATATATCATTTCATAATGTTCATTGTACTTCTGATTAAATACTGCATTTTTATTCCCTTGTGTTTGTTACTTCAGTAAACAAACATATAACAAAGAAAGAAATTGCCAAAACAACCAGAGGATAACATGCTGTTCTTCATTTCAGCTTTGTGTTATGCCCCCAGTTCTTACAAGATACTAAGAGTGAATTATGCAATTCCTGAAATTTGTCAAAGAGCTAAAAATTGCTTACAGCAGAACAATCACTGTCAGTTCAGTGGAAGTAGAAAGGAGTTTTTCAAACATGCACATAATATATAATATGTTCAGAGAAGAGAAGTCACCTATTTCTAATATATCAAACACAATGACTATTGTCTACTTGGCCAGAGGAATGGGATCCTACATATATAGTGAAAAGACGGTTAAGGATAAATCATACAGACAATGATGCTCAGATAAAAGAGAAAAATATTGGAAGTGAGAATGTTAGTCAAGATGCAATACAGTAATATCTTAATAGTTTCACTGGTTTTTTTGGTCAGGTATTATGTAATAGTTTTACATAATATTTTAAACCTCTTATAATCTAGTTTTGTTTACCTCTTTTATTTCTATTTAAACATTAACCATATTAAATGATAAACTATCTTCTGGCATATGTATACATACTTAAAACGGTCATCAGGGCAGTGAACTGGCTGTTAAATCCCACCATTGGATCTTGGGTTAGCCGGCGTCAACGAAACCATCAGCTTCAGCTTCTTCACAGAGTTCTGGACATCTTGATTCAAGTTCATGAGAGCCACATTCAAAATATCACAGTTCTTTTCATAAATACTGTATAGTCCACCTTTTGGTTGAAACATTCTGGTCAAGGTTCTCATCTCTAAGAACCCTGGTGGTATAGTGGTGAAGCACTCAGCTGCTAAGTGAAAGGCCACTTCCCAGGAGAAAGATGTGGTGCTCTGCTTCCATGAATATTTACAGTCTTGGGAACCTTCTGAGGTAGTTTTACTCTATCCTATAGGATCAATCACACTAGCAGTCAGAATTTACTCCACAGCCAAGGATTTCTTTTGTTTTTGTTTTGTTTTGAATTCATCTGACAAAGTAAAATACTTTGCCTAGGCTAACATAAGAAAGCACTTTCTGATAAGGTTAACATAAACTCCTTCCAAAATAGTTATCTGCTATTTCACATAAAACAGCAGATTCCTCCTAATTTGTATTGTATTCATATTCTATCCTAATTGGTTGGGCAAAGCACGATCTTTTGATTTTCTTGAAGTGTTGATTTGTAGTAGCGTATCATCTCTTGCATTTACTTACTAATCACCTCTCTTGGGAGGATGGAGGCCTGATGGCACAGTGGGTTCCAGGTTAAGCTGGTAAGCAGTTGGAACCCACAAGTCACTCTGAAGGAGAAAGATGAGGCTTGCCTGCTCTTGTAAAAATTCAATTCTCAGGAACCCAAAAGGACAATTCTGCTCTGTCTGACAAGGTCACATTCTGTTAGGCCTGGAAATACAGTGGTGAGCAAAAATGAACATAGACCCCATCCTCCTATAGCTCGTCTCTCAGTAGATCATAAAATTAACCAAGTCATCAAATGTATTCTCAGTTACAACTGTCATGGTTTCTGTAAAAGAAGCAGCATTGTAGAAGGGAAGAAATGGGTTTTAAAAAGTAAAGAGTAAAAAAAAATTGCAAACTAAACCAGTAGTTAGATAGGAATTAAAATGAAGATTAAAAAACAAACACATTTGGGAATCCAGGACAGATGATCCCTTCAGGACCAGTGGTGAGAGTGGTGATACCGGGAGGATGAAGGGAGGGTGGGGTGGAAAGGGGGAACCAATTACAAGGATCTACATATAACCTCCTCCCTGGGGGATGGACAACAGAAACATGGATGAAGGAAGTCACCAGACAGTGTAAGATATGACAAAATAATAGTAATTTATAAATTATCAAGGGTTCATGAGGGAGGGTGGAAGGGGGAGGAAGGGGGAAAAATGAGGAGCTGATACCAAGGGCTCAAGTAGAAAGCAAATGTTTTCAGAATGTGTTGATGGCAACAAATGTACAAATGTGCTTGACACAATGGATGGATGTATGGATTGTGATAAGCGTTGTACAAGCTTGTATTAGTTTGGGTCCTTTAAAGAAACAAATCCACAGAAACTCATATGTACAAGAGAGAGTTCCATATAAAGGGTAAGTGCACATCAAGAAAATATCCCAACCCAGTGCCGCCCAAGCCCACAAGTCCAACGTTAACCCATATGTCCAACACCAATCCACAAAGTCCTCCTCCATCTCACAAAACACACACAATGATGCTGACTGCAGGAGGAAAGCTGAATTAGTGAGCATGCAAGCATCTCAGTGCTGGCAGGGTCTCCACACAGCTGCTCCAGCACCCAGGGTTGCCTTGGGGTAGGCCCATGTGGCTTCTCCTCGGTGATGTCTTGCAGGAAGTGAGCCTTGCCAGCTGAAGCAGGAAACTGGCTAAGGTAGCTGCACCCTGGTCCGACCATCACAAAGCAAGAGACCCAACGAGAACTAGAAAGGCAAGACTCACTGAGCCATTTCTCTTTCCACCCTTCAACTAACCCCACATGTGTTTATAGACCAGGCTGGCACAATAAACTAACTACCTCCGAGCCCCCAATAAAATGATTAAAAGAAAAACACACACATTTTCTTAAAACAGGAAACAAACATTGAAAAAGCACCACACCATTTTTAATAACTGATCGGGTTACATAAATATTTTGAACCACATATTTTTTTTAAATGAAGTCTAATAACTTGGCTGATCTTAAATATCCATGACCATTTAAAAAAAATCTTATTCTTTTGATTGTGTGGTTGTTCTTACATTGCTTCCTTATTTTACGAAATTCTATTCTATGTTATCAGCCTTTAATAGGAATTCTGTTTATTGTGAATCGTAAATGCAGCAAACTAATTTATGCCCTTGAATTGGAAAGATCAATGAATAATATGAAAGATTATGAACATCTGGCTGGAAGATCCAAGACCTTTGAATCAAAGTCTTTAATTCCATTTGATGTAAATCTTCGTCAATCAGAACCCTCAGTTATTTGCCCAAGTGACTTGTTTCCAAACAAATGAGTGACACGTGTCTGATAAACGGTTTGTATATGTAAAAGTTCTGAGTTTGTTGGAATTACGTGCCACAGATGTCACATTAACATCTGGCAAGTAAAAGGCTCTGTGAATGATTTGAGAAAGTAAATAGTCTGCTGGATTTTAATAGACTGTGTGTCCAGGTCAGAGATTTCAGAAAACTCTTGACTATGGAAATATATGAACTGACATTGTACCTGGAAACTGTATTTCAAATGAATGGACCAAAGTAAATGTCAATGATTCATAAATGTTGGGATTTTTCTTCTTCATTATAAATCCCAGAAATGTGTGCTTCATCAGAAAGATCTGGAGCAACGGTTCTTTGGGGTGTGTAGAAAATGTTAGAAAAGTAATACAGAAGTTGAAAAAATGTAAAATACAGACTATAGAAGATAAATGTGTACCCAAATTTCACTGCTATCTCTTTGAGTACACTTGGGAAAACCCTTGAACCTCTTCAATTTTCACTCAGTTATGAAGTAGATTGTTTTTCTAAGATGCAGAGTCCATTTAGGTCATAGAACCCCCAGGTGACACTCAAACTGACCCATTGGGTGTCTTAGGCTGTAGCGTTTACAAGAGTAGATCACAGAACCAGTGGATACATTTGAAATGCCAACCTTTCTGTTAGCAGCCACCAGCGTCTATAAAACGGATGGCTTATGGTTTTATTTTTATTTTTAAGCTTCCAATACATGGGGTGATATATATATAGTGTTAGATTAATAGAATTTGTAGTAAAAATTGGTATCAATTATGATTCATAATATATGAGATAGACAAGAAGTAACTTGACCAAGCACAATTGTGCAACTTTAACACTGTCCTGTTTTCAAGGATGGATCCTCCTACCTCCCTCCCATCCCCAAAAAACACAGAGCATAGAACTTCAGACAAAAAAAGTTGGACAGCACAGTAGTTTGTGGTTCCAGGTTGCACTGTTTTGTTTGTTTGTTTTTCTTTTCTTCTGCTGTAGGAGTAACAAACTCTACCTGTTACTCCTACATCAGTAACAAACTTTATACATTAAGAGTTGAAGGAGGAAAGCAATACTGAAGAAACAAAATAGTTGCTCATGTGTACAAACTAGGCATGAGAGGATGATTATTTTAATAGAACACTCATAGACCATAATGCTAAAAAGCATACAAGTATTAAAACTGTTAGCATCGTCTAGACTTTCTTATAGCTGTATTGATTTTAAAATATGCCACTTGATAGCAAAAATAACCAGGGCAAAATAAAGCAAGATAAAATTATTTTTTTATCTCTTCAAACCCTTTAGCAATAAAGCTACCTAATCAAAATCCCTTGACAGGAATATATTAAGAATAAAGTAGGGAAAGTAAAGCCTAACCATCATAAGAAAAAGAAGCAAAGAACTAACTTTTCTGGAAAAGCATTAAAAATGTACTGTTTTATTCTATTCAGACTTACAAATTAAAATCTCAGATCATATTTCTCATTTTCACCTTTTCTATATTTCCAGGAGGAATATCTGGCATTTCCATTCATTTTGTCTCATTAATAGTAATGACTCAATGTGAAAGGCTTAGATTTTGAATTATCCATTATACTTAATGGTGTTTTTTAGGAGGAAAGTATTTCCAATGTCTAATGATATCAGCTTGTTTAGTTTTGGAACAAAAAATGGATCTGCCATCTTAATATAAGAAGAAAGCTTTGAAAAGTAATTTTGTCAGGTTGGTGTGAAAATTTCTTTCATAGCCAATTATTAGATTTTGCCCAATCCTCCCAATAAGAATTGGTCACTGTATGCCCTATAACATCCATTCATGCTTCTCTCAGAGAACTTTTTGTTCTTACTCTTTCTATATATACCTCAATATATCTTACCCACTAGATTACAAACTACTTCAAAGACTAGAATGATCCTTCCTGATATTTGCCCATCACATTGCTTTAAGCATGTGAAATAAATATTTGCAAATAAATGTGAAATAAAAGTGTAATATTTTATAACTCCCTATAGAGGAAAAAAAATGCAATTACCTTACCATTCTAACATATGGAGTTATAGCATATAGGGATTCAGTATACTATGGAATCAAAAGACGATATTGACCCTCAGAGACATGTAAAAAGTTACTGCACAAATGGATATTAAATATGAGCTCATGATTCCTGTTTTCCCTATGCGAATATGAACCAAACCACCCAGGGAAGAGAGGAGAAACATTAAACGTAATGATGTTGAGAAACAAGTGAATATGAAGCAAAGTCATGGGTAATTAATTACCTTTGACTGGAAGCTATGTAGTCTTTTCTAACTGAAAATCAGCAAATGAATATCCAGGGGAGAACATTTTGGAGTCATGAGATGCCTGCTAGAGAGCCTTGGGTTCATGAATAAATCAAAGGCCAACATTTGAACCAATATGATTATAATTCAGCAAAGAATGAATACATCAAACTTCTTTCAGAAATTGGCGCTCGGCAGTAGAAAGAAGGCCAAACACCTTAATGCATAAGGATAAAAATATAACCTCCATTTCTGCCTACTGTGTCTTAAAATTATGAGAATGCCCCCAAAGCATATAATTGCCCCTGAAATATATAGCATTGTTAGTGGAGAGAATGTGATTGAGAAAAATCCCAAAACATAAGCTGAGAGTTCTATTTATTTTCTGTGGCAGCAAAAAAAAAAAAGAAAAACCAGGGTCAATCTGATACTAAAACCATGTGGAATCCTTTCCTGTTGTTTATGTGGGTATAGCGCAGCCGGGATACAAGTCATGTTAACATTGAACAATACCTTTTAGAAGAACAAATTGGCAATTACACCATTAACAATTGCCCAATTAGAAAATGACCATTCAAGTTTGAAGATAGGGGCACATACGTTTTGAAAACTATGTTTTTCACACAATTAGTATGAACTGGCTGACTCTGTAAGAGCAGTAGCAGGAGTTGATGAATAAAGTCCCCTGCTTCTCCCTGGAACAGTGACGACTTAAGTTTTCCCCCATGAGAATGAAGTATAAAATCAAAACATGACTCAACGGCTGCACAAACTCTATCAGAAGCACAACTACACAACTACCATATATCTAAAAAGAGAATATCGTACAGCCTAAACTTGGTAGCAAACTAGCTTAAAAACTTAAGTCGAGGATGGAAGTTAACAATGAAAGCATTTCTTAGCCCCCAATAAAATTATTGTTTTTAAAAAAAGCATTTCTTAATGTAATAGTTTCAGAGATAAAGGTTGACACTGTTGCTCATTCATTCTTTTCTCCAAGTCCTATATTAATATCCTGACCAACTTTCATATCTATTACAGTGAGGACGGACATATCTGGTTATCAAAGCTGATATCATTAAACCAAACATCTTAACAAGCAACAAACAAACAAAAAAGCACAAAACAAACAGTGCCATTGAGTCAATACTGACTCATGGTGACAATTTAGGGCGGTGCAGAACTGCCCCTATGAGTTTCTGAGACTGAAATTTTTTACGGGAATCGAAAGCCCCTTCTTTATCCGAACATCTCAAATAGATAAGATTATATGACCTGAACATCTGATGCATTTGGCCCATACCATTTTAAAAAATGAACTACATTTTTTAAAACCTGGGTTTTTTTCACAAACATACACACTTTTAATTTCTCTTGAAAAATCATATCTGACAACATTGGGGCAGCATTTCTTTATGATATGACACCTGCCTTGAAAGTATCTAAAAAGCGACTGACACTTTTAAGTGGAGCATGCACTATCGAGCTCGCCAGTCTGACCAACTTCATTCATTTCTAGCTGCCTAACCCATAAGAAAGAGGAATAACCTCAACAAGGTGGATTGACATTGTGAGTTCAAGTTTAAGAACTGTGTAAGGCTGGCGCAGGGCCAGGCTGTCTCCTTCGACTACACACAGAGGGTCATTATGAGTTGGAAACCATGGCATTACCAACATGAAAACACTGACATTCAAATACTGTGAACCAATATGAAGTGTGTGACATTTTGAATAAGGACAGATTATCAGCAAATGCTTAAACTAAAACCTTGATTTTAAGACTTTAATAGATAAAAATTTTCAGTAATATTGTTGTAGGCCCATAAGCAAGTTTTAAGCTAGAAAATTGATATAGAATTGTATGTTCCAACATATGTTATTGTGAGGTACCTTCCAGTTGGTTCCCATACCTTCTGCACAACAGAACTTAAGACCATTTTTGCAGCCACAATGTCAATCCATCTCTGTGAGGGTCTTATTTTTGCTGCCCCTCTACTTTGTCATACATGATGTCCTTTCTCCAGGGACTGGTTTCTTTGACAACATGGCCAAAATATGTAAGAAGTTTTACCAGCCCGGTCTCTAGGGAACACATTGGTCATACTTCTTCCAAGACATAGTGCCTGTTAAATGTATGGTTTAATCTTTACAATAACTTAAGGAATTTGTAGTGTGTACTAAAGGATAAAAATAATTTTGAATCACTGGTCTAATAATTTCCTACTTTGCCTTGCATGGTTAATGTAATACCAAAAGCCAAATTCACTGTCTTTGAGTTGATTCTGACCTTTAGTGACAGGAGCATCTAACCTCATCTTTCTACTCCAGAGACTGATCCATTTGAAATGCAGACCATTGTAATTAGCAGCCTAACACCTAACTAACAGAAGCACTAGGACTTTTTGTTTAATGGGTCAGAAAGTGATATGTAAACAAGATTAATTTCATGAACTTTATCATCAGAATAGATCCTCCATAAACAATCATATTTACTGCTAATTTTCTTTTAGGAGCATGAAAATATTCAAGAGAAAAGTATGATTCTCGGAATGGAAATGAAGTGAGTAAAGACTAATATATTTTCTATTTGGGGAATGGGCAATGGTAGATTCAAGGTCTTTGGGAGATAATCTGTAAAAGAGATGTGCCTTATTTGAAATTTCTCAATTTGGGGAAGTGTGTGACTAGATAGTGAAGGAAATACTGTTGTGATGTTGTAGATAGGGACACCAAATCTCTGGTGTCAGTTTCTCTTTTGGCCTGACAGCCTTGAAGATGTCCCCCTCCCAGTGTCTGTAGTATGCTCAATCATTCTGAATTCTGTTAGTAGGAATAATTTATTTAAGGGAGGGGTACTTTTCTATGCCCTGACACATTGATTTCTTAAAAGAGTAAAGGTAAGACAGTGGGTTGTTTATGACAATTTCCATTTAACTATCAGCAAAACTACTAAAAGTGGCACAGAAAGTTGGAATACACCATTGCCCATCAAATGCATGCACATCACCTGTGTTGGTTATGCAATTTCATATCAACTTGATAAAGAATGAAGGGGTGGAATTTAGCTTGTCAATTAGGTCAGAGCCTGATGATGCTTCCTTGTAGGCGTAGCTTAGTCATGAGGAATCCAGGAACTTCCTCTCTATTTCTCCTCAGAGGCAGACCACACACACTCTCTGCTTCACCTTCCTGTTGAGGAGCTAGCCTGACAGATGGAGGAACCACGTGGAGACTAGCACCTGCACTGAGATGCTTCCACCTCATCCACAAAACTTTTCACCCACCAGCCTGTGATCTTCTTGCATTTGGCATCATTACATGTGGCTGAGTGAGTCTGAAGAGGAAGTTGTGGACTGTTAACTAACATATGGGCGAATAACAGATTTATGGACTTGATCTGGACTGGGCTGGGATGTTTTCTCAATATACAATTACTCTTTGATATAAAGCACTCTCTTAAATACATATGACTGTCTCTGGATTTGTTTCTCTAGTCAGCCCAAACTAACTTATCACCTGCTATAAATCTGCCTTTTGTTTTCTATTTCCTAGGAATTTAGAGAACGGTAGCATATATTCTGTTCTGACATTCCATGATCTGTAGGACCCCAATAACACAATTTTCATAGGCATCTCTATGTAAGACAGGGTTCTCTAGAGAAACAAAACCAGGACATTAATGATTTTATATATATTTATATTTATATAAAACATAAGAAATCAACAGTTAATCTATAAAGCAGTACAAATAACTCAGTGCAGCTCACTTCCATGAGACAGCTAATAGACTGGCAGTCCTTCAAATCTTGAGGGCTTCTGGGTAATCCTCTATAGAGCAATTCAGGCTATCTGATCACAAGTAGCAAGGAGCAAGGCAGGTCACCAACAGTCAGCCAGATGACAGGGTCCCCAGTCCCCAGTTCAAGCAATGTATATTCCAGTAGCGTGGTGAAACAGGTCTTGAATAACCTCAAACTACAGCAACAAAGTCCATGGGTTAGGTGTCCCACAGGTAGTATAGCTTTCAAATTGAGGCAGAGAAAAAGCTAAGGCAGTCACGCACTGGTCCAATCATCAAAGAGCAAGAGACCTGAGAACTAGAAAGGCAAGACTCACTGAGCCATTTATCTCTCTGCCTTCAATTAATCCCACATGTGTTTATCGGCCACGTTGACACAATAAACCTTCACTATCTCAATCCACCCCTTGCCAACTTGGCACCTGTACACAATTCTATAGCCTAACAATTGTAGTTAAGTGACACCTACACCTTAGTCTACACCTACACCATAATCTTACGAATATATTCCCCCAACTATGAAAGTTTGTAAGCCAACCACTTCATGCCTTTATCCCCCAATTTTGGGTATCCAATTTCAATACTCCCCAGTTACATCAACCCAGTGCTCTGAGGAGACAATCATATTTTTTGACTTGAAGAATCTTCATTCCAGTCGGAACTTTGTGAAGTCCACATCCATAAGCAAAGTCAAATAAGGACAGGCCATCCATAAATTCAGCAACAATATGCACCAGTTCACAAGTTCAAAAATCTCTTCATCTGTTTGGGTTCTGGTCAACTCAATGCGGGCTGCCTCACTTAGTCTCTCCAGTGTGCCTATTGGTCACCTGGCCTTTAGACCATGGGCTCCCACAGATACTCAACAAGCTTAGCCCCCCTCATGCTAGGTCATGAACTATAGACCAGTCAACCTTTTCTCGTCTTCTCTTTTTCCTGTAAACCAAGTCCACAGGTGTCAATGGCCAAACTCAACCCATCTCTTTATTGCTGCATTTCTCCAACTTCCACTCAACAAGTAGATCCAGGTGGTCATCTAGCAAGCATTTCAGCCTGCCCACAGGCTCCCTTTAATGTTCAGTCTTAGAGAGCAGTTTTCTTCATGGTTCCAGATTTTTTCCAGCTTCTGACAAAAACCACTAGTTCCTGAGTACTCCAAAGCAATGGGTAGGGCATATCTTTTCAAAGCTTTCTTTGCAGGCATGGTGTAAACCTATCTAAAGCTCAAATTTTAATGGCTGAAAACAAGTGGGTTTACAAGCTTTCCATTTTCATACTTCCCATATTCTTTCCAGAAAACAAATGAGTAAACAGTGTGACCTCTGGATAGCTAAAGAAGAAAAATTACCATGTGGGAGGGGTCAAACAAGCATCTACTGTTCATCTTATAATTTGTTTCTCTAGTACCCCACTCCTGGTACCACAATAGTACAGATACCTTAACTATCTCAATCTCAAATTAATAAGATGCTCCAAATTACTTTTATTTTCTGAAGTTTGAGTGTGTGTGTGTGTGTGTAACATACCAGAAAGACAAAGCAATAAATTTTTAGGATTTTAGGAAAGGTCATACAAGATAAGGTGGAAAACACTTAATCGAAGAAGAGGAAACTTGTCGGTTTTCTCTTAGTAACAGGGGGAGAAGGAAAGAAACCATTGTCAACTCTTCATGGTAGGGTATTCATCAACTGTGGCTTAGATTTTTATTAACATATTACTTCTCAGATGTTGACTTTATCTAAATTAAACTGGTATGTATATTTGAATCTCTAGGCCTAAAAATCTAGTTACAACTCATATCTTAAAATCATTCCTATATGTTTGTAAACTCTCAATTTGATATCACCAGTGTGGAAAACTTAACTAACCAAGAATCAATGAACTTAGTCTCCATCAAAACCCACTCCCTAACATGCTTTCATATATGATCTACCGTATTTTTAGTGACCATCCCCAAAAGAGACGACATTGCATAACCTTTGCCAAGCTTAACTCTAGGGTGGACCTTCGAAAGACTGAAGTGTTGCTTTGCTTCTAGCTTTTCATGCAGATTACATCCACTAGTTCCAATGACTTCCACTTTCCCCTTCCATGGATCTTGGGACCTTCATTCCCAAAGTTACAAACTGGGCAGTAGATATTGCTTCTGAGCTTTTTCTCAGAACCATAACTGCTAGAAATATAGCAGATATAAAATTTAAGTATTTAAGCATGTATAAAAGGAACTCATGAACTTGTATCCAAAAATATATATTCAACTTATACCTGAAATATTTTTGGCAAAATCTTTATTTAATATAATTATTTTGCATACTTATTTTCTGTTAGAACTAATGAGTATTTTTAATTCATTGAAATATATTACTACATAGCATTTATGACCAGTCTTCAAATATACGCTATAATTGATATGTCCTATTATTTGAAAGGTTATTCATATCTTTTGAACTTGATGAAGCCAGTCATGCAGGCTAGTGCACCAAAAAAACCTTCAATGAAATTTTGCCTTTCTCAAAGGAACATTCAATTTCTATACCATATTATCTTGCTTCTTTGTTAACCATGATTCCTCCAGGGAGAAAGTACCTGAAGAAAAGTCACCAATTTTTCAGATGTACAGAAGCAAGAGAAATGACATACTGTTTTCAAATAATGAACTGATGTCCCAACTGGTTAATCAGATTCTCTCTATATATAGAATGTTGAAGTGAAAGAGAAATAGAACCAGAGGATCATTAGATAGGAAAAGGTTGAGAAGGATGTGAGACAGTGAGACAGCTAGAACCAGCAGAGCACACAAGTAAGGAGTAGTTTGGACTAACCTCTTCACATTCATTTTCCACCAATAAAAATAGGCCTGATAATAGTGATGCTAATTCAATGGGTTTATTTTGATCACTTAATGAGATAATATTTATACAATTTTTAACAAAGAATTGGGCATGTTGTAAATGCTAAGAAAAGTTAAATGCTGATTAATTTATCACAATATATGATAATAATTGTTTTTAACTATTTATTCTACCCACCCTGGGAGGAACTTTAGTGGTAGAATAAGTGGTTAAAAACAATTATCATTATATATTGTTCCGGTTCAGGAATTTTCTAACCAAAAGGTTAGAGATCCAAGTGCAACCAGTAAAAATCTAAGAATGAAGACCTGGTGAAAATTTTGCCATTGGAAACTTATCACTAGATCACAAGTTTATTTAGAGTAGGAACTTATTTTTCTCTGCATCCTTAATTACTAGATCAGAACTTAGCATAGTGCTCAATACATTGCAGTGAGTATGAATTAACTCAACTTACAGTCAATGAATTGATTCTGAATGAGCCATGATGGTAAGTAAGGTTGACTGTGCATTGAGTTGCTAAGGTTCATGGTCAGTAGTTTGAACCCAACAATTGCTCTGCACAAGAAAGATGAGGGTGTCTGTTCTTGTAAAGTCTCAGAAACCCTACGAAGCAATTCTACATTGTTCTAGTAATTAGATTAGTAAATTCATATCGTTGGATCCATCATATCATATTTGAGGATGCAAGGAAGACGGGTACATTTCAATTAAAAATTGTAGTTCAGTTCACCTTTATATGGTGTAGGAACTGGCCTGCTCTTTTATTTGTATTCTATACTAAAATGTACATATTCTTCAAGCACTCTCTATCTAATCTCACCAAAAATCTGTGTCAAGAAGTAGAGTCAGATACTCAGAATAAGGTATGGAAGACAAGAAGAGGTATAGGCAAGGAGAGTATAAAATGGACTGTTAATCAGAAGAAAAAGAAGGAATAATCTCCATTTAGGATTGGGATGCCTGGTAGAGATGTGAGAAACAAAAATAAACCCCAAATCTCAGAATCTATGACTGTAAATCACATCAGTGAATTATATGACTGTAAATCACATTAGTGTTCACCTAGTTTGTAGTATTGGTTTGATAGCAGAGAAAACTGGGACTTGTATAGGATAAATACTTCAAAAGACATTTGAGAGCTCGGTGCTGACAAAGGTGGCACATGAGTGTGACTCCCAATGACTACAACAGTCCATATATAGCAACATATTGGGCCTGTTAATAATGTAATATAGGATGTTTGCGCTATTGTAATAGTGACAAAATCAAGAACCCATGGCCTTAGCTTTAACTTTATTAGAGGTAAGCAGCTGTTTAATATGTCCTTTGGGGGGAAATAATCCCCACAGTAATGATGTTCTCTTCATCATGGTCGGTAAATGTACTAAATTACTTATTAACGAACATCACAGATGTCAACCAGAATGAAAACTAATAGTTTATAATGTTTACATTTATTTGATTTACACACATTATCAGAGACAACCTTTATGGAGAAGCATATAATAATTAAGCCCTTGTCAGAATGGCTAAATGTCACTATAAAATAAATTAACAGTTCAAATCCCTTGGGACAATTTTGATATGCCAACAGTTCTCCTGGGAAAGAAAAATTTTGAAGCAACCTATTTGTAAAATGTAACCAATGTGACAGGCTAATACAATCAATAGGTTTCACTTCTGGAGCTAAGATTAATGGGCTAGGCAAAAATCTCAAGTTAGTTATAGGAAATAACAAATACCCGAACTTTAGGGACAATGTGCTTCAGAATGGCTTATTTTAGTGACAGATAAAAGTATAGTTAAATAGATGACTTGGAATTTTTTTAGTCTGAATTTCCTTCTTTTTACCCCCTCTCTTCCATTATTTATTGTCATTTATTCTAAGAACCTTGGTGGTGTACTATTTGCATTTGACTGTGGTCCGCATAGTATGCAATTTGAAACCACCTGCACCTCCTTGGGAGAAAGACTGGGTTCCTATTCTCTCCAGCAGTTCCTGTCCCAGAAAGCTACAGGGGGCTGAGGTGTGAGTCAGCAGTCACTCCAGGGCAATGGGTGTCCTTTGGGTTTCCTGTAGCTTTATGTTCTCCTTGTTGTCTCTTTCCTTCCAATAGCTCGCCGTCTATCACAACATTTTATCTAAAGGGAAAATGTTTCTTTTTAGCATCTGGATCATTTTTTCATTTATATCACGTTAGCTTACTTTGCAGCTTTGTTCAAGGAATTTCAATACTATCCTCTAGATATAAAACTCCCGATACTTAGAATTATTTTCTTCTAGATGTCACATATCAGCAAAGTGTCACCTGATCATCAAAAGATTATGTTCGAAACCATCTCTAGAAAGTACACAGACACTATCCAAAGAAGACCCATCCACCAAATAAGGAAGATCTATAGTAAGATGATGATTTTGGATTTTAGTATAAATTTTCAACATCTGATTTTTCATGTTTATTTATTTAGTTTGATAATAAAGTCTAATAGAGTAGTGAAAAATAAAGTGTTTTTTTTTCCCTATTGTAATTGGTGGATGATAATTCCACCAATTACAATAGGGAAAAAAAAACCACTTTATTTTTCACTACTCTATTAGACTTAAAGTAGTAGTGACAAATAAACTGTCAGCAAACATTTATGGGAGGCAAATATTCACAATGTTTCATCAACCAAAAAGAATGTTGGAAGTGTATGAGGAGAACACCTGTACCTATGGAGGTATACATAGCTTAAAGTCCTTTACAACGCTCTAAAGATACATTGTTTATATTATTATGAATAATAAAACTTGCTCTTCTTGCTAACTATGGGTTCTGATTCAGTTATCTCTGAAGATTTCTCAGCCCAGAAAGTCTGCATTGCTGAAAGATTTAACTGTGAATTCAAGACCCATGATTGGTTTTATATAAAAAACTATAAGGAGATGGTGTTTTAGGGTTAGTTTTTTCCCTGAGTTCTTGCCATTCTATGTCACTTAAAAGACAGATCATTCCGAGCCAGTAGGCCTGAGAATGTATACCGGAACCAGGGTAAATTCTACGTGATCACCCTCCTGAAAAGTAACTAAGGACTCTGAGATGGTCTTCGTGGCTACAACCTCCATGCACGGTAATAATGGTTGCAGGATTTTATGAAGCTTCCTTTAGGAAACAACTGATTTACTGTAAATCTAGTAAAAGCACCATACACATTTTTCACCGAAAAAACCCTATAATATTGGTATAAGTGGGTTTAAATGTGATTAAATGCAAACTAAAAATATCTGGCAAATACAAAAAGGTTTTGTTGTGAAAAGAAATAACATAATTGGGGCACGTTACTAAAATTGGGGGCAATAAGAGTGTAAAATGCTCTTTAAAATATTACCAAAACATGATCTACTCAAAAAGACCACATATGCATAAAGGACAGGAGAGCATCTTGTCATCTAAAGTAGAAACAGCATCTAAGAAGTAGTGTGATTCAGGACTGGGACTGTAGTCGCCAAAGCAAGAATAAGCCCATGAAAACTGCTCAATGTCCTGAGCCAAAAAAGGAATGCAACTCAGACACATGGTGAGGTGTACCTCTATGCTCACTAGAATATCTACAATAAACAATAATAATAAAACTGACATGACAGGCGTTTAAGAGGAAGTAGAAAAATTGAAACTCTTCTATATTTTTGGTGGCGTAGCAAATTTCTATGGCTCCTTGAGATAGCAGTACAACAGTCTTCAAAATGTTAAACCTCAAGTTAGCCTCTGACCCAGTAATCCATGAGAACTGAGATATACATCCACTCAAAAACTTGTATGCAAGTATTCATAACAGCCTTACTCAGTGGAAAAAATGTAAAGGTTAATGAAATGATAAGTAGATAAATGACATGTTATCTATTTATAGGATATAATATTATTTAGCCATAAAAAGAAGGAAGTACTAATCCATGGCACAGTATGGATAAAACATTAAATAGCATGCTAAGTGAAAAAGACAGATACAAGACACCATGAATTCATTCATATGAAATGTCCGGAATGGACAAATCAATAGAGACAGAATATAAATTAGTTGCTGGATGGTGGTGAAAGGGAGGAATGGGGAACAACTTATGTAATTGGAAAGGTGTTTTTTTTGAGGATGAAAATATTTGTGATCTGACCGGTGGCCCTGCCGGGAACAACACCAGTGACACAGTGTGGGAATTGCACCCAATCTGATCCTGCCACACTGAGGCAAAGCACTGGGGGAGTGCAGCGGAACA
>NW_022111310.1:7717286-7777681 GCF_000313985.2 Echinops telfairi
AAGGGCTCATGAGGGAGGGGGGAGCGGGGAGGGAGGGGAAAAATGAGGACCTAATGTCGGGGGTTTAAATGGAGAGAAAATGTTTTGAGAATGAAGTACAAATGCGCTTTACACAATTGGTGTGTGTATGGATTGTGATAAGAGTTGTATGAGCCCCTAATAAAATGTTTTTAAAAAAAAAGAAAATATTTTTGATGATGGTTTCACAACTCTGTAAATAAACTAAAAATCGCTAAAATTTATGTGAAAGAGGTGAATTTTATACTATATAAATTATATCTGGGTAGAGCTATAATAGTTAATAGAATTATTTAAAAAACCAAAATATAATGATGATGTATCATTTTGAAGGCAATTCGGAAAGAACGAGGAGAAAGACTGGAGGAAAGGTCATCTCTGAATGACTAGAATTAGTTTCTCAGCAAGGAAGACCAGCTCTTCTACACACATATGTGTGGTGACCTTGATAGTTCTCATTACAGAATCTACTCTCAATTGTTTCAGTTTCTTTCTAGTATCTTTGCAAGTTCTTGAGAGGAAGAGCTCTTCCAGGCATTGCTATAATTCAATACCAGTAAGAGAGCATTCAGGTAGGACTATATTCTATGCCAGGAGAAGAAAAATCTAGGGAAACACAGTAGCAAATGGTGACATGAATAGGAATTGTTTATCTCTGGATCTTTTACCTCCCATGGTTGTTTGATTTAGCTTATACATAATATATCAACCAGAATGAAATATTTTCAAACTAAAGCATCAATAATATATTCAACTGAAAAAAAGAGATGATAGAATACAAAAGAAAATGTAATGGCAGAAGGAGTTAGCAGCTTCATTTATAAACTCTGTAGACAGATGGGGCAGAGAAAACATAACTATAATTCGGGGCACTTGTGAGCAAGCATGAGCAATGAGAGCAGCCGATGCAGACTGGCGGAGAAAGGCCCATTTTCACTCATCTACCTTGTATTCATCCTGATGTGGGATATTGCGAATGGATTGGAATACGTTTAATTCATTTACCATCTTCTGTCAGCTCTACAGAGGCTGCCTACTAACTTGGGCGCACTGTGTTTGGCATTTGTTATACAGCTAACTTCTGGAAATAGCATGTGATGAATAATAAAATGGAGATTGTTACAAAAAGTTTTAAACAACACTCTCTCTGACTGCTATCAGGATCCAAAATTACTTGTGGTGGATTTTTCTCAAAATATCACCAAAAAAACAAACGTCTATCAACCGGTAGGTTTTTTGTTTTGTTTTGTTTTTTCATTTGAATATATATTTTTATTTAGAATGCAACACTGATACCATGATGATAAACTATCACAAATCTGTACCAAGAAGCACATGATCCCTAAAATGTGATTTTTTTTCTCCCTACAAGTAATTTAAGTATAGCTTTATTATTATTTGGTACTAGAGTCAAAGACGACATTTAGATTCCTCAGCTCTGGGGCATTTAGTAACATGATGATGATTGTCTAGTCAGGCAGTGGCAAGAAATTCAAAGGCACTTTCTTTTTCTTCTGTCAGTTCCTTTGCAGTAAGATCCATCTTCTCACGTGAGAAATCATTGATAGGGAGACCCTCAACAATCTTCCAGGTCTTATTCTTGATGACGACAGGGAATGAGTAGAGCAGATCCTCAGGGACACCATAGGAGTTTCCATCAGAGATGATTCCCATGGACACAAACTCGCCCTCTGGGGTTCCAAACCAGATGCCCCTGATGTGGTCACCGATGGCTTTCGCAGCTGACATTGCACTGGACAGCTTCCGAGCCTTGATGACAGCGGCGCCCCGCTGCTGCACGGTCGAGACAAAGTCTCCCTTGAGCCAGCTGTCATTTTTCAGAGCTTCATAAACACCAACTTCCTTTCCCTGTAACTTCACCTTGGCATGGCTGACATCTGGATACTGAGTCGAGGAGTGGTTCCCCCAGATGATGACATTCTTTATGTCTCGAGCAGTCACACCAAGTTTAAGAGCAACTTGAGCCACAGCTCTGTTATGTTCCAGACGAGCCAAGCAACTGAAATTCTCCTTGGGGATGGATGGGACCGACTTCATGGCAGTCAGGCAGTTGGTATTGGCTGGGTTTCCCACAACGATAACCTTAACTGACTTCTTGGCATATTTATCCAAGGCTGTCCCCTGGGATTTGAAGATTTTCACATTTGCTTTCAGCAAGTCTTTCCTCTCCATGCCCTCCCTTCTTGGCATGGAGCCCACAAGAACAGCCACGTCCAGGTCTTTGAAGGCAACCTCTTCCTTATCTTTCAGGAGGGGAAGTGCACAGTCTTGCAGCTCCATCAGGACGCCCTCCTGGACCCCCATCCTGGAGGGGATGTCCAACAGCACGAGGATCGGGGCTGGCCTTCACCAAAAATAGTGCCATTTCCAATGCTGTACAGCAGGGAGTATGCAATCTGACCTGCTGCCCCAGTCACCAGCACTCTGATTGGTTCAGACATGATTGGGGAAGACGAGGGCATTTTTCTACCTGCACAACCAGCCTCAGGGAGCCAGGTCACCTCTTTCACCGAAGCGGCTGGAGGAGTGTGAGTGGAGTTCCAACCGGTAGGTTTTACAATGAGAACACCATAGAACCACTCCTCATTCTTCAGCATATGCAAATGAAGATAATAGTTAGTGTATACCGTATATAATGGTTCCAAAGTTCAACATAGTGCCGGGTCCAGAGAAGACTTTCCTCAATAAGCCTATGTTGATCTAATAAATCAGATTGCACATACCTTTGTTAGTCTATGAGGAGTTTTCCAAAAGTTGCTGGAAGAATTCCATTACTTTTTAACTTCATTTTTCCATAAACTTTTTGAAGGCTGTTTTATCTACAATAAAAATGTACTTGCTTGTGATATCAATGGGATCATTTTATAATACGTGCATTCCTTCACGTCTCTTTTCTTCGGAATGAACACAAAGATGGATCTCTTCCGGTCAATTGACCGGGTAGCCCTCTTCCAACTTGCTTGGCATTGACAAGTGCCTCCCATGCTGCAACAGCTTGTTGGAACCTTGAAGTTGATGTTTTGTCAGTTCCTGGACTCTTGTGTTTTGTTTTTGCCTTCAATGCCACTTGAACCTTTTCCTTCTCGACCATTAGTTCTTAAGCATATGCTCTCTCTAGATTTGGTTGAATGTTGACCGATTCTTTTAGGTATGATATCAAACACTTTTTAACAGTACTATAAGAAATATAATATTAAAGTGAGAAGGCTCTTATAAATAGATCAAAGAATTCAGAAGCTTTAGATTACCTAAAAAATTGACCATCTATATAAAATGTAAAAGTAATGCATGGAAGAAAATAACATAAGCAAGTAGAAAAAAATAAGAGGCAAACTAGGAAAAATATTTTCAACTTTGAGACAAGAGCTATATATTTTTTCTAGTATATAAAAAGTTACTTCTAATCAGCAAGAGTCAAACAATAGAAAACTAGGTACAGGCTATATTAACCTCACAGAAGAGAATATAGAAATCATTTTTAAACATGTGAGAATCATTTACCATCATTCATAATAAGAGATATATAAGTAAACAACAATGACATGCAAATATTTTATTTACGAGGTGGGAAAAAAAATTTTAAATCTTTGGGGGAAAAAAAAAACCTGTCCTAATACAAATGTGAGAAATGGAGTTATATTGATCATTAAAAGTTGAAAAATTTGACAAACACTTGTGGAAATGCTTTAATAGGAAAATATCAAAGTTATAAATACACATGACATTTAACCCTATAGGGTTTTGTCCCCAAAGAAATCTTTCTACAGATATAGTCAATCATATAAGGAATTATGCATTTCCAGGGATTTTTTTTGCAGCACTGATCATAATAACAAAATAATAGAAACATTATAAATATTCATTAAGAAATCATTAACTTTTATAATTTCAGTACATATATTCAACAATGAAAATTAATGACACCGTTATAAAGAATAAGGAAGTATTTTTCTTCACTGATCTTTAAAAAGTCAGTAAGAGATATTGTTAGTTGAAAAAATAAAAGGAAAGGACAAATAAGTACTTAAGATATACCAGCTGCTAACCAATCAATTTTGTCTCAGCCATTTCATCAGACTGGAATTGTGTGTGGCCCATAGCATTTTTAATGGCTGTTATCAAATGATGTCCTCAGGCTCTTCTTCCAAGGATCCTTTGGGTCGACTCAAATGTCTAACTTTTCGGTTAGCAGCCAAACACATTAGCCATTTGTACTACCCAGGCACAAACACATAGATACATACAAATGACTCCAATTTCATTTTTCTGTATGTGGAAATCCAATTGTCCCATCATTTATTAAAGAGACTTTGTTTCCATGAATAGTCTTGGTACATTTGTTCAAATTTAGTTGACCATAGATCAATGTATGAGTACATTTCAGGACGTTCAATTATGTTCCATTGATCTATATATTTATTTATTTATTTTTCTTATGACAATATCACACTATTTTTATTATTGTTGTTTTGTAGTCAATTTTTAAGTCAGGAAGTGTGAAGCATCAACTCTATTTTAATGTTGTTTTAGCTATTCAGTGCTTCTTGCAATGCACCCTCAATATCACCTTAATCTAACTACTCCCATCCGCAAATACTTATTTGCAAAAAGGTACCTTTCCAGTGAAAATGTAAGGACATTGAGGAGGTAGCATCTGATGTCAAACCTAAGGAGGCCCTTTTTACAGTGCTTAGTGTTTCGTTCAATATATTAAGTGGCTACTATGTTTCAGGTATCAAAAATCCCCCTTGATTGAATTCCCACTTGTTAACTTCGGCTACATTATCTGTACTAAGTGGTTACTGTAGTAAATTTCCTAGTCTGTATACCTAGTTCTGTGCTAGCACATGCATATGAAGTATGTGTAGTTGAGTATGGAGTTTTTATGTGTACATGTGTCTATGATACTGAAATGGACAAATACACAAAAATGAGAATTTTCTAGATCACAGTAAACCTATGAGGAAACTATGTTGCAATGTCAAAATTTACACAATGGTAGCACTAATAACTATAATACTATAATTTTCTAACAGTTTTAAAGTACTTAATATGAGTCATGAACTGCTCTGAAGCTGTTTTGTATTAATTCACATAATCCTCAAAAAAATCTTACAAGTAAGCACACCCGACCGAGCCTTGTGTTGACCTAAGACAATTATGAGACCCGGAAACACTGTACCCATTGCAGTGAACAGAGCAGGGCCTGCAACCAGGGCAGGAACTACGCGTTTACCCAGAAATCAAGAACCGCTTCTAATTGATCCTGAGTAACATAAGAAACTAAAGATGACCTAACTTGGGAGAATATATTAATAAAAGTACATGCATCTGATTTTACACTTTAAATTTTAACTTGCCAGGGAATCTTGTTTCAAATTTTACACTTTAAATTTTAACTTGCCAGGGAATCTTGTTTCAAATTTTACACTTTAAATTTTAACTTGCCAGGGAATCTGTTTCAAACTCCAAAGATGTGTTACAGTGCTTAGTGTTTCATTCAATATATTAAGTGGCTATTTGGGACTCTTCCATGACCACTTCCAGCATTTATAGCTCATTGCCTCGCCTACCCAGATTCCAAGAGAATGTCGACTATTCCAGGAGGACATTTAATACAGTAAAATCTGTGAAAGCTGGAACCTGTATGTAGTGGAAACCTGTCTGAGAAGGAAGGCTCAAATATTTGCACTAGGAGACAGTGATGGAAAGCTCAACCATTTCCTTCTCTGAAAGGTGGAGACCTGTGAGACCCCCCAAAACAAGCCAGTCCCATCCTGCATGACTCGCATAGGTTTCGCCCCTGTGATTTCTTCTCTCCTCATCCAGCTTACGTTCCATGATCACTCATTATGATCATTCCCTTCATATTATTTAAACACCATGCTCTTCTCTGGCTCCCTCAAACGTGTGCATAGTATACAAATAGATATGCTGTTTGCAAAAACATACAGATTGCTTTCAATTTTCTGCCATTGCAAGTTGTGTCTTCGGAGATGATCATGGATGAAAGAGAAAGAGGGTGGGAAGGAGAAGGGAAGGAAGGAAGGAAACAGAAGCCTCCACAGACTCTTTTAAATTCTTCCACCCAAACCGCAAGTGTTTCCTGGTTCTTGATCAAATTGTATGTTAGAGATGCAGGTCACATCCAAAGCTATTTCTTTAAAACAAATATAAAGTCCAAATCAGAAAACTAATGAGGAATTTTATTTTAAGGAGTTTTATTCTCTTGAGAATTAGCGCAGTGCTGAAATTCTTACATTAGGCTCATGTTAATGTAGAAAGCAATCTGCCGGGCTCCAAATCTGCTATTAAAGATAAACCTCATTTGAGGCTGAGCTATAGTATGCTAGAAATAGAATATCCACCAACTGTTAATATTCCAGCTATGCAAAAGTAAATGAAAATACCCCAATTTGCTGATATATTTTATATAACCTTTTCCTTGCCTTATTTTTCATGCCTTAAAAGACATAAAAACAACCAATTGAAGATATACTAACTGTCAAGGCAAATTCACTAATATGGTTTCTTCCCTCAAATAACTCAGTCCCATTAGTGACTACAACCTTAATACAACTGTAAACATTTGTCTGAATGGAATTTGGACCAGCATTAAATTATTCATATGCACATGCCCGGCCAATATACTTCCATTTTTAGATATAAAGCTTTCTTAAAAGTTTTTTTTTTTTAAGTTATTTTTTTAAATTACTTCTGTAAGAATTTCTACTTTAAAATGTAGTCATGGATGATAAGATAGTAACTAACAACTGCTTTTTTTCTTCCCTGGAAACAAAACTTTTGGTCTGTCTAAAATGGAAATGTGATTTGATGGGTATAAGAAACTGACAAATAGAGAGAAAAGTTCACTGAGCGTTGACAACTCTTAGCTGGCGGGGAAGCCAACAGTTAGGTTGTTGTGCATCTCGTTGAACATGAAAATGTATTCTCTGACTTTAAGGACAGAAGAAGAAAACAAGGTTATGTAGCCACATTCCCCTTTCACAGCTAATATCAGGGGCTAATGCTTCTTTGCCATTCCAGGGTGGCGCAAATGGTCAACATAGTACATTGCTACAAAGGGTTTGGAAGTTCCAGTCTCCTTAGCGGTACCGTGGCGGAAAGGCTTGAAGATCTGCTTCAAAAGACTCAGCAGCTGAACACCTGTGGAGACAAGACAGCTTTTCCTCTAACACCCTCGCGGTTACCATGAGTCCGAACTGGCCTCTCAGCAACCAGGGATGCTGCTTTACCAACCACAGACCTGCTTTCTTCATCCGACCTCCTAACAGCATTTTAAAGGTACTTAATCACAAAATATCCCACACTTTCTGGCAATTGTTTCTAGAAAAGTCACCCAGTGTAAGCCCCAACCCTATTCCAAAGCTATCCTAATTCTGTTTCACGGAGGGACCTTTCTAATCCCCACTGGATGCTACACCAAGTGCACACCGTGAGTGTGTTCTTGGTAGTCTTTGGAAAGTGTACGTTAGTAAAACAAATAGAGAAATGCCGGATATTTTCTGGGAAGACCAAGGAAGTGGTGTTTTTGTTTGATTGTTTGATGTGGGAGCAGAGATATTTATGTGTCTGTTGGCCAGAGTGGGAGGAAGAACAGAAGAAAGTCCGTTGTCATGGATAAAAGATAGGTGATATGAGAGCATTTAGTTTGCCTTTCTTCCCCTTGTGTCTTTGATTCCCATAGTACCTCTGCTTCTCCTTCTTCACTGCCAATTAGGAACAGAATGTTGTCAGCTTGGGTGTGACTGAGTGAGTACTTCAATCACATGCCTCTCTTTGACACCTAACCTCTAAACCGAATGAGAAATCGACATAAGAGCCAAAAATTTGGCGGAGTACCAGCCTTATTCCTAAAAACAAAAAAAAAAGTCTAGATTAGAGTTTGTGACTAAGGCATATGACCTAATTGGCCAATGTTCTCTGCACATTCTCTCGCAGCCTCACTCTCTCCCAGCCTAGACCTTGAGACGGCCTAACCGAGGGGAGGTTTGGTTGCGGAGCATATCAGGTAGGATTTCTACCTTGTAGGAGCAAAATGAAGGCTGGAGAAAAGGGCAGAGTTCCTGTGTGTATATTAAATTCCAAAATTTTTCTCTATGAACTTGGGAAATGTATACTAATGACATGGCCCAATAATCTAATAGTTTACTCAAGAAGGGCTTCTCCAATGGAGGTCTTGGTGCTTAGAAGTACATACAGATCATAAGTTATAAAAGATCCTTCTTATGTTCTCCAGGTATTTCTAATCACTTAATTCATGGAGCTTTTCCATTAATTCTCGGAACATACATAACTGTGGCCAACCATCCTGGAAGGGGTAAGGGCAGCCAATCGAGAAATGCTGGCTACTTTCCCATTGCCATGAAATCACTCCCTCCCCAGTCACAGCCAGCATGGCTCTTTTCTGCAGACTCTCTACAACTGATAGGACTGTATAATTTTTTTCCCTTCAAAAGTCTCTGAAATGATTAATAAAATTATACTTTATTAACTTCAATGCCACACTCTATTCAAGACTAAAAATCCACTCCCAATTTTAATTTTGTACCTGAAGACAGCAACACTGTCTTCTATAGGTCAGACATACACACACACAAACAAAACCCATTGCCATTGAGTGAATTCTAACTCAGAGTGAGCCTCTAGAATCCCTTGGGCTCTAAGATCTCCCACAGACTGGCTGCTGGGCTTGCACTTAGTGCTGACCTCGCTGCTAGCAGTCTCACCCTTAACTGACAGCACCACCAGGGCTCCTTTATGTCATCAGGGGCTTTATATTAATACAAAATTACTCATGAATATACTCCAATAATAAAACACATCAAAATTATCCAGGCTTGCATATAGACCCCTCATTGCTTACACTTCTGAACGAAATTAAAAGTGAATAGTATCTCTTCTACAAGTGTTCAGTCCCTGAACTAGACTGTTAGACTTCAAATCCTAGATCTTACACTTACTATGTTTGTGATCTTGGGCAAGTGAATTAACCTCTCAATGTCTCAGTTCCTGAAGAAAATGAGAATAATATTATCTCCTATCCATAGGATTCCTGTGAGACTTAATGAATTAATGCATGAGAAATTCTTAAAGTCATGTTTGAGCAATAAAAACTGTTTTATAAAAGTTATACTCACATGTTAAAGTCTAATATCCTTCATTTAACCCCCCAAGTACATATACATTTTAAAAGCCCATCCCTGCTCCTCCCCACACAGTTTCCGAATGTACTCAGCCCCAGGCCAAGTGGCCCTCCATCAAGTGCTCAGGGAAGTTCATTTCCTGTCTCATTGTGGACGTTTTTGATCGGAAAAAATAGTGTTCTTTTGGCACTTCTGAAGTTAACTTATTCCAACTCAAATACTCTCATTTTTGTTCTCAGTTTCACTAATGTGTCATATAATAGATTTGACGAGTTCTGTGAACTCTTTGCTGTCTCTTAGTCACCACCGCAGTCATGGTACCTAACATCGCCAACATCCCTCTCAAGGTTTCCTCACGCCTCTGCTTAGTCCAACTCCCAGTCCTGGCGACCACCAATGCGCCTTCTCTCACTACAGCTTTGTCGTTTTCAGCGCTTCATATAGATGAATAATACCTTGTCTTTTCTCTCTGGTCTCTTTCTTGCATAATGATTTTTGAGATTCGTCTGCTATATTTAGTGCAGCAGTAGTTTGTTTCTGATTACTAAGCAGTGGATGTTATCAACCTTCTTTGTCAGATGAAAAAGCAGAACATATTCATTTTCCTCAGGAAAGTGGAATAAAGAGGCACACGTCCTCAAAGGTCTGTCTAGTTATGCTGAAATATGAGGCAAGCCACACTTTTTCAACCCTTTAACCTTTGGCGATGACTCATTTCTTGTCCATAACATCCACATTTCTGCCTACATTAAAAAAATACCCTAATATCAAACCCTGTACCCATCTTCTGCTACTTACTCAAAAGCACCCTCACTGAAATGACTTTGATTGCTTCTAAACAGCCTTGCTTTTCCATGGATGGTTTTCTAGCCAGAAACTTTCTCCCCTACCTTGCATGTCTATCAGATTCCTTTCTGTTTATTATCCCTTGTGGTTCAGCTCAAGTATTATTTTATGACCCAAACGAGGTAAGCATCTCCTGAGGTCAATGACAGTGTTGTTTAAGTTAACTCAACTTTAAGTTCAATGTTTAGCATCTCAGGAGATATCCACTCCCTGGTTGTTGAAAGACAAGGGAGCCAAAAAATAGATAAAAGGTGCATCCTGCAGATATATGTCTGTCATAGATAATGGGAGCATGTGAATACAACCCACTGTTCTAATTGCCAGGTACAAAACTACCTCTTTGTACCTCACCACTTTTCCATGGGACAGAGAAGTCTGTGAACGCTCTGACAAGCCTCACTAAACTTTAAAGAATACACTGTTACCCAGGGAACAGTGCACTTAATCATTCACAGTGCATCGGGCTTCCTGTGACGTGACTGTCCACAAGCTCCTGGCCCTTCAGACAAGAAGAATGCATTCGTAATTAAAATGTGACCCATGCTGCCTCCTGCTGCCAGATTTCCTTGAGGAGTCACTAGAGATGAAATTCTAATTATGACATTTGAAGAAGGAAAATTCTCTAGGGAAAGCAGCCTCCAAAGACAGACTGTATTTTGACAGCTGTTGTGGAAATTACTTATTTTAACCTTTGCCATAAAAATTGTAAAAACGACCCAGCTCCTCCTCTGTGCCAGGCATTTTGGGAGTTGGATTTGTAGGTATGTTTGGGGGATTAGCCTCAAGCCAAGACAGCATCATTTTGCAACAGACGTTCCATTAAAGTTTCTTAAATTTCAGTGAACTTCTGTTCAGGAAGTCCGTTTAAATTCTGATGAGCTGACATTTGAATGTTTCTGTAGCAGATGGCTATCAGCTAAAAGGAGTACATAATATTTTATTCTCTCTAGTTGAAACCATATTTGAAGGATATGATAGATTATGCCTGTTTGGTTTTCAACTACAAATCTTAGAAGCTTGGGTCATAGAATTCACTTATTAAAATATGGAAATTCAAGTGGACTTGTACTTAAAATTAAGTGTTTAGGTCCCATGTGTGTATGGAATTCAAGGCAACAGTCTCTAAACCACGTATCTAGCACCATTTAAAACTGATGTTAAAAATCATTATATTTAATCATAAATGATTGAGTAAGATCTACATACTAATGTCATGATAGAAGCCCTGCTGGCATGAACAGTTGAAATCTTAGCTGCCAACTGAATGTTGGCTGTTGAAATCCACTCAATGGCTCTTCAGAAGAAACCTCACAATCTATTCCATAAAGACTTAATCCAAGACATCCTTAGCCTTTGGGAAGTTCTATCCTCATATGGGGTCATGCTGAATCAAAACTGATGGCATATAGCAGTGGTCCTCAACCTGTGGGTCGCGACCCCTTTGGGGTGGGTCAAATGACACATTTCCAGTGGTCTTAGGAACTGAGACACCAGTTCCAGGCGGGTCCGCCCTCATGCAGGTAAGCCACATAAGAGTACCCGGCATGAAGGCTGTTACCCATGCTACACCATGCTTCAAGACAAAATTGCATTTATTTATCATTAGAAATAAATATTTCACAATATATAATGACATTTTTTGTGATTAATCTCTATGCCTTAATTATGTTCAATTTGTAACAAAGAAAATACATCCTGCATTACGATTCATAACTAGCAAAATTACAGTGGTGAAGTCACCACCCCATAAGGAACTGTACGAAAGGGTCGCGGCATGAGGAAGGTGGAGAACCACTGGCAGATAGCAATGTCATGGTTGTAGTCTCTGGACACAGCAAAACGAGCTGACGATCCAGTCATTCCAACTCCCCTAGAGGAGGAGCCTCCGAGTCTATTTCCAAATGGTCATGGCCTCACAAATTGTGTGCAGTACTTCAACTTGGAGCACATGGTTACCATGAGTCAGAGTGGACTTGACAGAAACTATTATGAATTAAATTATGCCCTGATAAATTTGTGTGAAAATTCTAATCTTTGCTTGTAGTCTAATCCCATATGTGACTTAATTATTTTGATGTGTTAATAAGACAAGATTTATGGCAGATTCTATACAGATCCTGAACTTATCCTACTATAAACACGTTGAAGAGATTCCTGGCAAAAATGTTCGATATTGTTCATAATTAATTAGAGGTTAAAGTAGCATAACTAAAAGACTGATGGCAGATCTAGCTGAGATTAATGGCTACCAAACAGCACTTTCTCTGGACAGCAGCAGTGGATAACATGGACCAGTCCGTGGAAGAGGACAGCTTATTTGATAATGTTGAAGGGCAGAGATTAAGTAGTTGTTGATATTGTTAGCTGTCATTGTTGTTAGCTGTTCCGACCTATGCACAACAGAACAAAACACCACCTGTCCTGAGCCACCCTCAATTGTTCCTGTGCTCGCGCACATTGTTGCACCCATTGTGTCAATCCATCTCCTTGCATACCTTCTTTTTTCCCACTGCTGTCTACTGAGCATAATGTCCTTCTCCCAGGACTGATCTCTCTTGGCTACATGCCCAAAGCATGTAAGACTAAGGAGCACTCTGGCAGCATTTCTTCCAAGACGGATCAGTCTGTTCTTTTAACAGCCTTTCAAGATTCCTTTCAAGTGCCACAACTCAAATGCTTCAATTTTTCTTTGGTCTTCCTTATTCAGGGTCTAACTTTCACATACATATGAAGCAATGGAAATGCCATGGCTTGGGTGAGGCTCTACATCTTAGTTCTCAAAACAATATCCTTGCTTTTCAATAGTCTAAAGAAGTCCAGTGCAGCAGATACACCAAATGAAATGTGTCCTTTGGTCTCTTGACTGCTGATTCCATGAGCATTGATTGTGGATCCCTGCAAGACAAAATCCCTGACAACCTCAACCTTTTCTCTGTTTATCATGATGCTCTCTGTTGAGCGAGGTGTGAGGGTTTGGGTCTACTTTCTTTATTGAGTTGTAGTGCAGGCTGAAGACTGTCATTCTTGATCTTCATCAGCAAGTGCTCCAAGTATTACTCACTTTCAGCAAGCAAGGTTTTGTCATCCTCATATCACAAGTTGTTAATAAACTTTCCTCAATGCCTGGTGCTCTGTTCTTCTCCATATAACCCAGCTTGTCTGATTATTTGCTCAGCATACAGATTGAATAAGAATAGAGACAGGAGACCACCCTGACAAACACCTCTCCTGATTTTAAACCATGCAGTAGTCCATGTTCCGTTCACACAACTGTTTCTTGTAAAGTTTTGCAGGAGCACAATAAAATGTTCTGGAATTCCCATTCATCTGAAAGTTATTCATACTTTTTTTTAATGATTCACACAGTTGAATGTTTTTAAATTAGTCAATAAAACACAAATATGCACATTTTTTTCATATTCTCAACTTTGGGAGAAGGTCCATCAGACATTCCTTGTCCCTTGGCCTCTTCTGAATCTGGCTTGAACCTCTGGCGGCTCTCTCTCAATATACTACTGCAACCATCATTGGGTAATATTTAGCAAAATTTTCTAACATGTGAGATCAATGCTATTGATCTATAGTTTGAGCATTCTGTTGTGTCACCTTTCTTTGGGATAGGTACAAATATGGATCTCTTTCAATAAGTTGGTCAAGCAGCTATCTTACAAGTGTCTTGGCATGTATGAATGCATGCTTCCAGTGCTTGTTCAGCTAACTGAAACATTTTAGTTGGTATTCCATCAATTCCTGGAGCCTTGTTTTTGGCTAATGATTTCAGTTCAGCTTGAACTTCTTCCTTCAGTACTATAAAGTAGAGCGGCAACAAAAAGAAGACCCTATACAAGATGGACTTATACAGTAGCTGCAACAATGCACTCAAAATAAGAATAATTACCCAAAAGGACAGCAGTTCAAACCCAAAAGTCACTCCAAGAGATTTACAGCTATAGAAATCCTTTATAGAGCAGTTCTACTCAGTCCTATAGGGACACTATAAGTCAAAATTGACCCGAATATTTGGTTTCATTTATAGTGTGTGTGTATGTGGGTATAAATATACATATATACATGAAAGTGGCTGACGTTATATACATATATATATACATGAGCTTCAAACGTTCAGAGATAACAAAAATTTTCACAAACTTTTTGAAGCATCCTGTACATACATATACAGGCTTATTCTATCAAGGCTGTATGTATGTGTGTTTGTGTGTGTGTGTGTGTATACCTATATATCTATATCGAGAAAGAGAGAGAGATTGAAACTTTATCCCATGAAAATGATTCCTATGACTGTGATGACTGGCATGTTCCAAATATGTGAGCAACATATCTGTTTGGAAACTTCTCCTGAATCATGTGGTTGCACAGGGGACAGACCCAGAATTGGCAGGTTAGATGGCAGGTTGTGGCCTCACAGGGCTACAGAAGCTGGTGAATTCCCTAATTTACAGATCAAGGGACAGATTGCTAGCTCCAGTACCAAGAAACAGAGGACTAAATGCAAGATCCAGAGCAATGGAGAGCCTTACCAGAGCATTCATATATGAGGGGACTTGAAGGAATACAATTGATGTATGGATTATTATAAAGCTGTAAAAGCCCAAAATAAAATAACTCATTAAAAAAAAGTTCACAGAAAAATGACATTAAAAAATAATAATTTTATATGAAAAAACAAACAAAATAAGAATAATTGTGAGGATGGTTCATGACAGGGAAACATTAGTATTTCCTTCTGTTGTACATAGGCTGCTATGTCAGAACTGACTGGAAGGCACCTAACAACAGTGATGCAGTAGTTAAAGTACTATACTGCCAGTAGACACTGAGCCATCTGTGGGAGATAAAGTAGTAATCAACTCCTGTAAACATTACAGCCTCAGAAACACTACAAAGCCCTTCGACACCTCTATCCTATAAGATCACTGAGTCTGAATTGACGGTGATAGTAGGTTTATGTCTGTGGTTGGAATCCCATTTTGGAATGTGTTGTTTTTGTTATGTTGATGAAACAGGATTAGTGTAAGATGTTTCTTAAGCCTATGTCTTTTGAGATATAAAAAAGATTAAACATGCAGGCAAAAAGAACAGAGATGGGAGAGGATAGACACCCTGATTGATGATGATCAACAGAAATCTAAGGAATAAAGAATTTCCCCAGAGCCCACAGAAAGTTGTGCCCTAAATTTAGACACCTAAACTACTAATCTGTAATGAAAGTAATGTTACTGTGTTAAAGTCACCCATTTTTGATATTTTCATTACAGCAACATTAGATTATTAAAATAGAAATTAACAAGAGCAAAAATGTTATAGTAAACCATCTGAGAATTGGTTTATCCATGAATTATTTATCTGAAAATTGTTGTGCCAATATTTTTCTTTGTGTCAGTAAATAGCTAATTTACACTGCATTTTTTTTTTTTAATTCTGAGAGGGATTTAGAAGTCTTGCTCAGAATCATTAATGGCATGGATTCCAAAATCCCGGTAGAAAGAAAAAGTTAAAACAGAAAAGAAGCATTCAAAATATCTATATATGTCAAATCTCAGCAATTTACAGATGATAACTGAAGATGGAAAAGTTAAGATTTTACCCAAAGATATGTTGTTGTTGTTGTTGTTGTTGTTGTTGTTGTTGTTGTTGTTGTTAGGTGCCATCAAGTCAGTTCCAACTCATAATTACCCTGTGTGCAACTGAACAACATACTACGTGGCCCAGTGCCATCTTCACAATTTTTCTTTGAGCTCATTGTTGTAACCGCTGTGTCAATCCATCTCGTCGTGAGTCTTGAAGCACTTCTTCACTGCTCCTCCACTTTACCAAGCATGATGTCCCTTTCCAGGGACTGGTCTCTCCTGGAGCATGTCCAAAGTACATAGGTCTCACCATCCTTGCTTCCAAGCTGCTTTCTGGGTGTACTTCTTCCAAGAATGGTCTGTTTGTTCTTTTGATAGTCCAAGATTCTCTCAATATTTTTTGTCAGCATCTTAATTCAAATACATTAATTTTCCCCCAGTCTTCCTTATTCACTGCCCAATGTCACATGGATATGAGGCGATTGAAAATAGCATGGCTCCACTCCATGCACATCATTATGACTGACTCTACTTTGAGAAAGCTGTTCTTCCTGGGTCATATATTGAGGGTCTTCTCACTTGCGAGGCTCATCTTCTGGTCTTGTCTCTGACAGTGCATTGCTGTTTTCTGACAGTATACTGTTGTTTTCAGTGGATGATCATGTTCTGTTCCTCTCCTTAAGATGTTCAGGGGCTAATTCTTCAGAAGTGGACAGCCTATTCTTTCTTCTTAGTCTGGGAGCTCTGAGGAAACCTATTCACTTTGGGTGACCCTGTTGGCATTAAAATATCAGCGAAATTGCTTCTAGCACCACAGCAATACACAAGCTCCCTTGTAAATTGTCACGAATCTAAAATAGTCGTGAACGATTTCATAGACAATGATCCCATAAAATGGATAAACAAGTATATTTTGAAGGAAACCATCCCTCATTGAATGATTGGTCTCTTCTTTTATATAATTTCTGAATACATTTATAATATTACCATTAAATTGTATTGTTTTATTTGCCAATTTATTTTCAAACTACAAAAGACTTCAACAAAAGTTTCTAAAGTTCAGGTTCCATAGACTCCTGTTCTATTAAAGTGGCGTAATGTTTTTTTCTACTATGCCCTACTTTCATATTACATAGATTATTAATTGCTAGAGCTAGTTTTTTTTTTAATTACACTGGATGGCTTTTAAGAAGAGAGATCAATTGACCCACAATTCTGGTAGCTAAAAGTCTAAATCAGGGTAATATAATGTACATTCTTTATAAGGACTCTAAGAAACTATTCTATGACTCTCCCATAACTTCTGGTAACTCCAAGTATTCCTTATATTGCATGGAAACATCAGATGGTACCACTCCTCTGTCCCCGTGCATCTACTGGCTTTCCTTTATAAAGACACCAGTCATGTAGGATTAAGACCCAGCCTCGGGATAAGCGAACTGATAACATCTTCAAAAACCCTATTTCAAAATAAACTTGTGTTAACTGGTACAAGGAATGGCTAGTTTGTCAACATAATTATTTTGGAGTTACCTGCTTGATGATTAGCACAATTCAACTCATCACACATGGCAATTCCCTAGCCACTGCGCCCCCATGTCTTCTCAGCCCGTGGGAAACACTACTTATCAACATGGCGTTTTCTCAAACTGAATTTGTATGTCTTGGTCCAGCACCCTCGTTAATTACTTTTCATAAAAGCACTTACTTTATGGCATTGCTGTGAATCATAGATGAGTTAATTAAGACCTAAGAATATTGTTCAATAATTATAATTGCATAATAATTGATAGTGATGATCAATAATATTGTTATGACCTAGCTGTTGGCACTTCTAAGTTTGTCCTCTCTTTAATGTGGAGATACTAATGCATCTTTAAATTCCAAGAGACATTCTTAATGAATTGGACATCTCTCTGAAAGTTTCTGTCCAATACATTTTGAATCAAATAAAAAAAATTTTTGTTTAATTTGACGCAAAGTTGAAATGCTTTATAGTCAAAAAATCTAGTGTAAACCAGGTATTGTAGGGGCAAGCTACTACCATAGATAATCTAATGATTTGACATGAAATGGAGCTGAATTTATGCTATGAAGGAAACTACTAAGATGCAGATAGCCGCCAACATCACCCAGCTCAGAAATAGCAGTGCAGAAATTTGAACTTGACAACTATGCTTGGCTGAACTACATCGTTCATAATTGTTTCGTGTATGTTTCCCATTAAGCTGGGCCACCGAGTCATTATAAAAGAAGCTGCAGCCTTTTAGAAAGTCATCTATGTTATCACTTATCTATTGATTTATCTCATTGACCAGCGGTAATCCCAAGCTGCAAAAACTCTGCCTTCCCCTCAATTCTCCTTCAGCTTCTCCAAATCTTTTTTTTTTAATTTAAAAAAAAAATCATTTTATTAGAAGCTCATACAACTCTTATCACAGTCCATACACACATCAATTGTGTAAAGTGCATTTGTATATTCATTGCCTTCATCATTCTCAAAACATTTTCTCTCCACTTAAGCCCCTGGTATTAGGTCCTCATTTTTCCCCTCCCTCCCCGCTCCCCCCTCCCTCATGAGCCCTTGATAGTTTATAAATTGTTATTTTGTCATATCTTGCCCTGTCCGACGTCTCTCTTCACCCACTTTTCGGTTGCCCGTCCCCCAGGGAGGAGGTCACATATAGTTTCTTGTAATCTGTTCCCTCTTTCCTACCCACTCTCCCTCTACCCTCCCTGTTTCGCCACTCACACCACTGGTTCTATAGGGCTCATCCACCCTGGATTCCCTGTATTTTCAGTTCCTATCTGTACCAGTGTACATCGTCTGGTCTAGCCAGACTTGTAAGGTCGAATTCGAGTCATGGTAGTGGGAGCGGGGAGGAAACATTTGGGAACTAGAGGAAAGTTGTATTTCTCATCGTTGTTACATCACACCCTGACTGGCTCATCTCCTCCCCGAGACCCCTCTGCAAGGGGATCTCCAGTAGCCTACTAATGGGCTTTGGGTCTCCACTCTGCACTCCCCCCATCATTCGCTATGATAAGATTTTTGTTCTGATTGATGCCTTATACCTGATCCCTTCGACACCTCGTGGTTGCATAGGCTGGTGTGCTTCTTCCATGTGGGCTTTGTTGCTTCTGAGCTTGATGGCCGCTTGTTTACCTTCAAGCTTTTAAGACCCCAGACGCTATACTTTTTGATAGCCGGGCACCATCAGCTTTCTTCGCCACATTTGCTTATGCACCCATTTGTCTTCAGTGATCCGTTCGACACCTCATGATCACACAGGCTGATATGTTGTTCTATGTGGGCTTTGTTGCTTCTGAGCGAGATGGCCGCTTGTTTACCTTCAAGCTTTTAAGACCCCAGATGCTATATTTTTGATAGCCAGGCACCATCAGCTTTCTTCACCACATTTGCTTATTCGCCCACTTTGTCTTCAGCGGTTGTGTCGGGAAGGAGCTTCTCCAAATCTTGATGCAGTTTATGTAATCTCGCCCTATGTTAAAAGGGTGCAGCTGTTTCAGACACCCTTACTGTCAAGATCAAAGGAACAAAAACTGACAATGATTTGGTACTCTCTTCACAGGCACTACCTCATGCGTGCACATTCCATGCATCCTCCCTCACTATATGATGACCCTGAACACGTCATGTCAGTCTCACACATGATGACAATGGCCTTACATAGGCTGCTTAATCAGTTCCGAAAATTGTGTGAGGTCAAAGCTTTGCTCAAAAAAAAAATTCCATATTGCGGTGCAGTGAATGATAGAATTTGGCTCTTCTAGCCTTGGTCTTTGCAACTCCCACCAAATGACTCCTTTCTTGATGGGTCTGGTTAAGAAGGTAAAAAACAAAAAACAAAACTTCACTGCCATGGAGTTGGTGTCTACATGGGCAAGAGAGGATGGGGAACAATGCTGCTAGGATTCAGTGTGACTGCTTGCTAACAAGGTTAATTGTGGTGATCAAAGCCTGGAATTCTAACCTGTGTATTAGTCGATGTTTCCATCCTGCTGGCATAAAAAGAGCCATCTCAGAAACAAGAGAGAGTTCTCACTACCATTGAGAAAGAAGAGCCAGAAGGACATTAATGCTCCTTGACCAGGAACAGAAAGCTATGACACTACAGAAGTGCCAGAGGAGAGACTGCCCCCAGAACACAACCCAAGATACATCTATAAATCAAATATGTAAATATTTAATGCATTACTTTAATATGTTAATTTAATATCTATTAAATCCACTTCCATAAAGGCAGTTCTAACTCATAGTGATCCTAGAAAGGATTTCCAAGCCTGCAAATCTTTACAGGAACATACAGGCTCGTGTTTTTGCAGTGGAGCTGCTGGTGGGTTTGAACTCCTGACCTTGTCTCAAAGAATATATACATATAGATAGATAGATAGATAGATATAGATATAGCTATATATCTTTAGCTATATGCCACACACATATACCCATGGTATTCAACACACATTTACTTCTCTGAGTGAAAACTGATACAGCAAACAAGTCTCTAAAATACTGGAGAATAGGTTCTTTCTAAAAATCAGTGTTCTCTATTTCAGTAATGTACTAAAGACCTAACAATTTCAATGACCTTCTCACCAAAATAGAGAGCCAAGGAGCCTCAGAAGCTTCTCCCTCACTGAGCTGTGTCATCATCAACAACTAGCACATAACTCCAGACAGCTCAAGTGCTAGCTGTTTCAGAGCTTGATGAATAGCTTTATGAGCCCTTCTTACTGCTGTCATTGTCCTGACAGAATGATTGAATACAACTCTTGTACCGCACCAAGGGGACCTACCCACAAAGGGCACCACATGTTTCTGAGTGCTTCTCATCGCATGCTTACAAGACAGCACCACAGTACTCAAACCAGCAACCTGTTACTCCAGGGGAAAGTAAACGCTCTGCTAACCTGCCATGAAAGACTCACAGATCAGAACGCCATGCTTCAAATGGCATGCACATACATCCCTATAGAATTGGGTAATGAGCATCCTCTAAAATCTAATCACAGCGAATGGTTGTGGAGCAATGTGTTAATGCATGCAATTTAAGCACTAAAAATTTAAGGAGGGGAGTGTCGCATTAATAGATAGCTTCCTTTCAATTCAAAAGGTTATCTGTCAATCTTGTCTTGTTTTTCTCCGCAGCTGTGTTAGGTCCTAATAGCTTGGTGTACTGGTGCTCCCAATTGCCTGCAACACCCTCCTGTTTCCGTTTCTATACAAGTCCTTGTATATTCCAAAAATAGATCAGTATTCTCACTCTCTCACTGCTTTCTCTGTAGTCTAGTTTGGTGTAACTAAGATGTAGCATTCAATGAGACTCGGAACCTGGTGTTACAGTCAAGGCTGCTGATTTCAGACATGGCTTTCCGCTCTTCACAAACAATAAAATGCAGAACTAATATCCCCACAACTAAATCTTGAGATGCTATTCACCCTCTAAGCCAAAGTACTCTTTTTCTCCTTTTGTGTCTTCAATTCATAAAGCTAAAGTTCTGCCCAATTCTTGCTACTATCTCCCGGTTCAGCATGGTCTTGCTGAGTAGGGCTCTAGTTTTCCTCTCTGGGACTAGATGTTGACTTACCCAAACACACCACCTTCCAAGACACTGCACAATCTCCAAAGTGGGTCATGTTGAGTGTGGATTCATGGAACAGTCTCTTAAACATGACCATGGCCATAAGCATCTTAAATCTCAGACACAGACTCTCTTCTTTAAACACCGCTATAATAAATTCCCCCACAGTCTCAGTAATACTGGATTCCCGAGACTTTTATGATATATTAGACAACAATGAAAGCTACTGATCTCATCCAATCCCTATTGTTATCTTGCTATGAACTCATGTTTTGAATTTATTCATTTAATAACTTGATAATGAAGTAGCTAAACTACTTATAAAAGACACACACACATCAGAAATTAGTATCAGAGCCCTCTGACCACAATAGCAAGATGGGAGGAAAGTGGTTACTAAATAGAGGGCGTTGGAGAGAAGAGTATAGAAGTTCAAAGGGATGAACCTGCTTTGAACAGTCAAAACTGTGTCAGTTGATCGCCCCTCTGATGCATGCTGGACCTGATGTGGTTTTCAACATTTCCTGTATTTTTGTTTTGCTTCGGTTTGTTCACATGAGGCTGTCTCTCAGAGGTGTAATGTCATCGGTGGTCACCCTGTTGAAGCTGTGTTACGTTTTTCTGTGTTTCAGTATGACACTCAGGATTAATGAACCTTTAGGAACAGCAAGTAAAATAAAGGTTTGGGGTGGTGGACAGTGGGAAGAGTGCTGGAGGTCGTGGGGAGGGATATAGTAGGAGTGGTGGTAAAAGGGAGACGATGTCAAGGAGTCTAGGAAGAAAAAGAATGTTTGGAAAATGATTATGGTAGCAATTGTACAATTCTGTGTGACGCGATTTAACTATACGATACATGTATTAATTCCCAATTAATAATACATTTAGAAATAAAATATTTTTAATAACGTAGCTCTAAAAGTTTCGAAAAACAAAAAGAGATGGATATGTATGATGGATGGATGGATATGTAAGAAATAAACAATTTTGAAGTGGATGTATCCATACAAACATTCTGCACTGTATTTCCCTCACTGCGTGTCTATGGAGAGGCATAGTGTGGGATGTACATCTGCATTTGAAAACAGTTCTATACTATAAATACACAAATGTCATATTTCCAGGCACATAGCAACCTAAAGTTTGGGGGGGGGGGTGCATCTCATCAAAACCCTCTCTCTGACTTCACCCCCCTCTGCTGTACTGGAATTTAATCTCCTCTTAAAGACTTCCCCTGTGGTTTTGGAGCCCGCAGTAATCTCCGTGTTTACTACAATGGCACGTATTGCTTTCCTCCTCCTGTGTCCTAGCCCTATGTGGCCCTGTGCCCTGTCAATAATGATTCACAAAGCTTGAAACCTGCTATTGATGTCTACTGGCACCCACTGATACCAATGCCAACAAGCAGCTTAGACGTTTGTGTTGAGACAACCGGTGACAAAAGTTAAGAACATTGATGCTAAGAGATTACAGGGTGATTTAGTTCTTATGCCTCCCCATCAGTCCTCTCTTTGACTTCTGGACACATTACCGCTCTCCTGCAGAGACATGCTCTTCCCACCACACACACACCAACAAACAAACATGGTATTCGAAAGGTTATATAATCTTTTGTTTTTTTTAAAGCTTAACATTTTTTCTTTTTTTCTCTTTTTTTAATCATTTTATTAGGGGCTCATACAGCTCTTATCACAATCCATATATACATCAACTATGTAAAGCACATTTGTACATCCATTGCCCTTGGAATTCTTTCATCATTTGATTAGGGGCTCATACAACACTTATCACAATGCATACATACATTAATTGTGTAAAGCACATTTGTACATTCATTGCCCTCATCATTCTCAAAACATTTCCTCTCCACTTAAGTCCCTGACATCAGGTCCTCATTTTTCCCCTCCCTCCCCCCCCCCCCCCTTTCCTCATGAACCCTTGATAATTTATAAATTATTATTTTGTCGTATTTTGCCCTGTCCGACGTCTCCCCTCACCCACTTTTCTGTTGTCCATCCCGCAAGGAGGAGGTCATATGTAGATCCTTGTAATCGGTTCCCCCTATCCAACCAACCCTCCCTCTATGCTCCCAGTATTACCACTCACACCACTGGTCCTGAAGGGATCATCCGCCCTGGATTCCCTGTGTTTCCAGTTCCTATCTGTACCAGTGTACATCCTCAGATCCAGCCAGACTTGCAAGGTAGAATTCAGATCATGATAGTGAAGGGGAGATGGAGAGAAGGAAGCATTTAGGAACTAGAGGAAAGTTGTATTTCTCATCATTGCTACATCGCACCCTGACTGGCTTGTCTCCTCCCCGAGACCCCTCTGCAAGGGGATCTCCAAATAGGTTTGGGTCTCCATTCCACACTCCCCCCACCCTCATTCACTATGGTAAGATTTTTTTGTTCTGATGTTGCCTTATACCTGATCCCTTCGACACCTTGTGATCGCACAGGCTGGTGTGCTTCTTCCATGTGGGCTTTGTTGCTTCTGAGCTAGATGGCTGATTGTTTACTTTCAAGCCTTTAAGACCCCAGACGCTATATCTACCACCGCCAAACCCTCCTACATGATTAGCTCAGGCCTAGGTGACTAACTCAAAGAGCTCTCTCTCCCCCATTTACCTCATGCTACCATAGCAGAAACACCACAAAATGGATGGCTTGAGAAAATAGATGTGTATTTTCTCACATATTAAAAGGCTGTAAGTCTAAATTCAATGCATTGGCTTTAGGAGAAATTACGTTCCTTTTTTTTTTTTTTGGTCTCAGATTTAACCATTGCTAGATATCCATGGCATTTCTGGACTTTGCTCTGTCCCTGTCTTTGCATGATCTCTTCCCTCATTTCATTTCTGCCCCTTGTCTATATTGCTCTTTATACAATTGAGAAGTAATTACATTTAGAACCACCACCCTTCACTGAGCTATGAACTCATGTACATAGCAAAGGAAAGATGCCATTTCTACACAGAATCACTACCACAAGTACAGGAACCAGCACTTCAATATATAATTTGGGAAGATGCAATTTAATTCACATCATCTTTTATTTGGACTTTTAACTTACACTGTTATGATTGTTGCTAGTTGATTTAAAATTGGTTCTGACTCGTAGTGATGCCTAGTGTGCAGGATCGGACTGCACAGGGTTTGCAAGGCTGTGGCATCTGGAAGCAGGTCATCAGGTCTTAGTTAGGCGGTACCATTGAGCAGACTGGAGCAGCAACTTTTAAGCTAGTAGTCCAGAACTGAACCATTTGTGCCACACAGGGATCATTTAAAACTTGACACTACATTAAGCAAAGGTCAGTGTACCCCCAGATTTCAACAGTCATGCTGTCTGCTAGATGGAGGGCGCTTGCTGTCAAGAAGAGAGAAGTAAGTCTGAATTGAAAAGAAGAAGACAGAAAGGCCTAGAGAGATTCCTGGCTTCCTTCATTAGCTCTTTGGTAAGAGCTGCTCCAAAGTTGAGCTTCACTGCTGCCTTACCTCTAATCTGACTACTTAGGTTTTATCACAAAGTTACCCAAATAGTTGGAGAAGAAAATAAGAAACTTTGAGAAACATATTCCTGCTGCTGCTGGAAGTAGGCATGAAGGCCTGTCACCTCTGTGCTCCTTTTTGCTAGTGGACAAAGCACAGATATCTAAGTGTGGGCTAGTACCCCATGATTGGCAGTGCTTACTGAAGAACTAACTTATCAATACTGCTAACACACTGGGCTCTCATCTTATGGATACCTTTTCTTTTGGGAAAATATTTTGTCGTTCATTTATTTTATCCTCCCCATGCTTGGATTCGGTTATAAATCCCCGTGTTTGCAATCAGGCACACTTCCCTTCCATCAAAAATTGGCCCAATGGCATGGGTACTGGGTGAAATTTCTAAATATGGGTCTTCTACCCAGATCTCTGTAACTCTCACCAATTGATTGGGTGTGACATGCAAATAAGGTGTGTGTAACACTAACAGAGGGGATTGGTCATTGTTCTTTACCACCCCTCTCATTATAAGGTGACCATCTTTGAAGCAGAAGCAGAAAAGAGGAAAAACCCCAAGGGTCTTCCATGAGCATACTCCAGGTCTCTATCTGAAGTGGCAGGGGCCACTGAGACCAGATGCATTGCAGACTGTAGCATGGAGACTCAGAGGAGCGGTGCTGAGACGATGGGGTGCCTTCTCCTTAAGGGGCCTGAGAGTATGGAACTATGGGACAGAGTGACAGGCAGGCTGGCTTCCTGGCCCTTGGAAGCAAAGGCAAAGAGCTCTGTGTCTGAGACTAAGAACTAGAGAGAGACTTGGCTGCTGCTTGAGGAGACCATCGGTTGTATCGTTAACTGTTTGCTGATCTCAACTTGTGGTAACCTATTAATGTCCCTAATTAAAATAAATAAATAAATAAATAAAAATCCTCACTGCCAGGGAGTCAATGTTGACTCATAGTAACCTGTGAGTTTCTGAGACTGTAACTCTTTACTGGAATAGAAAGCACTGTCTTTCTCCTGAGAAGTGACTGGTAGTTTTGAACTACTGACCTTACAGTGGACAGTCCAAAGTGTAACCGCTAGCCCACCAGGACTCCTCAACTTCCCTAAGAAATCCCTTTAATGGTGAGTATTGTCTGTGTGGCAGTGCAAGGACTCACTTAGTCTAGTATTAGTGTAGGCGGTGGTCAGCGGGCTGGTGTCAGAGTAGGTAAAGGAGGGTGCACCCAGAGACTTGTCTGACCCCAGCCTCGTGGCAATAGGGACACCAAAGCAGGTCCCATGTGTCCACCTCCAGCGCTGTTTACTGCAATGCTGGCCAACTTTCAGTGCCTTCATATTTTCTTACTTAGGACAGGTTATTTTCCAGAAGGCTTTCTCTAGTTTCTGATAAAAGTTTTGAGAACCTCTGATGTGTCGCAAAGATTGGGTTACCTAGCCAGCAAATACAGATCTCCCTGAAGTAAAATAGAAGTAGTCAGTGCTTTGCAAAAGAAGTAAGAGCTGTGTTATGGCACAAAACAAATAAGCAAGTCAGAACCAGTCGATCCTTAAAATGATCTTTAGATGATTTATTCAGAGAGGGGGGAAAGGTACAGGTGACTTCAAGGAGGCACAAGTCCCGCAAGTGAGAACTGATGACACCAAATGAAACTATCAGGTACAGGTAGAGACCAAGGGGGCATGAGGGGGAGTTGATTATAATGAAATTATTTTATGGTCAGCCTTTAGTTGAAATCACAAAAGGATGAGTTAGGAAACAAGGATGGATTTCTACTGGATAATTATGCTCTGTGGAATACAGTGATTGATTTCAGAGATTAATCACAGAAATTTTCAATCATAGTCGCATATCCTTTAGAATCAATCATCAGAGCATTACTGATGAATGCTAAACAGCTTTAACCAAACATCGTAGGGATTTGTGAGAACCATTTTGTACCTCGTCCCAACTTCTAGACTTGTTAAAACAAATCTACTTTAAATGATCTGGGAAAGTGTACGTAGGTTGGTTCCAAGGGGTTTTAAATATTTATTCGGCCTCCTTTACACAAAAAGACATCTGTGTCCAGATTCCCTTCCTTAGATTATATTTCTTTTATATCCTGACTTGACCACAGAGAGATAGTCTCCCTTAATTTCTCCAAATACTAGCAATTAAGAGCCAAATAGCATGTATCTGTGAGAGCAGTGTCTTGGGTATGTGGTGCCTCTATTCTAGAAATGGCACGGATTTAACTAACATAAATTTATTTTATCATAGGTCAGTGGTTACTTATTGAGCTGCTAACCGGAGAGTCGAAAGTTTGAAATCACCAGCCACTTTTGGGAAGAAAGACAGGCTTTCTACTCCTGTCAAGAGTTACCATCTCAGAAACCCCCAGGGCAATTCTATGCTGTCCCAAAGCGTCATTATGAGCTGCCATTGGCTCAAGGGCAGTGAAAGCGGGTGAATCTTAGGGGAGAGTTTTCTCTCTGTGCTGACTCACAGTATAAGAGTACGATCCTTGCTTCCTTTCAGTATCTGTGGGCTGGTGTTTCTTGGATATCTACATGTGTCATGGTGTCAATCTGTTCCTGGGATTAGGATATTCCCAGCACGGATACCCTGGGTCCAAAGGACATGCTCCTCTCAGCGATTATTCTTTTTTGCTGTCAATAGAGCCCTCTCCTTTTTGCTCACTTCTATCTCCTTTTATTTCTTGTAAGAGAAAAGATGATGCAGGCCATACCCCAAGAAAACTTACCTTAAATGGGATCCTGGATGTAACCTGAGTAAGGGTACTGCATCCCACTCTGACCTCATTGCATCAGACCAGGGCTGATCACATCTTAGGGAATGATTACATCATTGTATAACTGCCACATTACATCTCTGTTAAACCACTGGGAATCAACCTAGTCAAATTGGCACATATTGGGGGGGGAGGGGGGGGGGGAGTATAATTCAATACATGACAAGCAAGTAGATAAAGAGAGAGTCTAAGCAGGTATATAAAAAGACTAGTTTAATGCAACAAAAAGTATATTCTAATTCAATCATTCAGTCCCTGGTCAAAAGGTCCTAGGAACTTCTTTATAGTTGCCTACTGTAAAGAGGGTTATGAAGGATGAGCAAGATTTTGAACCCTGAGATAAAATCTGTGATTTACTAGTTGTTGTTGTTGTTGTTTTAAGGGTGAGAATGCACATATTCCTTCAGTACTCCTTCAGTGTGTCTCAAAACAACTTCCTAGGTGAAAAAAAATTACATTTAAAACCTGGCTAGCTAGACAAAATTCAATAAAACTTTTTGCGCCATTTCATTCATTTTATTTGTGGTTTGTCCTCGTTTTGCAATAAATAGCTTAAGTTCTGCCAGGAAAAATAATAACAAAATAAAAACTCTCAATTGTCTGGTTTCTGCTAAACTTGGAGGTTTTATCAGCATTATGGATTTCCTGTAGCATTCTTCGCATATGCTGTTTCACTGCATCTTTATTTCATTTGCCAGAGCAGAAAGTGGAATATAGATCTGCCTGTAGCTCCAGGGATGGATGGACAAGTGAAAATAATCTGTCATCGTGTCTTTTTGTGAATGAAGCATTGATATAAAACAGTCAAATCTTTCCCTGAAAAGAAATGTGCAAATTAAGTAAGACTACAAAATGCATTTCTCAAGATACATGCCTTTTCAGAAAAGAAATAAGATATGAAAATAATAGGAATTTCATTTTTTTCAGCTGAGTGCAGACTATTGCAATTAGTAATCTCCCCAAGGTCTTCTTGACATCCACCTTGTCTTCATAGTTTTTATTTTTCTAGGGAAGTCTTATAAACAAGCATGCTTGTGAAACAAAACTCATAGATATTAAGGCATATGTCACCCGCCTGAGTTATTGATAGGATCAAGTCTTTGTCTTTCAGAAGGGCATATCCAGCCCCTTCACCCTGGACTCTCTCTTTACAGCCCTTTCTCTGTTTTTAGTTCCCCCAATTTATCTAGCTTTTTATATTTCCATGATTTTATATCTCTCGTCTTTAGTCCCAGGATGACTTTCCTCTATCTTTTGTTAAGAAATTCTGCTTGTCCCCCCAGACTCCACTTTGCATTACTTGCTCTGGTACTAGTCTTGGTGTCCTTCTCCAGTGGGTAAAGAGTAGCAGCACCCTTCCAGTCTTTGTTTGGATTGACCGAACCTCTACTACAGAATCATCAGACTGCCTGTGGGCAGCTCTTTATTGGTCTTCAAGTCCTTTCAATGCAGAACCAGAGTCAATCCGATTGATTGCTAATGCTTAATTCAACATTCTGAATAGCTTCAGACTCTCTAGTTGGTTGAAATCAATGTATCCTTTGTTACTTTAAGAAAAATTGATTCAAACTCCACCCAGCATACAAAGAAAAAGAAGGCACATGTCACTGGGAATTTGGGGGGATGAAAGGTGCTTACATGTCTTCTTCATGCGCCTTATGGTGATTTCCTGTTACCATTGAGTTCTCCACGGCCTCTGCCTTGCTCCTCCCATTCATGCTGCCTGTCCCTACACCCTAATAGACACAGCTAGTTCAAGTGGTTAGCTTTACTAAATAATTGGGGGATGGAGAATTACCGTTCTGTCTAGAAAATATTAAAACATGAAAACCAAATTTTCAGAATCTGAACCATTTTTATTATGTCCATAAACTTCTACAAACTATCTCTTCTAGTGAAGTGCAACCCCATGCCTTTTAATTTTGGCCCACTAGGTTTCATATTTTTATTTCTTTAAATTTTAGCCCAGTCAGCCTTGAAAATGGTTGCTTATTCCATACTGTGATGAAGTGAAATGTCTTTTTTTTTTTTTTTGTAGTTAGTTCAAGGACTGTTTGTTGGCCTTTAGGAGTGTTTTCCAGTCCAATCTGTTGGGGCACCATGCCCTGGCCCCAAAGTCCACCTTCAGCATTCCCTGGGGACCTCGCTGCTCCATTTCCTTGCTGTTCTGTTGCACCCCTTTAGCGTTTTGCCTCAATGTGGCAGGATCAGATTGGGTGCAATTCCCACACTGTGTCTCTGGTGTTGTCCCCTGTGAGGGACGTCATGTCTCATAGTAGGGCTGGCCATGTGTTCCTCTCTGTGGACTGGCTGCTCTAATCAGGAACATTGCCCTTAAGGCCTGGTGAGCCAAGATATGCTCCACTCTCTCCTCCTCCCCCTTCATCTGCTCCCGTGTGCTCTGATCAGATATGCCCCTCTCCGGAGCTGCAGATTCAATGTCGTCCTTTGAAATAAATTCTTCTCGGGGGAGGAGTGAAATGTCTTAATAAGACTCTTCTACCCAAGTCTCTGTAACTCCCATGGAAGGATTGAATGGGACCATACAAATAGAGTGTGTGTAACACTAATAGAAGAATGTATAACACTAGTAGAGTATGTGTACACTAACTGTGTAACACAGTTTTCATTACCACCTCTCGCCTGAATGGATGAGCTATCTTTGAGGTGCAGTAGAGAGGAGAAAACCCTGTATGACTTTGGAAGAGCACATTCAAATCCTTTGAAGTGTCGGAAGCCACCAAGACCAGATGCATCACAAGATGGTGGCATGGAAATTAAGAGGAGCAGGGCTGAGACTATGGGGTACCTTCTTATCTAGCATGGGATTATGGTATTATGGCACAGGGTAGTAGATGGGCTGATTTCCTGGCCCATGGAGACAAAGGCCAAGGGACCCCATGGCTGAGAGACAAAAAACTGGAGAGGGTCTTGGCAATCATGTGGCTGAGAGACTGGGAACCAGAGAGAGACATGGCCACTGGCCGAAGAGACCATTGATTGTATCTTTACCTTTTGCTGATGCTGACTTGTGATAATAGATTAACTTCCCTCATAAACCCCCTTAATTGTGAGTGTTATCTATGAGTTCTATGTGGTCATTGCAATGAATTACTGAACCCAGCAGAGATGTAGAGTGGGATGGGATAACACTTCATTTCCTATGTCAGTGTATTAATCTGGGTAGACTAGGGAAACAAATCCATGGACACATATGGGTATAAGAAAGAGATTTATATACATGAGGAATTGAACATTCAGAAAGCATCCCAACCCTGTCCAGTCTAAGTCCATAAGTCCGATACTAGCCCATATGTCAGCTACCAATTTATAAAGTCCTCTTCAGACTCACAAAACACATGCAATGGTGCCAAATTCAGGATGGTCACAGGCCAGTGGGTAGAAAGTGTTTGGATCCAGTAGCATTGTAAGCATCCCAGCACTGACAGGGGTCTCTAAATGGCTTCTCTGGCTTCAGAGGTCTGGTTGCTTCAGGGTAGATCCATGTGGCTTCCAATTTAGGGCACTAGCATAGTTCCATGTGTCTTGTCAACTATGATGTCTCTCAGGGAGTGGCAGAGAGAGAGAAGTGTCTCCCGCCTCTAAGAAGTACCGGATTTCCCAGAATTCTCATGAGAAGGCCATGCCCACACAGAGGCCTCATTGGCTATGATATGATTGACAAGCTAGACTCCACCCCTACACTCTTAATCCTCAAATTGACAAATGATTATATATCTACCACAGTCAGATAGGTAATGGAGCATGGAGGCATATCTGACCCCTGCCCTGTGGCACTAGGGAAGCCAGAGGCGATAGATAAGTCTACTTCCACTGCTCTTTATTGCACATACACAGAGCTATATCATTGTATTCCTCTCTATCCCAATTTTCCATCCAGACATTTTACTAAAGAAAAGCAAGGGGAATTCTGCAACCAGTTTTGACGATTTCCTCCTGACAACACATATGATGAATATCCGGTTATCAAACCCTATGCAAAACTCAAGTAGTACCAATAAATACGTAAATAAATAAACAAAATAATAAGCACCAACCAAATCCAGTGGTGATTAAAACATGATCTTGTCCCCCCAAATTGAGTAACCTGATAGTCTTGATATTTTTTTATTATAATAGTAGGAGTCATGTAACAATAAGGCTATATAAGAAACAAGAAAGTAATGGATAGGGTCTTCTTTGCAGGGGCAAAATCAATGTGGATTCAATTTTGCATCATGTACTGTATGACTAAAGGCACAGTGATATAATTAATTAAATTTTCAAGTTCTTTCCTAAGTTTTAATTCACAAATTCTCATTCACCAGTTCTTCCAGGCACAAAGTTGACCTCATAAACATACAGTAACTTTGGATCAGACACTTTTTTTCAGCAGTGAGTTACATATGGATATAGTGGGACTGTTGAAAATACTGTATCCTTGGGAATCATTTTTAAAATCTTAGTAAAGCAATTAACTGAAATCATTTTAAAGTTACTTTCTCCTGAGGGATTGAGAAGCATAAACAGCCTTATAAAAGAGTCTGAAAGAACAGACATAGAAAGCTTAAGATGATACTTATATTATTTAATAATAGTGTAAATCATTCCTGGAAAGACTTTATGCTTTTGAAAAGAGATTTTACTGAACATGAATTAAGCCTTAAATTGATTTACGAAACATTTAATGATTTCTATTGTGGCTATATTTTTGTGAAAAGACATGTAGCTTTCCAGTCTACGTATTTCATTAAGAGTTTTCATTATTGCTGCCATAATACTAATTGGCTTTTTAGTATCTGACACCTTTCATAGTAATTTGGGATTCTTATTTGAAAAGTACAGTTATACCTTTGTCCTTGGTATTATTGTCCAGCCAAGGGACACGGCATAAAGCTTACCTGACTTTCCTTCTTCTGAAAGTCAGTTATAGGACTCAGAAGCCTATTGACTACAAACTTAATAAAACTTACGCCCCTGGACCTCTCGCTTGAAGGATCCCTTTCCTAGACACTGGGAGGGAAGTTGTGTTCACTTGGTGACATGTTTTCGGTGAAGTTTCTAGAAGTTATTTATCACAAGTAAGAATTCCCTTCCAAGCCCTACCACCACCACTACCACCACCACTTGATAACCATGAAATTTTCAAAATCTGGCAAAAGAGAAGTTGAATTAATGATGCGTTTAGTTTACAATTAGTGATATAGATTTCGGTAGTTCACAGTCACTGGTTTAGAGTTATGGTATAAGTTGTCTTGTATAGAAATGGATTCCAGGAATGATCCTATTGCATACTGTGACAATCGGTCTAGGTTGTGTCCAAAGATTTGGAGGCAGAATTATATTGCAATAAGAATGTTACCTACGGTGCCCACTAGCAGGAGTACAAGGACGTGAGGAGGGAAAAGGTGTGAAATTGGTAAAGCCAGCAACGTGTTATCATTCACGTGAAATTCTAAGCAATAAAGTGGTGCTCACCAAAGACGAATCCAACAGAAGTTCTCTTAGCATGAATAAATGTGACAATTCAGCTTGTACAATGAGAAACAGCTTCCTTTTTCATGTAAAATATGATCATTGACTAGAATTCCTCTGTAGCCCACAGGTCTGTAGTAGCTGGACAAGTAAATATAAGAATTCATACAGAAAAACTGCATTAGAGACTTTTCCAAAAGTTGACAATCCTAACAATGAGTCTGAAGCTAAAATTCCCTAGTCAATAGAGAAAATTTGATCGTGCTAGATGAAATACTCTTCCTATAGAAAATAGTATTCGAAAAATCATTGAAGAGATCAAAGAGGATGAAGACAAAATAGATATAGAGGCAGTTCATTATAAAAGCTTATTTTCCACACAACCCAGGAGCAGGAATGGGAAGAGAGATACCAGAAGGGAAGGGAGAAGGGGAGGTTAGCTTCTAAAAGTAGCAGCTTCCTTATAAACAAGTTGTTTTTTGTTTATTTGTTTGTTTGTTTATTGTTTCCCTGCGACCCCTCCGGGGCTGAAGGAGACAAAGAGGAACTGACCATTAAGGAGTTGTTAGAAGTATTCGTTTTCAAAATAGCTTATTGCTCTAGCCAGCCCTGTCACCAACGTCCTGATTAAAACAAACAAACACCCTACCTTTGGGCTGATGTGTTTATAATTTGCATGACTGGGAGTAATAGACTGTTTCCTGCATAACTAAAATCTTGCTGCCATCGAGTTGATGCCAACTCATATGTTTAGCTGTGATTCATATGGTCAGCAGTTCAAGCCCAGCAGCAGTTCCTCAGGAGAAAGACGGCTTTCTACTTTTGGGGGTCGCTATGACTCAGCATTGACTCAGCAGTGAGGACAGGGTAGAACTGTCCCTGTGGATTTCTGACAATGTCTGTTGGAGTGACTCCTGGTTCAGCCCAATGCATAACCATGAAGCCACCAGGACTCCTCTCTTAGACAAATATCTAAGAGTTTTGTCTTTAGCTAAAGATACAGTGAAATCTTATCAGCCTCTAGCTCGATTCAGATTAATTAAAGCACTAAACTAGAGAAAAAACTGTCTATCTTTTGGCTTTAAACCCCCAATTGATCCTGCTGTTCCAGAGACTAGCTTTCTTCTTAGGTAGCTGGTTTTCAGATGATAAATCTCGAACATTAATCTTCACCTCTGTGTTAGACAGGGTTCTCTAGAGAGATAAAACCAAATTCTTGATAATATAATATATTTATTTATAAAGGTAATTAATATATAACAAGAAATGAAATGTTAAATCATAAAGATAATTAGATATATAACGAGAAATGAAATGTTAAATCATATACAGATAAATATACAATCTTAAATCATATACAGATAACTATACAATCATATACAGATAAATATACAAGAAATAAACAGTTAAATTAGAAGCACTATAAACGGCTTAGTGCAACTCATGTCCGTGAGAGAAAGTTGAGAGACTAGCAGTCGTTCCAGTATCTATCTGATGCCAGATCTTCCTCTATTTGTAGAGAGAGCTAGGTTATGTCAGCACAGCAGCCAATCACAAGGCAGGTCACCAATCGCCAGTTCCCAGCTCCAGAGAGGTCTTAAAGGGACCTCAACTTACAGCAACACAGTCCACAGGCTAGGCGTCCCACAGGCTCTGTAGCCTTTAAATTAAAGCACAGAACAAGCAAGGCAGCCCCACACTGGTCCGATGGTCACAGAGCGAGAGACAAGAAAGGCAAGGCTCACCAAGCCATCCATCTCTCCGCCCCTCAGTCAATCCCATCTGCGTTTATCAGCCAGGCTGGCACAATAAACTGTCTCAACCTCTAAGTCCACCTCCATTCTGAAAGGTGTTGTTACAGCTTTAGTCAACTCTTTTAAACAACCCAGGCAATTTTAAACTATAAAGGCCTAAAAGCTATTTGCTACCATCATTCAGAGACAATGGAGGACAGTTAAAACAGTCCACGAATAACATTGGAAATCCTTGCTAAAGTTGTTGTTGTTGTTGTTGTTGTTGTTGTTGTTGTTGTTGTTGTTAGGAGCAGGGGAGTTGATTCTGGCTCATAATGACCCTATAGGCAACCGAAGGAAACACCTCCGTTCAGGTGCCTTCCTCACACTTGTTCCTATGTTTGAACCATTGCTGCAGCAACTTTGTCAATCCATCCGTCAAGTCTTCTTTTTGACCTCCCTTCTACTTTAGCAAGCATGATGCCCTTCTCCAGGGACTGATCTCTCCTGATAACATCTCCTAAGTACGTGAAATGAAGTCTTGCTACCCTTGCCTCTAAGGAGCATTCTGGCTGCACTTCTTTTGAGACAGATCTGTTTGAACTTAGGCAGTCCTTGGTATTTTAATAGTCCTCACCAGTACCATAGTTAAAATGCATCGATTTTTCTTTCATCTTCCTTATTCAATGTCCAATATTCACATGCATATGAGGCAATGGAAAATACCATGGCTTGAGGCAGGTGCCCCTTAGTCCTCAAAGGAATACCCTTGCTTTTCAACACTTTAAATCAAGCTCGAGCACCAGATTTACCCAGTGCAATGAGTATTTTGAGCTCCTGACTGTTGCTTCTATGAGCATTGATAGTGAATTCAAGCAAGATGAAATTCTTGACAATATCAATCTATTGACGTTGTTACCTATTGGTCCAATTGTGAGGATTTTTGTTATCTTTGCATTGGGTTGTAATCCCTACTAAAAGTTGCAATCCTTGATCTTCACCAGGAAGTGCTTTAAATCCTCCTCACTTTGAGCAAGCAAGATTGTGTTATTTTCCTATGGCAGATTGTTTATAAATCGTCCTACAATCCTGATGCTAAGTTCTCCTTCATATAATTGCTTAAGTCAGTGTCTGGGAAAGCCATGATTCAGTCATTCAAAAGAATAGTGCCAGGGCGCCCAATGAGAACCATTCTGCCTGCTCCTTTTTATGAGAAATGAATGGTTCTTACTGTGGATCCATATCACACAGCCAAGAAATTAGTGTTGTCCTGACTAACCAGCACAGAATAAAGAAGTCTGGTCTAAAACTTATCTGGCCTGTATAGGATAAATAGACTAATTTAGTCTAGTTAGCTGAAAATCATAATTTTAGATAATTTTGCTCATTATTTGGCCTAACATGGTAACACAGTCTATATCATTGCTGTCGGTATAATTATTACTGCCCACTCCTACCCCAAGTAGTAAGGAGATTACAGAGTTGTACAATGCTTTATTTAAGGAAATTTGGTGATGGATTAGTAACTGCAAGGTTGGAGGTCCAAACCCACCAGAGGCTATCTGCCCCATTAACGATGTACAGCCTTTGAAACTCCATATAAGGTCACTTTGAGTTGGAATCGACTTGGTGGAAGTGAGCAGAAGATTTCTACTAATGCCCTTCCCCCTCAACCCTGGAGTTTGCTGCTTTGTACCCTCGAAGAAAATCCTGGAAAAACTCAAATGCCAGGGGAAGGTCAGTTGTTCACAAAGGAAATGTTGGTAGGAAAAGTGGCACATTATTAGTTTTGAAAACTGTGGTTCATTGATCTATCCCGCCCATTAGTGGGCATAAGAGTCCTACAAAGCTTAAGAATGCTTACCTATCCACCTACAACCAGGGAGAACAGTTTAACCAGACCTATAGCATTGCTTCATCTTCTTTAACATCCGAGGATCTGGTTGTTTTAGAAAGAAGAGCTGCTCCACTATATTTACTTATGTCAAGTCAGGTGGTGTTCAGTCTCAACAGCAGGTACTGAGTGGTGCCAAAGACCAGGAAGTGTCAGAAGATGCTGAAAGAGCGCCCAACTTTCCCGGGCTATATCCAGAATCATGAGTAAATCATACAGAAGAAGTTAATTTTTAGGGACAGCCTAGCTGACAATCTCTATGGAAGTGAAAATTCTCCTGTGTCCTCATTTCTGTAATTTGGGGGTTCAGAATTTCCATTACCAGGCATGGGGCTTATTTTTCCTCTAGTGGCATCACGTGTTCATTAACAACACACTTTTATTTCTTCATACTGCTGTGGAAGTTAGAAAAGATGTACTTACTAAATACACTGCAGACAGTCAGTGCAGAATTATAAGAGAGGGTATCACATTACATGGAGGAGAGTGAAGGCAATGAATATGCCCACTAGCAGCTATGTAAATACAGCAGTGATCACTCACTAAAACAGAATGGAGTCCAGTCTCCCCAATACACCAAGGCAGTAAAGGGTTAAAAGAGGGAAAGTGTGGCGATTTTATCTCAAATCACATCCCATCTTCCAATAGGCCCAAGGGGAACAATTCCTTGGATGTTTAAATTATGAATTGAATGGAGTGCCTCTATTAAATAATGATTTATCATGGCTGAAGAAAAATAAATATTATTAATAGTTAATGTATGTTAAATTACAATGGATATCATTGGCCAGATGACTTTAATATGCCAATTTGGGGGTCACACAAATCCCTGATGAATGCAGCTCAGAATTCCATTCATCTGAGAACCTAATGGGAAATTTATTTATTTATTTTAGATGTAGGCAATTCTTCATAAGTGACGTATGATTTGCCTCTGGCAAGACAATACCACTTTGGCACAAGCACACACCCAATGGGCAGTGGAAATAACACCAAATTGATTGGTCTTTCCGTTCTGAATTACAGCAACTTCTCAGTAAACCTTTGTGATTTGGGTAACATTTTAATTGGAACAGTCTCCTCCTCGTGTCTCAAAGTTAGATAACCTTAAAAGAGAGACACATAATATAGTAAATCAATCCCATGTTTTGATCACCAGGTTATTGTCTGACTTATACTGATAGGTTGAGAGGTATGTAAATAGACATTTGTATTATAATGGAATTTCTGAAGACAATATCCTGAATTGTGGACCTGGTATCCATGGCAGAGAGGGAAAATTTGAGGTGCAATGGCTCTTGAAAGCCCTTAAATCCTATGTTGCTTAATAAAGTTAAATATTTACCCAAATATAAGATTGTCCCTAGAAAAGATACGGTTTTCCAGAACTTTCTAGTACCATAAGATAGGGGTCTACAAATCCCATTGAAATAAGGTAAATAAATATATGTGTAGTAAATCTCATTTTGCTTACTATCGTAGTTTATGTCTTGGCTATTGACAAGGCAGTATTTTGCCTGATGCAAGACCTCCTAAATTAATAAAAAAGATAGAGTTCAACTAGCTAGGCTATAAATTCAAAATTAATAGAAAAATGAATTATTCATCTACATTTATAGCCTATGTGTAAGTATCTAGCCTCTGTCATCATAGCTGTTTCTCTTATGTGAATTAATAATAGATAAGAATTTTATCAAATTCCATGGCACTTTTCCTTAGGTAATTGTTTTTAACCCCAAATAATAATATAAAAAGTATTAAAGATATCTGATATCTCTAATGATACTGAGATCCCTGGGGTTATAAGATCTCAAAATTCTTTATCTGAAATATCACTAGTCTGCAATGTTATTAAATCCTGTAGGGGGATGACAATTAGCTTTCGGTGCAGTGTCATTCTCCAGACTAGAACTGGTCACTGAATATAGAACTCATAGAAATATACAATATATAGGAATATAAACTATCTGAATGTCATTGCTAAAGATGAAAATAATGTTAGAGTTGTTATTTGTAATACTTGAGAGCTTTCTGCAGCTCAGCTCATGATGCTTTAAATCATAATGTTTTAATACAATATTATAAAATATCTTCAAAACTCTGAATTTAGTTATTTGCATCTGCCTCTTAGTCAGCCTATCAGAGAAGGTGTAATGGAAAGGATTGTATTTTCTGTTGTCATTGTTAGAAGCTGCAGAGACAGTTCCAAATCAGAAGGACCAACACCATAATCCAAAGGCATCAATTCTTCTCTGGTCTTAAACATTGCCTAGCTGTAACATACATATTAGGTAACTGACAATACCATATCTTGGATCAGACATACCTTACTTTTCAAAGTGACAGCTTTGGTCATTTAAAGAAGCCTTTTACAACAGAGTTGCCCAATGAAATATATCATTTGATTTCTTGACTGCAGCTTTCATGAGCATTGATTGTGGACCTGTGTTAGTCTGGGTAGACTAGAGAAACAAATTCATAAATATTCATATGTATAGAGAAGAGCTTTATATACAAGAGCAATTGAATATTGAGAACACAACCCAACTCAGTCCAGATCAAGTCCATAAGTCCAATATTAGCCCATATGTCCAATAAGAGTCTATAAATTCCACTTTAGACTCATGCACTACATGTAATGATGCCGAATGCAGGAAGATCATAGGCCAGTGGCTTGGAAGTCTTGTGGATCCAGTGGCATTTTAAGCCTCTCAGCACTAGCAGGGGTCTCCACATGACTCCTCCAGCTCCGGGCACTAGTGTAGCTCCATGTGTCCTATCAGCTGCAATGTCTTCCAGGAGTCAGCCTATGTCCTGCCTCCAGCAAGCTATTTATCTCCTTAGCACCTCTGAATGAGGTCATCAAGCAGGGACCTGACTGACAGGCTAAACTGCACCCCTTCACTCTTAATCCTCTCAAATTGACAACAGATTATATAACTACCACAGGATCCAAGCAAATGAAATCCTTAACGCCTTCATCTTTTCTCCATTTATCATGATGTTGTTTATTGATCTAGTTGTGGGGATTTTTGTTTCCTTTACAATGAGTTGTAATCCATACTGAAGGTAGCAGTCACTGATCTTCATCAGTAAGTGCTTCAAATCCTCCATTGTTTCACAAAACAGGGTTATTTCATTTGCACGTCACAAGTTATTAGCATTCTTCCAATCTTATTCCCACTTTCTGCTTCATACAGTCTAACTAATTGAATAGGTATGATGAAGAAATACAGCCCCGACTTTCACTTTTCCTGATTTTAATTGAGATTCAGAATCCCTTTGGATTGGCAGACTCTTTCTTGATCTGTGTACAACTTCTGCTGGAGCAAAATTAATCATTTTGGAATTCCCACGCTTCATTCAAAAGGTTATTCACAATTTATTATGATCCATAGAGTCAAATGTCTTTTCAAAGTTCGTAAGAGGAAAGTAACCATCTTTCTGGTATTCTCTACTTTCAAATCCGTCTAAGGTCCCAGAGATATCCCTCACTCCGTGCCCTCTGCTCAACACGGCTTGAATTTCTGGCATGTCTGTGTCAATACATTCCCACATCCATTGTTGAAATATCTTCAACAAAAGTCCTTGTGTATGATAGTAATAACATTGTATGACAATTTCTGCATTCTTTTAGCTTACTTTTCTCTGGAATGGGCACAAGTGTGGATCTCTTCTAGGCAGTCGAATCAGGCAGCTAGCTTCCAAATTGCTTGGCATAGATGAGTAAGTGCACCCAGCACTACATCAGTGTGTTGAAACTTTTCAATTGGTATTGTGTTAATTCCTCAAGCTGAATTTATGAGCGGTGCCATCGGAGCAGCTTGGATTTCCTCCTTCAGTACCATCATATCTTGATCATATGCTACCTCTTATGATCATTGAACATCAACCAATTCTTTTGTGACTTTGTATTCCTTTCATGTTCTTTTGATGCATCTTGCATCATTTAATATTTTGCCCAAGAATCATGAGAGTTGAATTTTTGTTTTCCTTCTAGTTCTTCCATCTTGGAGAAATGCAGACTGTGTTGTTCCCCTTTAGTCTTCTAGCTACAGGGTTTTGCATGTTCCATTGCATTATTGTGTTTTATCTTCTCAAGCGGCCCTTGGACATTTTTTGTTCAGCTCTTTTACGTCACCATTTCTTCAATTGACTTCTGTTTCTATGCATTGAAGAGCGTGTTTCAGAGTTCCTTCTGACCTCAACATTGGTTTCTTTCTTTCTTGTCTTTTTTAATGATCGTTTCATTCTTCATGTGTGATTTTTTTATATCATCCCATAACTCCACTGGGATTGTCTTAGTGTTCACTTCATCACACCTGTTCTTTAGCTGGTCTCTAAAATTAGGAATATACAAAAAGTCATATGATTGACTTTCCTTGCACTTTTGAAACTTCCAGATCATGGTTTACATTTTTTTCATCTTAACCCTGAACTTGCATATAAACAGTTGATGGTCTGTTTTACAGCGGGCCCCTAGCTTTGCTTTAGGTGAAGATGCCACAGGTGTAGTAGGTCTGATTCCTGTGTGTTCCCTTTAGCAAGGTCCACATTAAGATTCATTAGTTGTTGAAAAGGGTATTTGAATAAGTCACTGGTCTTACAAAATTTGCCAACTTTGTTTCTATCATCAAGGCCATATTTTAAAGCTTCTGATCCTTTTTCTTTATTTCCAATGGGATGATATTGCCACTGTGCCTTTTAGACCTTTTTAAAATTTAAATCTCTCATCAAATGGATGCATGGTTATGGTTAAGTAACGCAATATATCCTTTTTCTCAACGGAAAAAAGGGTATTGAAATGAATAACTTATACAGGTTATGTATAATAAAGAAATTAAATATTCTTATTAAAGTTTCAGTCCTCTTCCTTCTTTTTGCAAGAACCCACTCTCATCTTTCCATTTATCAATCCGCTACATCAGGATAAATACTGCAACTTAGTCCCTTATAAAAGTCTTCTTTGTCATATCAATTTATACTGAAGGAACTTTGTGCAAAAGGTCTATTTATTATAACATATGCTGAACTGTTATAGTTTCCAGTTAGATTACCTAGAACTTCCTCTGTGAGGATCCATAAGAGAAACTATCTCTGGTTTCTTTTCCAGAAATAGATAAACTGTTTTAGGCCAGGTTAAGTAGAGATAATAATCCAGTGACATATATATATATATATGAGCTTTATATTAAAGAGTAATTAATTATACATGAAGCAAACATCCAAGTTGAGTTCATAAGTTTTATACTGGTCCATAATCTGATATCAGTCCATAAGGCCCTCTTCAGCCTCATGCAGTTGCATGTAGTGATGTAAAATGCAGGAGAATCACAGGCCAGTGGGTGAAAAGTCTTGTGGATCCAATAGTGGTGGATGCATCTCCGGGGGCCGGCAAGTCTCCAGCAGGTCTCCATGTGGCTTGCCAGCAGCAAAATGAAGCAGAGGGAGAAGAAGGCCCGCCTCCAGAGAGGCATTTATCTTGGTAGCCCTCCAATCAGGCTGTGACCTTATTAACAGGCTAAACTCCACCCACATGTTTCTACAGCAGCCACGTTGGCATTAAAAAGTCTATCACATAAGCTCATCCTAAAAATCTGATAGAGTTTCCGTCTTATAAACTAGTTGTTATTGGGTGGACTTCTACTTATGGAAACCCTAGAGGTTTCAGAGAAGAATTGTGCTACATACAGGTTCAATGGTTCATTGTTTTGGAGGAAGACTGCCAGACCTTTCTTCCAAGGTGCATTTAGATAGACTCAGACCTTTCAGTTAATAGTCAAGTATGTTAACTGTTTACACCACCAAGGGATTGCTTTGATCGTATGGATATCATAAATGAGAACATTAATATCGGTTCACTGTCAGTATTGGATTAGACCCAAATTAATATCTATTTCATTTCATTAGTACAAGTTTATGCTATGTATTGAGGTGCTGTGATGGAGAGGGATTATGTCAACTAGACACTCTTAGGTAAGAGTGAGGGTGGAGCCTAACCTATCAGTTTGTGTATAAGGGAAGGAGAATGAGCAGAGTCCTATCTTCTTTCGCTCTTCACCTTCTGCAAGCACTAATCACACATCCAGTTCCTAAAATTCCTGTTGTATCAACTGCTGATTCCAGGGGCCTTCAGCGCATTACTCATAGTGAATTCATGAGGCTGACTTCCGACCTCTGCATTCACCAGTTTGTGCCAGTTCTCTCCACTTCTGTTGTCAGTTTTCAAGAGTCAGAAGAAGCCTGACTTGAACTGGACTGGACTTACCTTTTACTACAATTATGTAATCCATTTCTTTGTATAAATCTCTTTCTACAAACAAACATATCCAAGCATCACTGGTTTTGCTTCTCTCAAGAACCCAACTTAACACAGGTACCAACTTAATTTTTTAATCTATTTTATGTCCAAGTCTTTAGTCTAATTAATGGCTGTAATAATTTTACCTTGTGTTACTTGCTTCATTTAGTCATCCTAGATAATTTATAAGAAATTAGAATATAACAAACAAGTTAATAACACGCTTTTACATAGTTAAATGTTGCTGATAATATTGAGAAATAATGCATTTGATGAGTGTATGAGGGGGTACCCCAACACTCCCCCCCAAAAAAAAAACAACAACAGAATAAAACTCTGCTGAGTGGAGCTTTCCTAGTATACATTACCCCCACTCCCACCACAGGTGAGCATTAAACCACTCACTCTGAGTTAATGCACCCAATGGAGTTGCCTGGGAAGGTTGTGTCTGGTCACAGTGATTTTTTTTTTTCATAAAAGCAGTTTCACTGGAACCTTGTAACCTCATTTTTTGTGATGGCAGATTTAAGAGAACAGGGTGCAGCTGTGAAATTCTGTTTCCTGCTTGGAAAAAATGCTGCAGAAACTGTTATGATGTTGAACACAGCTTCTAAGGGCAGCACTATGGGAAAAACTCAAGTGTATGAGTGCATTTCTCATTTCAAAAAGGTGAACTGTTGATTGATGACAAACCTCCTTCTGGATGTCTGTCAATTTCCAGAATGGATGAAAATGTCAACTCTTACATAGTGCATTTGGAGTTTGTTCTACCAGGTCAGACTGTTAATCACGTGTTCTATGTAGAGGTTCTGAAAAGATAGTGTAACCATGTGCAATAGGCCTGATTGTGGCAGCTGGGGGACTGATTTTATCACCATGATAAGGTACCTGCTCATGCAGCCATCTCAGTGCAGCAGTTTTTGGCAAACATCTCATGCCTCTTTTGCACCACATACCTTACTCACCTGACCTCACTCCATGAAACTTCTTTTTGTTTCCATGAATGAAGAGGGACATGAAAGGACAGTGATTTGATGACCTAAAAAAGGTGAAGCAAAAAAAAAGGGAGGTGCCAAGCCATCCAAAGAGATGAGTTTGAAAAATGTTTCCAAGAATGGAATTGCAGATTTGGCAAATGTATTAAGTGTAATGGATAGTACTTTGAAGCTGATAAGGTTGTTTGGTATAAAAAATTTTTTTCAATACATAGTTTTGAAAAAAAAATTTGTTTTGTGGGGAGGTACCTCCTTGTATTCTGTTCTGTTATCGATCAAATCTTAAACAAGGACTCAAATGTATAGCTTTCAAAAATCTTAGTTGGTTTTATTTGCATTTTGACTCAGTCTTTAATTTTTCACCCACACTCATCTCATTTTTGCTGGTGAAGTTGGGAGTGATGATGTCAAAACTCTTTAGACGCTGGGTTAGAAACCAGAAATTTCTTCTCCTCCCTCTCTGGCAGTGTTGTTGTTGCTCTTTTTCAGACTAGATAATGTCTGACAGAGATTAATAAATTAACTGTGGCCCACTCTTGTTAAATCTAAACATCTCTTCAGAATCTTTCAAGCAGTGTTTGAGAAAGCAGTTTCTCAGAATTGAAACTGTAGGTAAAATATATTTTGTCATTGATGCTCCTTTTGTTTGTAATTATCTGATAAGAAAAGCAGAAAGAATAGAGAAACAAGGAAGGGAAAGTATTAAAAGTAGAGGTAGAATTGGAAGACCAATCTTTCTACTATGTATTCTATTTTTGCCCCGGAGCTTCCCAAAACCTCAAAAATTATCCTCAGATCAAAATTGAGGACAAAATTTTGAAGTTTGGCACCTGGGCTGTCATCCCATGGGAACTGGCAAGTTCCAGACTCATGTGGTTTGTTAGGGTCCAGAGGTAAGCCACACTTACAGACATACATGCACACGCACACGTACACAAACACAGCCACAAGGGATTAAACCATAGTTTTATTAAAGCATGCAGTCACTTCAAAGAACGAAGTGAATCCCTCTTGAGTGAGAAGGACACCATAGGTCTCCCTCTTCAGCTGAGAAGGTACGGTGTCTAGGGGAACTTCTCTAGTTTTTAAATGATACTTTCAAAGTGGAGGGGTTTGTGGCTCTGCAGACTGTCAAGCAACTCTGTGATCAGTTGTTCTGTGCATCCTTGGGTCTCAGACATCGTTTCTGGAGAATGTATTTGAGCTGTGACTGGGTTGGCATGTCTCAGAATGTTTCAGGATTATCTCTGCATACCTTCCTGTCTCAAGATTTTTACCAGGGCCCGGCTTCAAGGTTAAAGTGTTGGCCAAGCCAATTCAAACAGAGCCCTTGTTCATTACTTGTTTCACAGGGTCCTTTGTTCATTCCCTTGGCAGGCATGGCAGTAGCCCCTATTTTGTTCCTGTCAAAAATGTTTAGCAAGATCATGAGCATAGATATGTGGTTCATATGAAAGAAAAATTCATATGCTAGAGATTCTCCTGTCATTGAAATTGCCAAATCAATAAGGTGGCTTACTTGATATGAACCCTAATTTATCAAATTTCTGATTATAGTATAATTTCTCCCTTATAATAATCTGAAGGAAATGGCAAACAACACAGCTTTCTTACTAGCCAACTACATTTACCACACAAAAATTGCTTCTTCTGTAAGTATTTAATAATTGTGTGTGTGTGTGTGTGTGTGAAGGGACTTTACCATAATATTCTGCCTTGGAAACCCGATGCACCACTCAACCTGGTCATATAGTGTGACTATAATTTGGAATTGACTCAAAATTATGGGCTTGGTATGTGTTTGAGGCAACCAACAACTTAATTTTGGAGAGGTGGTGATAGAAAAAATGTAAATTATGATTTAATTTATTATAAAACCCATATACTTATTAGAAAATGTGTTTGTTTAGAGAATATTAGAAAAAATATGGTTATTTATTTAGAGAGTGCATTTGAAAATTACCTAAAATGGCAAAAGGTTTGGAGGAAGGCTTCTGAACAGCTTCCAAAATGCAGGTGACCCAACCTTGCTTGCTTGAAGCCAGGAGGAATTGATCTACTCAATGATGAGATCAATGACTGCCACCTTCACGATGGCTTGTAAATCAATGTGAAAAAACAACATCTTGACAACTGGACTAATTAAACAACATCATGACAAAATGAGAATTTGTCAAAGAGAGCAATTTACTTTGATCTGCAATCATTGCTCAGGGAAGTAGGTGTCAAGTAGAAAACAAATGACTTGTTTCATTGGACAAATTTGCTGAAAAAATATCTCTTTAAAGTGTCTCTTTCAGGAATCTTTGAGGTGCACCTTACCCAAGCCATAATAGTTTTAGTCACCTTCTTACTGGGATAGCTGGATGCTGAATAAGGAAGAAAAGAGATCATATGCCTTCAGACTATGGTGTTGGGGAAGAATGTTGAAAGAACAGTAGACTGTGAGAAGAACAAACACATCTCTCTTGGGAGAAGTAGAATTGGTTCTTGGGCATAAGAATGGGAAGACATTGACTCTCGTTCTTTGGACATGTTAATGGAGAATTTAAAGTATTTGAATTACAACATTGGAGAAGAATATTGGTATTTTCATAGGCAGCCAAAAGAATAAAGAAATGTCCTGTGGAAGGCAGACACACAGTGCTCCCAGGAATTGGAGATGATGAGACTTTGTTGTAGATGCCTTAGCCATGTTGTCAGGAAAGACGAGTCCCTGGAAAAGGACATCATGCTTGGTAAAACAGAGGGTCAGGAAAAAGTAGGAAGACCCTCAATGACATGGATTGACACAATGGCTGCAACAACAGGCTCAAACACAACCATTATAACATGATGCAGAGCCAGGCAGTGATTTTTCCGTTGTTCACAGAGTCACTACCAATTCAAGGGCACCTAACAATAGCAACAAATGTGTAGACATAAATTGACTTTGACCACTAGAATTTTACCAACTAATTATCAAGCAGAGTCAAGAATTAACTCTAGACTCATCGAACCTGCAAAATAGAATGGAAGACAATGCTATCCATAAAAGCATCAAGGAATTTGCTTGGATGAGATGAGAAACTGTACTTTCTCTGGTTTTCTAGGTAATAGGATTTGTTATTTCAGTGCAGAAGAAAACCTCTGGGCCTTTTGGTATTTGACTGAACTTTAAATACTAAATCTATCTTGGCTGGGGTGATTCAGTCTGTTCAATCTATATTCTCAAAGTCACATGTGTATTGAAACAGCACAATGGTGAACTATATGATTAAGAAGATCTGTAGGTCTGCTACTGCCCTCACCTGCCACACTTAGTAGTGTTAGATTTCAACTCCTAAATTTGTAATTGTCTTATAAATGGAGATAAGTCTAAAGTATGCAATATTTATGAACATGTGCTAAGCTGATCAATTATTTTAAGAGTTTCCCAGTAAGTGTTACTTCAAAAACCGCTAATTTCAAACAACTTTCAAATCATATCCTTTTTAATGTGAGATGCTAATTACCAGTCACTTATCAACTTGGCTGGAGAATTTATTCCTTCTTCTTTGTAAGGAAGACAAACGTTAACACAAAGACAAATACAACATTACCACAAGGATATATGGGTATACCAACATACATATTTAAAGCCCAAATTTAGATTAAATGTAAGCATTTTGATGATGATTAATAAATTAGCATTAAAGGGAATAGTTTACAATACCAAAAATGCCATAGTTAAATTAATAAATTTGTATTCTCACATCAACATAATTTAATATAGTGCTTCCTAAATAAATACAGTAAATGCATAAAGCAAACAAACAAGATGTTTGTGCATGTTGGTACAGTAATTCTAGTTTGGAAAGATTCTCACAAGGGATTATTTCAACAAAAGAAGGTATATGCACAAAAATATTCTATGCAATTTTATTTGTAATGGTATAAGTATACCAAATAAATACATAGTTACTCAATTAAGGTACATTAAATAACATGATGGGATATTACATGTTTATAAAAGTTATCATTGTCAAGATTGTTGATTTTGAGGTGCAACAGAAACACTAGCAGTCATGCACCATCTTCACAATACGACGTTTGAACTCGTTATTTAAGCCACCGTGTCAATCTATCGCATTAAGGGTTTTACTCTTTTTCACTGACCTTCTGCAAAATATGATGTCTTTTTCCAGTGATTGATCCCTCTTGGAAACCTACATAAAGCACATGAGACAAATCCATACTCGCTTCTAAGGAACATTCTGGCTATACTTTCATTAATAAAGATTTGGTCATTCTTCCTGAAATCCATGATATATTCAATATTCATCATCAGATGATAGTTTAAAGTCACAAATTCCTCTACTCATTCATTGTCCAGCGTTCCCTTGCAGAAAAAGGGATTGAAATCACGTGTTGTGTGATCAGGCCCACCATCCTCACAGTGCCATCTTTGCTTTTTAATCTGCAGCAAATTTTCCAATAAATATGTCACTTGCTTTCTTGGCTGCTGCTTCCATGAACATTGATTGTGCATCCAAGTAAAAGTGTATCCATGATTGAAAAACTCCATTTTTTATTATCATGCTCTTGTTTATGGGTCCAACTGTGAAGGGTTTGTTTTCTTTATGGCTAATCCATACTGAACTTATATAGCCTTTGCACTTTATCATTAAGTGCTTCAAGTCTTCTTCACTTTTAGCCAGCAAGTTTGTGTCATCTTTCTCATTAAGTTTTCCTCCAATGCTTATTCTGCATTCTTCTTAACGTAATCTAGTATCTTGGATTTTTTGCTCAGCATACAGATTTAATAAATATGCCAAAGAAATACAAACTTGATGATGCATTTTGAACCCAAAATATCCCCTTGGTCTGTTTGAACTACTGCTTCTTTGTCTATGTTCAGGTTCCACATGAATACAACTAAGTGTGCTGGAATTCTCTCTGTTTTCAATGTTATCAATTATGTGTTCTGATCAACGCAATCAAATGTCTTGCATAGTCAATAAAACTAATGTAAAGGTCTTTCTGGTATTTCAGCCAAGATCCATCAGACATCAGCAATGATATCGGTCATTACCTATCCTATACTGAATTTGCCTTGAATTTCTACAGTTCCATGTTGCACCCATTTTCTAATAATCCTAAATAAAATGTCATTTGCACGTGATATTAATTGCATTGTCAAATAATATCCACATTCTGTTGGATTATCTTTCTTTGGAATGAATATGAGTCCATTCAAGTTGATTGGCCAGGTAGCTTCTTCCACATTTCTTGACATAGATGAGTGCGTGCTTTCAGTGCTGCATCAGCTTGTCGGAACACTTTATTCGTGTTCTGTCCATTCCTGAAGCTTTGAGTTTTTTGTCAATGCCATCAGTGTAGCTTGAATTTCTTTATATTATCCATTCATGTGCTTCCTCCTTAAATGAACCAATTCCCTTTGTTAAAGTGACTCAGTGAATTCCTTTCTTCTTTCAATGCTTCCTCTAGCATTCAATTGAATGGCATCAAAAGATTCCATCAATACAACCTGAAGCTCAGTTTTTTACTTCAATTCCATCAAGTGCCAAATGTCATCTTTCATTTAGGTTTTCTAACTTCAGGTCATTGCCGTTTTCATTACAATATATTGTTTTGCTGTCTTCAGTCAACAATTTGAAATTTTCAGCTCAGTTCTTTTATTCATGACTTCCATCATTCTCTTTGCCGACTCTTAGTTCAAGAGCAAATTTCAGAGTCTGCTGTGACATTAATTTGCTTTCTTTCTTTATTTCTTTCTTGTTTTTATAACAGCCCTTTGTTTTCTCCTCAAAGCTGCCCTTTAATTCCTGTAGTTTTCCGTCATTAGTGCTGCGTGTGTTATAGCTATTCTTGAGTTGATCTCTAAATTCATTTGTGACATACGAGAGATCATACTTTGGCTTTGAGAGACATGTTTTAATTTTTCTTAACTATACCTTAAACTTACATAAGGTCGTCTGATGATCTTTTCTAGTCAGCTCCTGACCTTGTTTTGAATGATACGGTTGATTTTCTCTGCCATCTCTTTCCATAGAGGGAGTTGATTTGATCTCTACGTATACCATATGGTGAGTCCCTATACCACATGCACAGTCACTGTTACTGTTATTTAAAATCAATATTTACAATGAGTAAATTGTTGCTCCTAAAAAATTCTATCCTGTGATTTCTGACATCATTTCTATCACCAAAGTCATAGTTTCCAACAACCAGTCTATCCTTTTTCAAAAATTCATAATTCAATTACCAATAATTATCAATTCATCTTGATTATATGTTTGGTCAATCTCAGAGTACATAAAGTAGTAAAAATCTTTCATTTTTTTCATCTTTGGCATTAGTGGCTGGTGCATAAATTTGAATAATGTACTAATGGGCTTTCTTGATAGGTGTGTGGATATTATCCTATCACTGACATAGCACTGGACTTTAAGGTAGAATTTAAAATGTTCTTTTTGACAATAAATGTGACAAATATTCAATCTATCAATCCAAGCATGTCTGTCAGTATGTCTTTTTGTGGGGGTTTGTATGTTCCTGGGTTTCTGGAAGCTATGTCACTGGTATTTCAAATGCTAGCAGGATCATTAAGTGTACAGCTTTCAGCAGAGCTTTCGAAATAAAAACAGATCATGAAGAAGGAATCAGCTGCCCACTAAAGAGGATGAACCACTGAAAACCTTATGCATAGATTCGAAACATTGTCAGCTAGTGAAGGCCCAATGGGTGGAAGCAGAACAATGTGGGAGATAGTACTGGAGAAGTCAGAGGCCACGTAAATGTGACTAAGGTGTGGCTCACATGATAGAATTTTGCAAGACCAATGACTTGTTCATACCAAATACTTTTTTTCACCAACACAACAGGAGACTATACATACGAACTTCTCCAGATGGAATACACAGAATTCAAATGGACTACATCTCTGGGAAGAGATATTGGAGAAGTTCAATATCAGCAGCTAAAGCCAGGCCAGGGGCTGTCTCTGGAACAGAGCATTAATTGCTCATATGTAAGTTCGGGTTAAAGCTGAAGAAAATTAAAACATGCCCAAGAGAGCCGAAATTCGACCTGGAGTCTATCCCATCTGAACTGTGAGAACATTTCAAGAACAGTTTTGACTCACTGGACACTAATGGCAAAGATGTGATGAGCTATGGGAGGACATCAAGACGATGAAGAAAGCAGTTCCAAAGAAAGAAAAGATGAAAATTGATGTCATAAGAGACGCTGACCTTGCTCTTGATGGTAGAGTAGCTGCACCAAATGGAAGAAATGATAAAGAGCTGAACAGAAATCATCAAAGGGCAGCTGGAGAAGACAAAGTAAAATATCATAATCAAAGGTGCAAATACTTAGAGTTAGAACCTAAAGGGAAGAACAAACTAAGCACATCTTAAACTGAAAGAAATCCAGAAAAGTGTCAAACCTTTAGCTGCAATATTGAAAGATTCTATGGGAAAAATATTGAAATATTCAAGAATCACCCAAATCAGATGGAAAAAATGCAAAAAGTCACTGACTGTACGAAAATGAACTCATCCACATCCCATCATTTTAGGAGACAGCATTTGAGCAAGAACCAATGGTGCTGAAGGAAGAAATCCAAGCTGCTCTGAAAGCATTAGCCAAATTCCAAGAATTGGATTTTGATGGAATATGAATTGAGTATTTCAACAAGCTGATGAAACACTGGACGCACTCACTCATTTATGCCAGAAAAATTTGGAATTCAGATTGTTGGCCAACCGACTCTGGTAGAGACCCATACTGGTACCTAATCCAAAGAAAGGTAACCCAAGAGAATGCTCAAATTATAGAACAATATTATTGATATCACACGTAAGTAAAATTTTACAGGGAATCATGCAACAGTGATTGCAATAGTACAGTTACAGGGAGCTGCACAGCTGCTTTGTAACCATATAAAAGGGACCAATCTGTGGGCCGGTAAATCACCTCAAATTTCACGGGGTCTAATAGTGATTGAAGCAACAAGCTAGTTATGATTTAACGTATCACTTGTCAAACTTTAATTATTTATAAAACTGTAAGTTTGGATAAAAAGAGTGTCTTTTTTTTCTATTTCCAATTTTTGGGGAATCATTGTATTGGGGACTTGTACAACGCAAAAGAGCGTCTTTTAATATTAATATCAAACCACAAACGTAAAGCTAGACTTGTTCACTGTGCTAACTACATGATGATTATTACAGATAGTATAGTGTGAACTACTACTTTATATTCACTATTTTAACTACCCCCAAAAATGTTAAAAATAAAAGAGGGTAGACACAGAACATATAGGAGTAGCAAACAGTGGAAATCTATCTACAGTGAAAAAATAAAATAAAAGTAAGCAAAAAAATTTTCCAATGTAGAGCCTTATAACAAATTAGAATATTATTTAAGTTTGAAGATTAAATGAAATCTATTGCAGGAGAATAAAGTCAGGATAATTTTCCAGGAATCGAGCCAAGTAAGATTCTCTACTCACTAAATGGTTACCTTAAGGAAGAAAGAAACTTATTCCATGGGGAAAATAAAAAATAAAAATGGAAATGTATCAATACTTTTTTAAAGCACTGGTTAAAAAATAAGATTTTAATATTTAGAATTTAGATATATTTTAAATTACAATAAAATATGAATGATAAGAGGAAATCTCTAAAGTGTTTTAAGTTCTTTTTATTGGATAAGTAGATAATAAACATTCAAAATAATGTTAAACTATAATAAACCAAGCATATATTTTAATGTACAATCACTAAAAGAATAGAAGAAAATAAATGCCTTTCCTAAAATTGGAAACATTTTAATTATAAAAGATAACCTTAAATAAAATAAGAATGGAACAAAAGAGCAGAAATAGGCAGGCAAACTAGAAAACAGAATAAGATAGTATACGTAAAACCTAATATAAGAACAACTGAATTAGAATTCAATGGAATAAATAATTTCTTTACATTATTAAGCCTGTCATAGTCAATGAAAGAAAAATCAACTGCATGACTTTCATAAGAAACATTTTTAACATGAGGATACAGAGATATTGAAAATAAAGGGAGGGAAAAAATAAAGCACAAAAATAACTAAACCAAGATGTAGCTATATTAATATTTATCAAAACACATGTTTCCGTCATAGGGCATTCCTAGAGGTTAAAAAACCAGTCATTTGTTGTGTACCATAGAGTCGAGTCCTATAGCATTCATTCCTACAGGATAGAGTGGGGCTGCCGCACAGGTGACTTCAAACTGCCAACCTTTCGGTTAGCAAACAAGTGCTAAACTCTTACCTCCAATGGTCCCCTTAGGATCACTGATGATGAGAAACATTTCATTTTACCAGGGACATGTAACAATTCTAAATTTTCTTCTAGCAGGTTAAAAGAAAGAAAGAAAGAAAACTTGTCTGACTATAAAGAGAAGCAGACAAATCCAACAACAATAAAATATGCATTCCAACAATTGATAAGGCATCAAAGTCTTAGATTCTTAGGGTTAGCATAACAGAAACACCACAACATAGATGAGTATTTTCTCACAGTTCAGAAAGCTGGAAGTCCTCATTAGAAGCAGCAGAGTGACCACACTCTCCCAGTCCACTCTCTGAAAGATTTGTCCTCATTTTCTCCAACTTCTGTTGGTGCCTTCCATTTCTTGGCAGCCCTTGTCGCTGTATCTTTACCTGCCGTCAGTCTTTCCTCTACGTGACTGTGTTGTGTTGGAGCTTCCCTTTGGCAAAACATTACTCAGAAGAGATTAGTACTACCTGGGACTCAACCTGCTTAGTTAAGAGATCCTTGGCTGATGGCATCTTCAAAGAAAGACACCATTTTCCCAAACAAGGTCATCTTTACAGGCACAAGCCAGGACTTCACATAACTTTTGAGCAGACACAATTCATTCCAGAATAATGCATAAGACAAGAAAGTAATAAGAAAATCAAGATTTGAACAATTCAAGTAACAAAATTAACCTCGTTGAGCATTAATCAAAATATAGCAGCCAATAAGTGAAGGACATATTTTTTTCTGCAATTACACATTAGAAGATTTTTTTTAATTGATGATGTTCAGAAACATAAAATAATCTCATGCATAGTCAATGTCATTTTTATCCTATGTCTTACTTTAGGAAATTCCTCACAATTTCCAAAAAGAGATGTACCAGAATGGCCATTGAAACATTGTTTGTTACAGCAAACCACTGAAAACAAATCACAGAAAGGGAAAAAAAAATGCTTACATTCATTCATCTGCTGGAAATAGGATATGGCATTTAAAAATAGATATAGTTAAACTACATCACAACCTGGTGAATTCTCAAATATAATATTCAATAAAAGAAAAATTAGTGAGGATACCAAGGGCTCAAGTAGAAGAAAATGTTTTGAGAATGATGATGGCAACAAATGTACAAATGTGCTTGACACAATGGATGGATGTATGGATTGTGATAAGAGCTGTATGAATCCCCAATAAAATGATTCACAAAATATTTAATAAATGTTTGCTTTAAACTATAAAAAAGAAAAAAAAACTAGAAAGTCAAAGAATAATTCTCCAATTTTCCTGGCTTAATAACAATTTTCATAGCTGGAAATGATACATGATAAAGCCTATCTAATAGATTTGTGAGCATTATGCAAGACAATCTTAGGGGGGAAATGCTTGTATATACTTGAAAAGCTTTATTTTAGCTTCATATTCTGGCATATGAAGTAATAATGCAAAATATTGATGTGAACTATTTAAACTAATAAATTGTCTTGAAGAAATAGAACTTTAGAATCACTTCAGACGTTTCTCCTCATGAGTATGATCAATGTGCTAATTCTAAAAAGTTCCCATGCTCAGATCAATGCAATCTTCTAAGTACATTTAATTGTCAAAATAGTAAGTGTACTTGATATAAATGAAATTGAATTTCCTTTGGGAAGTGTAATGGATATTAATTTCCTGTTTATTCATGTAAATATATTCTTCTTCTTCTAATCCAAATTGATATCTCAATAAATCTGAATGTCTACTATGTCTTTAGTGAGCATATTCTATGATAGGACATAAGATTTTGGTTGGCTAGAGAAAAAACTTTTAACAGTATGCAATTAAAAATACATACACAATAAAATAAATTCAAGAATTTTTTTATTGGGAAATAAAAAACCAAAACACTTATTTGTACCTTTTACTCAAATCAAACTCTTCTGTCAAGTCGATTCCAACTCATAGTGACCCTGTAGAACAAAGTAGAACTGTCCCTGTGGGTTTTCAAGACTAAGTAGAAAGCCTTCTCTTTCTCCCAAGAAGACTAGTGGGTTCGAACCGTTGATCTTGTGATAGCAGTTCAGTGCATAGCCACTACACCACCAGAGCTCCTTCATTTGTACCATTAGAAGAGTAAAAAATGGTACACAGAGAAAATTAGAATATCTATTTTATATTAAGTAATAACTAAGAAGGCCGTATTACTAGGTTAAAAGTGTGGACATTGTTCTGAGAGTCTTAGGTTGAACTCCTGACTCTGTCTTAGATCAGCTTTGAACTAGGTATATAGAGTACCTGAATCTCAGTTTCTGAATTTGGGGAAAATGCTGGGAGAAAGAAATTTAGCCTAACAATGAGCATATTATTGATTTTCAGTCATAGCAGATGTTTAAACAAAGAATTTAAAAAAATGATTGGTCCAAGTAACAACTCTTTTTAATGGCACGCTTACTATGCATGTTAATTTAATAAGCAATTTACATCTACTGCTTCACTGATGCTTGGAAATAACTATCACAAAGCTACAGTTATTATTTCATTACACAGAGAAATAAAATAATTCTTAAAAACTACATTATTACATTAAACAGGTAAATACCAATGCATTTCTTTCAAATATAACCACTGGTAGAATTTCAAAGCCATCTCTTCAAAACATCTGTTTCTTTTTCACTCAAAATTGTCACACAATCATTTTAAGTTTGACTATTACTCTTCTAAACATTAGTCTAAATTATTTAATTAGATTAATGTTGAATATTTAAGATTTCTAAATATTAGAAGTAATGTTGTGATGCCATCTCTGAGCATAACATTTTATTCTTTATTAGATTTCAGATGATACTCATAAGATAGTTTATGTAGTTTATAAGAAGAGAAATTACCTGGTTGAAGTGTATATTTTCACTTTTTAAGAACTTTGATTTATATAGGCAATACACTGTACCATTTTATCAGATATATATACATGTAAATGTGAGTATAAATGCATATTTATCACTTAATATTTATTTCTTGAACTGAGATTAGAAGACAGAGTCAATTTGGTTTATGTGAACAAGAATTTCATAAATCAGTGCTAGCATCACCACACAGGAAATATACTTTCAATTCTCCATTGAGATAAAAATTACTGGGGCAAATAACATTTTTCCACGCATAGATTAGGGAAGTAAAATGATCAAAAAGAATAAACAAACAGCATTAAAACTAATAGAAGAGACAGATGCCAGATAAAGAGATGAGTGTGTAGAACTGAAGTCTTAAGTTTGTAGGTTTTAAGAAACATATGACTAGGAAATGTAAGATACCTTTTTTCAAGACTGTCAGAAAGGGCTTATGAATGATCAACTTTATCTGTTGTAAAGTTAGAAATAAAAGATTATCTCATCTGACAACCAAAGAAAGGAAAGATTATGTTGGAGGAAGAGCAGATTATTAATGGTAAATAACTATCATAATCAGTAAACTCCTAAGGAAACGTTAAGGCTTCAAGAAATAAAATAACAAAATGATGTGAGCTAGCACATGTTATGGTGTTCCATAAAACATATATATATGTAAATTTTTCTTCATTAAATTCATTAAATGTACTCTATTTCATAGATGCTGAACACCGAGTTAGGCCATGGGAAATAAAGAATAAATTGGTGTCCTTACATGAAGGCCTGGTGGCATAGTGGTTATGGCATTGGGCTGCTAACTACAAGATAAGCAGTTCAAAATCACCAGCTGCTTCAAGGAAGAAAGATTTCTACTCCAGTAAAGGGGTGACTGAGTTTTTGAGATACCAAGTGTCTATTTTGAAAATAAAGCCAACCAATTATAATACCATGTGTCACTTTGTTAATAAAAAAACACTACATATTCAAACAAGATGCCCATCTTCAGACTGAAAATTTACAAAGTTATCATCAAAGTTGAGCTTTGTTAATTTTATAATAACCTGTATTTGCAAAGTGAGTACGTATGAGTGCAGGTGAGATATACACAGGTTGACAAATGTAAACAACAGCATTAAAATTTGCATAAGAAACAGGGCCCTGTTAGTACTTGCTAGGTTATACATAATTTGAACAACAGCAAATACACTGTCCTACCCCATGCCCACCCCCACAACGCAACAGTATGTATATAGTGTGACACTTCTGAGATAATTGCAGGTTCAGTTCTAGACCACTGGAATAAAGCAAATCATGTGCATTAAAAATATATCCCAGTGCATATAAAACTGTGTTTACAATATAATGCAGTCTATGAAGCATCATGAAAATTTTGAAATATGGTGAGCATTACCAAAATGTAGCACGAAGACACAAAATGTGCATGTGCTGTTGAAAAATAGCGTTAATAGACTTGTTCTTCCCAGGGTGGCCCCAAAGCTACAATCTTAAAAAAAGAACACAACTCTAGGTGGAGCCCTGGTAGCCTTGTGGTTATGACATTGGGCTGCGATTCAAAACCACCAACTGCTCCGAGAGGGAAAGGTGGGGCTTTCTATTCTGTGAAGCAGAATAGAAACCCACAGGCGCAGTTCTACCCTGTCCTATGAGGTCACAGGGACTAACAGGCAGGGAGTTTGCTTTTTATACATAAAGCACAATATACACAGTGTGATAAAATCACAAGTGTGTGCACGCTAATTAAACTGTAAACAATCCTAGATTTTAAAATCCTAGATAAAATTCAAACTCATTGCTATCAGTCAATTCTGACCCATAGTGATAGTATATAAGGTGTGGCCAGCAAGTCTATCATTAGCATATATACAAGAAGAGAAGTGAGGTCAATGTTCTTTTTTTTTTAATTAATCATTTTATTGGGGACTCCTATAGCTCTTATAACAATCCATGCATCAATTGTATCTAGCACATTTGTATTTATGTTGCCATCATGTTAAAAACATTTTCTTTCTACTTGAGCCCTTGGTATCAGCTCCTTTTTTTTCCTGGCCCCGCCCCTCATGAACCCTTGATAATTTATAAATTTTATTATTTTCATATCTTACACCATCCGCTATCTCCCTTCTGCTGTTTCTCCTGTTCAGGCCCCTGGGGGAACAGTTATACATTGATCAGTGTGATCAATTCCCCCTTTCTCCCCTTCTCCCACCTTCCCCCTACCCTAATAGTATAGCTATTCCTGTTACTGTTTATATCTGTCCTGGATTCTGTGTGTTGAGAGCTCTTATCTGTACCAGTGCACATGCTCTCATCTAGCCAGATTTGTAAGGTAGAACTGGAGTCATGATAGTGTGGGGGAGTAAGCATTAAAGAACTAAAGGAATTTTGTGTGTTTCGTCAGTGCTATAGTGCACCCTGGCTGATTTATCCCTTTCTGGTGACCTTTCTGTGAGGGGTTGTCCAATTGTCAACAGATGGGCTTTGGGTCTCCTCCTCCACACCCCTTGTTTGCATCGATATGGTTGTTTGTTTGGGATCTTCTGATGCCTGATACCTGATCCCATAGACACCTCATGATCACACAGGGTGGTATGCTTCTACCATGTGTGCTTTCCTGTTAGATGGTCACTTGTTTAACTTCAAGCCTTTAAGACTTCAGGTGCTATATCTTCTAATAGCTCGGCACCATCAGCTTTCTTCACCACATTTGTTTATGCACCCATTTTGCCTTCAGCGATAGCGCCGGGTGAGCATTACAGAATGCCAGGTTATTAGAAGAAAGTGTTCTTGTTCAAGAAGGATTTGAGTAGAGGCCCAATGTCCATCTGTTTCCTTCATATTTAACATATAAATATATGGACATAGACCTATATCCCTGTCATATATTAGTATATTTACATATATACATCCCTCTATTTATATCTCTATGAAATTTTTAAAAATTCTTTTTATTTTTATTTTTTGAAGAGAGGGGAAAAATGAGGAGCTGACGCCAGGGGCTTACATGGAGAGCAAATGTTTTGAGAATGATCCTCTATGAATGTTTTTTGCCTCCTACTTCTTTCCTCTATTTCCTTTTATTTTCTTCTGTCCCAGTATCATGTCTGACCTTCATTTGGCTTTCACTAATTCCTCAGCTACATTGCACTTAATCAAACCCTACTAAGCATTCTACACCCACCTTCGCTATTCTTTTTAGATCAATATTTGTTCACTTATCCCTGGGTTTGTTGGCTCCCTCCTTCCTTTCCCCCACTTTCCCCTCTCCCGCATCCCTGCTTCCACCCCCACCCCACCCCAGAACCATCACTCCCATTGTTTTCTCCTCAGGGTTGTTTATCCTGCCTATTTTATATAGATAGACATGGGAGGGGGGCCCTATAAATAGTTTCAAGTCTGTCTGCTGGCCCTTATAAATGTTTTCCGATGAGGTGTCTAACCCTGCCCACCCCTCTCCCCAGTCCAAAGTCTATTCGGGATAACTCAGGGACTTCATTGCTCTGCTTTGCTGCTCTGTTGCACTCTCTTCATGTTTCGGCCTAGTGGGGGCTGGGGGGGGGGGTCCTACAAGGCACAATTCTCACTCGATGTCTCCAGTGCTGTCCCCTGCAATGCTGTGGGTTGTGGTGGGGCCAGTCTTATGGTCCTTTCTGTGCCTTGGCAGATCCAAGCAGGAATGTCTTCTTGGGGCTTGGTGAGCCCGCATGTGGTTCTTCCTCTCTCACTCTCTCTCCTAGTTTGCTCCCGTGTGGTCTGGGCCGACCTGCCCTTCTTCCCACACTGTATCTTCAGTGCTGTGCTCTGTAGTGCATTCTTCTGGGGAGGGTCGTCATTGTAGCTGGAATTGGGACTTCCCTGCAGGAGGTCAATGTTCTTATGATTTTCAAGCCATTTCACTTCTTGGCACCTCTGTTCCTTTATCCATAAAATAAAAATATGCGCACCTGTCTCTATGTGAGGATTAAATGAGTTAATGCATGTGAAGTACTTGGAACAGACCCTCGCATACAATAAGAACCTATAATCGTTGACATTATTATGATGAAATAATAAGATCTATTTGAGGGAAATAGTTAAAATGTTAATAGATTCATAGGGTAAAATATAACACAATCTTTCTTCTGCTCTTGAGAAGGAATTAATGCAATACAGAAATGCTCATAATATACTCTTAATTAAGACTTGTTTGGGTCAAGGCTATGTTACCATATTTAAAATGTTTTCTACATTATCTGTCAGAAGTCCATGTACTAAAAGGATAATTTTATATGTATATATATATATATATATATAT